>NC_091336.1:4668801-4678801 GCF_038502225.1 Cherax quadricarinatus
CCTCAACAACCCCTCTTCTGCCCTCTGACTAATACTTTTATTAACTCCACACCTTCTCCTAATTTCCACACTCCGAATTTTCTGCATAATATTTACACCACACATTGCCCTTAAACAGGACATCTCCACTGCCTCCAACCGTCTCCTCGCTGCTGCATTTACCACCCAAGCTTCACACCCATATAAGAGTGTTGGTACTACTATACTTTCATACATTCCCTTCTTTGCCTCCATAGATAACGTTTTTTGACTCCACATATACCTCAATGCACCACTCACCTTTTTTCCCTCATCAATTCTATGATTAACCTCATCCTTCATAAATCCATCCGCCGACACGTCAACTCCCAAGTATCTGAAAACATTCACTTCTTCCATACTCCTCCTCCCCAATTTGATATCCAATTTTTCTTTATCTAAATCATTTGACACCCTCATCACCTTACTCTTTTCTATGTTCACTTTCAACTTTCTACCTTTACACACATTCCCAAACTCATCCACTAACCTTTGCAATTTTTCTTTAGAATCTCCCATAAGCACAGTATCATCAGCAAAAAGTAACTGTGTCAATTCCCATTTTGAATTTGATTCCCCATAATTTAATCCCACCCCTCTCGCAAACACCCTAGCATTTACTTCCTTTACAACCCCATCTATAAATATATTAAACAACCATGGTGACATTACACATCCCTGTCTAAGACCTACTTTTACCGGGAAGTAGTCTCCCTCTCTTCTACACACCCTAACCTGAGCCTCACTATCCTCATAAAAACTCTTTACAGCATTTAATAACTTACCACCTATTCCATATACTTGCAACATCTGCCACATTGCTCCTCTATCCACTCTATCATATGCCTTTTCTAAATCCATAAATGCAATAAAAACTTCCCTATCTTTATCTAAATACTGTTCACATATATGCTTCAATGTAAACACCTGATCTACACATCCCCTACCCACTCTAAAACCTCCTTGCTCATCCGCAATCCTACATTCTGTCTTACCTCTAATTCTTTCAATTATAACCCTACCGTACACTTTTCCTGGTATACTCAGTAAGCTTATTCCTCTATAATTTTTACAGTCTCTTTTGTCCCCTTTCCCTTTATATAAAGGGACTATACATGCTCTCTGCCAATCCCTAGGTACCTTCCCCTCTTTCATACATTTATTAAACAAAAGTACCAACCACTCCAACACTATATCCCCCCCTGCTTTTAACATTTCTGTCATGATCCCATCAGTTCCAGCTGCTTTACCCCCTTTCATTTTACGTAATGCCTCACGTACCTCCCCCACACTTACATTCTGCTCTTCTTCACTCCTAAAAGATGGTATACCTCCCTGACCAGTGCATGAAATTACTGCCTCTGTTTCTTCCTTAACATTTAAAAGTTCCTCAAAATATTCTCGCCATCTACCCAATACCTCCATCTCCCCATCTACTAACTCCCCTACTCTGTTTTTAACTGACAAATCCATATTTTCCCTAGGCTTTCTTAACTTGTTTAACTCACTCCAAAATTTTTTCTTATTTTCATTAAAATTTCTTGACAGTGCCTCTCCCACTCTATCATCTGCTCTCCTTTTGCACTCTCTCACCACTCTCTTTACCTTTCTTTTACTCTCCATATACTCTGCTCTTCTTATAACACTTCTGCTTTGTAAAAACCTCTCATAAGCTACCTTTTTCTCTTTTATCACACCCTTTACTTCATCATTCCACCAATCACTCCTCTTATATACTGCATATAAGTAGCTTTAGAAGAAAAATATAATTCATATAAATCAGAAGATGAGGAAGCCAGAGTTATATGTACGACATCCACCACTGAAACACAGACATAAGAACATAAGAAAGAAGAAACACTGCAACAGGCCTGTTGGCCCATTCTGGGCAGGTCCTTCACAAATCCAACCCACTAACAGAATATTTGCCCAACCCACTTTAGTTCTACCCTAACAATAAGCTCTGATAAATCCACTAACTCATGTGCAAGTCCCACTCAAATCCAACCCCTCTCACTCATGTATTTATCCAACCTAAATTTGAAACTACCCAAAGTTTTAGGCAGACTGTACCACTCATCAACTACCCTATTTCCAAACCAATACTTTCCTATATCCTTTCTAAACCGAAACTTGTCTAATTTGAATCCATTATTGCGGGTTCTCTCTTGGAGAAATATCCTCAAAACCTTATTTATACCCCCTTTGTTAATACCCATCTTCCACTTGCACACTTCGATCATGTCTTCCCTCATTCTTCGTCTTACAAGTGAATGTAATTTAAGGGACTTCAATCTTTCTTCATATGGAAGATTTCTAATGCTATGTATTAATTTTGTCATTCTTCGCTGAATGTTTTCTAATGAATTTACTTCCATTCTGTAATATTCTGAGCTGCATATTCTAGGTGAGGCCTTACTAATGATGTATAAAGCTGTAATATAATCGCTGGACATCTGTTGCTTACACTTCTTGATATAAACCCCAATAATCTATTTGCCTTATTACGCACGCTTAGGCATTGCTGTCTTGGTTTAAGGTTGCTGCTTGCCATAATCCACCACTCCTTTTCACATTCTGTACTATTAAGTTCTACATTATTAAGCTGGTATGTGTAGGGTTATGGACAGTCAACTAGGGTGAGGAAGGTGAGTGTCTGGGTACACACATACAAGGAAGGTGACTGTCTGGGCACACACATACAAGGAAGGTGAGTGTCTGGGTACACACATACAAGGAAGGTGAGTGTCTGGGTACACACATAAAAGGAAGGTGAATGTCTGGGTACACACATACATGGAAGGTGAGTGTCTGGGTACACACATACAAGGAAGGTGAGTGTCTGGGTACACACAGACAAGGAAGGTGAGTGTCTGGGTACACACAGACAAGGAAGGTGATGTCTGGGTACACACAGACAAGGAAGGTGATGTCTGGGTACACACAGACAAGGAAGGTGAGTGTCTGGGTACACACATACAAGGAAGGTGATGTCTGGGTACACACATACAAGGAAGGTGAGTGTCTGGGTACACACAGACATCAGAAACATAAGATCATAGGAAACAGGTAACACTGCAGCAGACCTACTGGCCCATACTAGGCAGGTTCATCTCAAGCCCAAACCCACTAAAAAATCTATTCAACCCATTCTTAATGCTACCCATGGAATAAGTTTTTGTATCCTTGTTAACTTGTGTGCAAGGGTCCCATACAAATCCAACACCTCTCACTCATGTATTTATTTAACCAATATTTAAAGCTACCCAAGGTTTTAGCTTCAATAACCCTACTAGGCAGACTGTTCCACCAGTCGACTACTCTGTTTCCAGACCAATACTTTCATATATCCATTCTAAATCTAAACTTGTCCAATATGTATCCATTATTTCAGGTTCTTTCTTGAATGGATATCCTCAGAACCTTATTTATATCCCCATAATAATAGTAATAATAATAATAATAATAATAATAATAATAATAATAATAATAATAATAATAATAATAATAATAATAATAATAATAATAATAATAATAATAATAATAATATTAATAATAATAATAATAATAATAATAATAGTAATAATAATAATAATAATAATAATAATAATAATAATAATAATAATAATAATAATAATAATAATAATAATAATAATAATAATAATCACAGTTATAACAAACTACGCATCAGTGTGAGAATAATTGTTATTATTATAATCAAAAAGAAGCGCTAAGCCACAAGGGCTATACAGCAGTGTGAGAATAAGTCAATATTGTGTAAGTCAACATTGTGTAAGTCAATATTTTGTAAGTCAATATTGTGTAAGTCAATATTGTGTAAGTCAATATTGTGTAAGTCAATATTGTGTAAGTCAATAGTGCGAAAGTCAATATTGTGTAAGTCAATATTGTGTAAGTCAATATTGTGTAAGTCAATATTGTGTAAGTCAATATTGTGTAAGTCAATATTGTGTAAGTCAATATTATGTAAGTCAATAGTGCGAAAGTCAATATTGTGTAAGTCAATATTGTGTAAATCAATATTGTGTAAGTCAATATTGTGTAAGTCAATATTGTGTAAGTCAATATTGTGTAAGTCAATATTGTGTAAGTCAATATTGTGTAAGTCAATATTGTGTAAGTCAATAGTGCGAAAGTCAATATTGTGTAAGTCAATATTGTGTAAGTCAATATTGTGTAAGTCAATATTGTGTAAGTCAATATTGTGTAAGTCAATATTGTGTAAGTCAATAGTGCGAAAGTCAATATTGTGTAAGTCAATATTGTGTAAGTCAATATTGTGTAAGTCAATATTGTGTAAGTCAATATTGTGTAAGTCAATATTGTGTAAGTCAACATTGTGTAAGTCAATATTTTGTAAGTCAATATTGTGTAAGTCAATATTGTGTAAGTCAATATTGTGTAAGTCAATATTGTGTAAGTCAATATTGTGTAAGTCAATAGTGCAAAAGTCAATATTGTGTAAGTCAATATTGTGTAAGTCAATATTATGTAAGTCAATATTGTGTAAGTCAATATTGTGTAAGTCAATATTGTGTAAGTCAATATTGTGTAAGTCAATAGTGCGAAAGTCAATATTGTGTAAGTCAATATTGTGTAAGTCAATATTGTGTAAGTCAATATTGTGTAAGTCAATATTGTGTAAGTCAATATTGTGTAAGTCAATATTGTGTAAGTCAATAGTGCGAAAGTCAATATTGTGTAAGTCAATATTGTGTAAGTCAACATTGTGTAAGTCAATATTGTGTAAGTCAATAGTGCGAAAGTCAATATTGTGTAAGTCAATATTGTGTAAGTCAACATTGTGTAAGTCAATATTGTGTAAGCCAATAGTGCGAAAGTCAATATTGTGTAAGTCAATATTGTGTAAGTCAATATTGTGTAAGTCAATATTGTATAAGTCAATGTTGTGTAAGCCAATAGTGTGTAAGTCAATATTGTGTAAGTCAATATTGTGTAAGTCAATATTGTGTAAGTCAATATTGAGTAAGTCAATAATGTATAAGTCAATATTGTGTAAGTCAATATTGTATAAGTCAATATTGTGTAAGCCAAGAGTGTGTAAGTCAATATTGTGTAAGTCAATATTGTGTAAGTCAATATTGTATAAGTCAATATTGTGTAAGCCAATATTGTATAAGTCAATATTGTGTAAGCCAATAGTGTGTAAGTCAATATTTTGTAAGTAAATATTGTGTAAGTCAATATTGTATAAGTCAATATTGTGTAAGTCAATATTGTATAAGTCAATATTGTGTAAGTCAATATTGTATAAGTCAATATTGTGAAAGTTAATATTGTATAAGTCAATATTGTGAAAGTCAATAGTGTGTAAGTCAATATTGTATTAGTCAATATTGTATAAGTCAATATTGTATAAGTCAATATTGTATAAGCCAATATTGTGTAAGTCAGTATTGTATAAGTCAATATTGTATAAGATAATATTGTGTAAATCAATATTGTGTAAGTCAATATTGTATAAGATAATATTGTATAAGTCAATATTGTGTAAATCAATATTGTATAAGTCAATATTGTGTAAGTCATTATTGTGTAAGTCAATATTGTATTAGTCAATATTCTATAAGTGAATATTGTATAATTGAATATTGTGTAAGTCAATATTGTATAAGTCAATATTGTGTAAGTCAATATTGTGTAAGTCAATACTGTGTAAGTCAATACTGTGTAAGTCAATATTGTGTAAGTCAATATTGTGTAAGTCAATATTGTGTAAGTCAATATTGTGTAAGTCAATATTGTGTAAGTCAATATTGTGTAAGTCAATATTGTGTAAGTCAATATTGTGTAAGTCAATATTGTGTAAATCAATATTGTGTAAGTCAATATTGTGTAAGTCAATATTGTGTAAGTCAATATTGTGTAAGTCAATATTGTGTAAGTCAATACTGTGTAAGTCAATACTGTGTAAGTCAATACTGTGTAAGTCAATACTGTGTAAGTCAATACTGTGTAAGTCAATATTGTGTAAGTCAATATTGTGTAAGTCAATATTGTGTAAGTCAATATTGTGTAAGTCAACATTGTGTAAGTCAATATTGTGTAAGTCAATATTGTGTAAGTCAATATTGTGTAAGTCAATATTGTGTAAGTCAATATTGTGTAAGTCAATATTGTGTAAGTCAATACTGTGTAAGTCAATACTGTGTAAGTCAATACTGTGTAAGTCAATACTGTGTAAGTCAATATTGTGTAAGTCAATATTGTGTAAGTCAATATTGTGTAAGTCAATATTGTGTAAGTCAATATTGTGTAAGTCAACATTGTGTAAGTCAATATTGTGTAAGTCAATATTGTGTAAGTCAATAAATAGTCTGTATCATTTAAATCAATCATTTTTTTAAATGTTTTTTCAAGGAGAGGTTAACAAGTCTACGAGGTGAATATGAGTCGAATTAGGTGACTGTTGTACCTGATAGCTGTCTGCCAGGCGCACATGTGTGACTGTCTGCCAGGTGCACATGTGTGGCTGTCTGCCAGGTGCACATGTGTGACTGTCTGCCAGGTGCACATGTGTGGCTGTCTGCCAGGTGCACATGTGTGGCTGTCTGCCAGGTGCACATGTGTGGCTGTCTGCCAGGTGCACATGTGTGACTGTCTGCCAGGTGCACATGTGTGGCTGTCTGCCAGGTGCACATGTGTGACTGTCTGCCAGGTGCACATGTGTGGCTGTCTGCCAGGTGCACATGTGTGACTGTCTGCCAGGTGCACATGTGTGGCTGTCTGCCAGGTGCACATGTGTGACTGTCTGCCAGGTGCACATGTGTGACTGTCTGCCAGGTGCACACGTGTGACTATCTGCCAGGTGCACACGTGTGACTATCTGCCAGGTGCACACGTGTGACTATCTGCCAGGTGCACACGTGTGACTATCTGTCAGGTGCACACGTGTGACTATCTGCCAGGTGCACACGTGTGACTATCTGCCAGGTGCACACGTGTGACTATCTGTCAGGTGCACACGTGTGACTATCTGCCAGGTGCACACGTGTGACTATCTGCCAGGTGCACACGTGTGACTATCTGCCAGGTGCACACGTGTGACTATCTGCCAGGTGCACACGTGTGACTTTCTGCCAGGTGCACACGTGTGACTATCTGCCAGGTGCACACGTGTGACTATCTGCCAGGTGCACACGTGTGACTATCTGCCAGGTGCACACGTGTGACTATCTGCCAGGTGCACACGTGTGACTATCTGCCAGGTGCACACGTGTGACTATCTGCCAGGTGCACACGTGTGACTATCTGTCAGGTGCACACGTGTGACTATCTGCCAGGTGCACACGTGTGACTATCTGCCAGGTGCACACGTGTGACTATCTGCCAGGTGCACACGTGTGACTATCTGCCAGGTGCACACGTGTGACTTTCTGCCAGGTGCACACGTGTGACTATCTGCCAGGTGCACACGTGTGACTATCTGCCAGGTGCACACGTGTGACTATCTGCCAGGTGCACACGTGTGACTATCTGCCAGGTGCACACGTGTGACTATCTGCCAGGTGCACACGTGTGGCTATCTGCCAGGTGCACACGTGTGGCTATCTGCCAGGTGCACACGTGTGACTTACATTCCCATTATCACCAAAAACACCACCAATTAATACCACCATCACCATCATCAACCAATTAACAGCACCACAAGCACCATCATCACCTGCATCCCCAGCAGTAGCATCATCAGGTGACAGCAGGTGAGTGGCAGCTTCAGCAGGTGACAGCAGGTGAGTGGCAGCTTCAGCAGGTGACAGCAGGTGAGTGGCAGCTTCAGCAGGTGACAGCAGGTGAGTGGCAGCTTCAGCAGGTGACAGCAGGTGAGTGGCAGCTTCAGCAGGTGACAGCAGGTGAGTGGCAGCTTCAGCAGGTGACAGCAGGTGAGTGGCAGCTTCAGCAGGTGACAGCAGGTGAGTGGCAGATTCAGCAGGTGACAGCAGGTGAGTGGCAGCTTCAGCAGGTGACAGCAGGTGAGTGGCAGCTTCAGCAGGTGACAGCAGGTGAGTGGCAGCTTCAGCAGGTGACAGCCAGGTGGTCCTTCATCAGGAGGATTCCCAGCGTCACAGAAAGCAGAGATAAACATCACTGACACAAGGAACATTTTATATAATTATAATAATGAACATTCAGAGGGAGAAACAACAAGAGGAACCTCACAGATAAACTTCCTTTTATTACTACTAACTGTCGCTCGGGATTTATACACTCTTGTGAGATTGTGATTACCAATGATAATGTGAGAGTCCTGCGCCGGGGTCCTACAGGACTCTACGCCAGGGTCCTACAAGACTCTACGCCGGGGTCCTACAAGACTCTACGCTGGGGTCCTACAGTACTCTACGCTGGGGTCCTACAGGACTCTACGCCGGGGTCCTACAAGACTACGCCGGGGTCCTACAAGACTCTACACTGGGGTGCTACAAAACTCTACACTGGGGTCCTACAGTACTCTACGCTGGGGTCCTACAGGACTCTACGCCGGGGTCCTATAAGACTCTACGCCGGGGTCCTACAAGACTCTACGCTGGGGTCCTACAGTACTCTACGCTGGGGTCCTACAGGACTCTACACTGGGGTCCTACAAGACTCTACACTGGGGTGCTACAAAACTCTACACTGGGGTCCTACAAGACTCTACACGGGGGTTCTACAAGACTCTACGCTGGGGTCCTACAAGACTCTACGCTGGGGTCCTACAAGACTCTACATTGGAGTCCTACAAAACTCTACACTGGGGTCCTACAAGACTCTACACTGGGGTTCTACAAGGCTCTACACTGGGGTCCTGCAAGACTCTACACTGGAGTCCCAAATTACTCTACGCTGGGGTCCTACAGAACTCTACACTGGGGTCTTGCAAGACTCTACGCTGGGGTCCCGCAAGACTCTACGCTGGGGTCCTACAAGACTCTGCACTTGGGTCCTACAAGACTCTACGCTGGGGTCCTACAGTACTCTACGCTGGGGTCCTACAGGACTCTACACTGGGGTCCTGCAAGACTCTAGACTGGGGACCTACAAGATTCTACACTGGGGTCCTGCAAGACTCTACGCTGGGGTCCTAAAAGATTCTACGCTGGGGTTCTACAGGACTCTACACTGGGGTCCTGCAAGACTCTAGACTTGGGTCCTACAAGATTCTACACTGGGATCCTGCAAGACTCTACACTGGGGTCCTACAAGACTCTACGCTGGGGTACTACAGGACTCTACGCTGGGGTCATGCAGGAATCTACACTGGATTCCTACAGGTCTCTACGCTGGGGTCATGCAGGACTCTACACTGGGGTCATGCAGGACTCTACACAGGGGTTCTACAAGACTCTACACTGGGGTCCTACAGGACTGTACGCTGGGGTCATGCACGACTCTACACTGGGGTCCTACAAGACTCTACACTGGGGTCCTACAAGACTCTACACTGGGGTCCTACAAGACTCTACACTGGGGTCCTACAAGACTCTACACTGGGGTCCTACAAGACTCTACACTGGGGTCCTACAAGACTCTACACTGGGGTCATACAAGACTCCACACTGGGGTCCTACAAGACTCTACACTGGGGTCCTACAAGACTCTACACTGGGGTCCTACAAGACTCTACACTGGGGTCCTACAAGACTCTACACTGGGGTCCTACAAGACTCTACACTGGGGTCCTACAAGACTCTACACTGGGGTCCTACAAGACTCTACACTGGGGTCCTACAAGACTACGCTGAATATCACACGACTCACCAGCATGTGCAGTAGGACGGGAAAGAAGTAGTGATAGCAAGCATAACAAGAGAGGGTAGAGGAGAGAGGCACAGGTAAGAAGAAAGAAGAGAGAGAGAGAACGAGAAGAGGAAGATGAAGAAATTAGGTTTAAGATTTCCTGAACTTATTACTGAACACAAGTGTTACGAAAATTACATAACACTTCAGAACTGCCAAGTAA
>NC_091336.1:4683801-4741301 GCF_038502225.1 Cherax quadricarinatus
CAGGGGGTGTCATAGGGGTGTCACAGGGGTGTCACAGGGGTGTCACAGGGGTGTCACAGGGATGTCACAGGGGTGTGACAGGGATGTCACAGGGGTGTCACAGGGATCTCACAGGGGTGTCACAGGGATGCCACAGGGGTGTCACAGGGGTGTCACAGGGGTGTCACAGGGGTGTCACAGGGGTGTCACAGGGGTGTCACAGGGGTGTCACGGGGTTGTCACAGGGGTGCCACAGGGGTGTCACAGGGATGTCACAGGGGTGTCACAGGGGTGTCACAGGGGTGTCACAGGGGTGTCACAGGGGTGTCACAGGGGTTTCACAGGGGTGTCACAGGGGTGTCACAGGGGTGTCCTAGGGGTGTCCCAGGGGTGTCACAGGGGTGTCACAGGGATGTCACAGGGGTGTCACAGGGGTGTCCCAGGGGTGTCACAGGGGTGTCACAGGGGTGTCACAGGGGTGTCACAGGGATATCACAGGGGTGTCACAGGGGTGTCACAGGGGTGTCACAGGGGTGTCCAAGGGGTGTCCCAGGGGTGTCACAGGGGTGTCACAGGGATGTCACAGGGGTGTCACAGGGGTGTCACAGGGGTGTCACAGGGGTGTCACAGGGATGTCACAGGGATGTCAGAGGGGTGTCGCAGGGGTGTCCCAGGGGTGTCACAGGGGTGTCACAGGGATGTCACAGGGGTGTCACAGGGGTGTCACAGGGGTGTCACAGGGGTGTCACAGGGATGTCACAGGGGTGTCGCAGGGGTGTCACAGGGATGTTACAGGGGTGTCACAGGGATGTCACAGGGGTGTCACAGGGATGTCACAGGGGTGTCACAGGGATGTCACAGGGGTGTCACAGGGGTGTCCAAGGGGTGTCCCAGGGGTGTCACAGGGGTGTCACAGGGATGTCACAGGGGTGTCACGGGGGTGTCACAGGGGTGTCACAGGGGTGTCACAGGGGTGTCACAGGGGTGTCACAGGGATGTCACAGGGGTGTCACGGGGGTGTCACAGGGGTGTCACAGGGATGTCACAGGGGTGTCACAGGGGTGTCACAGGGTTGTCACGGGGGAGTCACAGGGGTGTCACGGGGGTGTCACAGGGGTGTCACAGGGATGTCACAGGGGTGTCACAGGGGTGTCACAGGGGTGTCACAGGGGTGTCACGGGGGTGTCACAGGGGTGTCACAGGGATGTCACAGGGGTGTCACAGGGGTGTCAGAGGGGTGTCACAGGGGTGTCACAGGGGTGTCACAGGGGTGTCACAGGGGTGTCACAAGGATGTCCCAGGGGTGTCACAGCGGTGTCACAGGGGTGTCACAGGGGTGTCACAGGGGTGTCACAGGGGTGTCACAGGGGTGTCACAGGGGTGTCACAGGGGTGGCACAGGGATGTCCCAGGGGTGTCACAGCGGTGTCACAGGGGTGTCACAGGGGTGTCACAGGGGTGTCACAGGGGTGTCACAGGGGTGTCACGGGAGTGTCACAGGGGTGTCACAGGGGTGTCACAGGGGTGTCACAGGGGTGTCACGGGAGTGTCACAGGGGTGTCACAGGGGTGGCACAGGTATGTCCCAGGGGTGTCACAGGGGTGGCACAGGGATGTCCCAGGGGTGTCACAGGGGTGTCACAGGGGTGTCACAGGGGTGTCACGGGAGTGTCACAGGGGTGTCACAGGGATGTCACAGGGGTGTCACAGAGGTGTCACAGGGGTGTCACAGGGGTGTCACGGGAGTGTCACAGGGGTGTCACAGGGGTGTCACAGGGGTGTCACAGGGGTGTCACAGGGGTGTCACGGGGGTGTCACGGGGGTGTCACAGGGCTGTCACAGGGCTGTCACATTGGTGTCACGGGGGTGTCACAGGGGTGTCACAGGGGTGTCACAGGGGTGTCACAGGGGTGTCACAGGGGTGTCACAGGGGTGTCACAGGGGTGTCACGGGGGTGTCACGGGGGTGTCACAGCGGTGGCACAGGGGTGTCACAGGGGTGTCACGGGGGTGTCACAGGGGTGTCACGGGGGTGTCACAGGGGTGGCACAGGGGTGTCACAGGGGTGTCACGGGGGTGTCACAGGGGTGGCACAGGGGTGTCACAGGGGTGTCACGGGGGTGTCACAGGGGTGTCACGGGGGTGTCACAGGGGTGGCACAGGGGTGTCACAGGGGTGTCACAGGGGTGTCACAGGGGTGGCACAGGGGTGTCACAGGGGTGTCACGGGGGTGTCACAGGGGTGTCACGGGGGTGTCACAGGGGTGTCACAGGGGTGTCACAGGGGTGGCACAGGGGTGTCACAGGGGTGTCACAGGGGTGTCACAGGGGTGTCACAGGGGTGTCACAGGGGTGTCACGGGGGTGTCACAGGGGTGTCACGGGGGTGTCACAGGGGTGTCACGGGGGTGTCACAGGGGTGGCACAGGGGTGTCACAGGGGTGTCACGGGGGTGTCACAGGGGTGTCACGGGGGTGTCACAGGGGTGTCACAGGGGTGTCACGGGGGTGTCACAGGGGTGGCACAGGGGTGTCACAGGGGTGTCACAGGGGTGTCACAGGGGTGTCACGGGGGTGTCACAGGGGTGTCACGGGGGTGTCACAGGGGTGTCACAGGGGTGTCACAGGGGTGTCACAGGGGTGTCACAGGGGTGGCACAGGGGTGTCACAGGGGTGTCACGGGGGTGTCACAGGGGTGTCACAGGGGTGTCACGGGGGTGTCACAGGGGTGTCACGGGGGTGTCACGGGGGTGTCACAGGGGTGTCACAGGGGTGTCACGGGGGTGTCACAGGGGTGTCACGGGGGTGTCACAGGGGTGGCACTAAGAAGTATCTCACTTCATAAAAATCAAGAATTAACGAAACATTGTGCCCAATATATCGCAGGAAAAGCTTAAGTCTATAAAAAAATTTAAACATTGACCAAAAAAGTCATTTATGAGAATTAAACCAAAGGTTTAATGTAATAACTTATATAAATTTTAAGAGACTGGATTAAAACATATAAATTTATACACTATAATGACATTTATGATGAAACAAAAATAATCGATAAACTTGTTAGTCCAGATTTTAGACATTAATTAATACATAAATCCTCTCCAGCACTTTAATAAATAAAAGATAAAAAATATATAATTTATTATTATGATTACTTAGAAGTTCCGTGGTGTCGAAATTTATAATTGGAAATGATTATTTCAGATAGTTTCCCTCCATATAAATATAAAAACTTAATGCTAATCCAAAGTTGACTTCTAATACACCAACTCCATAATAAGTCAGCAACGGCTCCAGCTGCTGACTTGTTATGTCAAGTTTCTGGTTATTATGATAAGTAAGTGTTGAAGGTCAGGTACAGTGACAGTCTTATATCAACAAGGAAAGTATCAGTTTGTTTACAAGAAAAACGTAATAAACTCTGGTAAGTCGTTCAGATCCAAGTAGGAACCAGCGGTGGAATACTTCAGCACCTCCACATGTGTATCCCTCCTGGAAGAAGATATAACATGTATCCCTCCTGGAAGAAGATATAACATGTATCCCTCCTGGAAGAAGATATAACATGTATCCCTCCTGGAAGAAGATATAACATGTATCCCTCCTGGAAGAAGATATAACATGTATCCCTCCTGGGACAAGATATAACATGTATCCCTCCTGGGACAAGATATAATATGTATCCCTCCTGGGAGAAGATATAACATGTATCCCTCCTGGGACAAGATATAACATGTATCCCTCCTGGGAGAAGATATAACATGTATCCCTCCTGGGAGAAGATATAACATGTATCCCTCCTGGGAGAAGATATAACATGTATCCCTCCTGGGAGAAGATATAACATGTATCCCTCCTGGGAGAAGATATAACATGTATCCCTCCTGGGACAAGATATAACATGTATCCCTCCTGGGACAAGATATAATATGTATCCCTCCTGGGAGAAGATATAACATGTATCCCTCCTGGGACAAGATATAACATGTATCCCTCCTGGGAGAAGATATAACATGTATCCCTCCTGGGAGAAGATATAACATGTATCCCTCCTGGGAGAAGATATAACATGTATCCCTCCTAGGAGAAGATATAACATGTATCCCTCCTGGGAGAAGATATAACATGTATCCCTCCTGGGACAAGATATAATATGTATCCCTCCTGGGAGAAGACATAACATGTATCCCTCCTGGGACAAGATATAACATGTATCCCTCCTGGAAGAAGATATAACATGTATCCCTCCTGGGAGAAGATATAACATGTATCCCTCCTGGGACAAGATATAACATGTATCCCTCCTGGGAGAAGATATAACATGTATCCCTCCTGGGACAAGATATAACATGTATCCCTCCTGGGAGAAGATATAACATGTATCCCTCCTGGGAGAAGATATAACATGTATCCCTCCTGGGAGAAGATATAACATGTATCCCTCCTAGGAGAAGATATAACATGTATCCCTCCTGGGAGAAGATATAACATGTATCCCTCCTGGGAGAAGATATAACATGTATCCCTCCTGGGAGAAGATATAACATGTATCCCTCCTGGGTGAAGATATAACATGTATCCCTCCTGGGTGAAGATATAACATGTATCCCTCCTGGGTGAAGATATAACATGTATCCCTCCTGGGAGAAGATATAACATGTATCCCTCCTGGGAGAAGATATAACATGTATCCCTCCTGGGAGAAGATATAACATGTATCCCTCCTGGGAGAAGATATAACATGTATCCCTCCTGGGTGAAGATATAACATGTATCCCTCCTGGGTGAAGATATAACATGTATCCCTCCTGGGAGAAGATATAACATGTATCCCTCCTGGGAGAAGATATAACATGTATCCCTCCTGGGAGAAGATATAACATGTATCCCTCCTGGGTGAAGATATAACATGTATCCCTCCTGGGTGAAGATATAACATGTATCCCTCCTGGGAGAAGATACATCACTTCGTTTATAATTCCAAGATATGGAACCACCAGAACTGTTTCTGAAACGTTCATGTAGTGTTTTTATATTTTTTGCACTGTTTTTGTAGTGTTTTTGCAGATTTTACAGTCTTTTTTGGGGCTCGTGATCCATAGTAAACGTACATAACATTTCACAAGAAGTCATTAGGATAGTGACATCAGATTCTTACACCTGCCTTAACACATCTTATTAGAATTTTCACCACACGAGATCAATACAAATTCCGCCAAAATTATTTCCATCTACTCCCTAAAACCCGGAAATCTCTTAATACATTTTTTACTTCCTTATTCTCATATATTTTAGATCAATAGTTCGGTTTACAAAACCTTCCTGAGCGATGAAAAACTAAATGAAGATCGCGTCTCATCCGCCTCCCGCTGATACAATTAAAATCCGGAGCCCCGCGCCTAAAATGCGTAGCGTAGGTTGTGTCAACAGGCAGCGCTGGGTCATAAATAGTAATTTCTCGAGCGAGGTGCAGATAGAAGGTCGGAAGAAAGCAGGAAGAGGATTAAGAGGATGAGAAATAAGTTGAGAAGGCTGAGATGAAGGAGGAGGATGAGGAGGAGGAGGAGGAGAAGCAGCAGCAGCAGCAGCAGCCAGTAGCCTCCAACACCAGCTCCGACTTCTCCAGGATTGATCGCGCATACATTACCAAGTGACAGGACCATCACGCACTTAATAGGTCGGGTGCTCCTTCCCTGGGTCGGCAGCCACGCCTGCTAACCACTCCTCCACGCAACATCATGGATACCCACCATCCTGCCCACCTACCTTTTTTTTTCCTTTATCCTCGCCTTCTTTGTTTACATTTTTATAACTTTTTTTATTTGATTTTCTTTTTTCCATTATGAATTTTAGGTACATTCTTTATGGAACTGGATAAAATAGTGAAAAAAGTATCGATGCATATGTAATATATATTCTTCCTTGAAGCCTTTTTATCCACTTCTCCGAGGCTATGGGTCCCACAATTTACACCATATATATATATATACAAGTTAAGAAAGCCTAGGGAAAGTATGGATTTGTCAGTTAAAAACAGAGTAGGGGAGTTAGTAGATGGGGAGAGGGAGGTATTAGGTAGATGGCGAGAATATTTTGAGGAACTTTTAAATGTTGAGGAAGAAAGGGAGGCGGTAATTACATGCACTGGCCAGGGAGGTATACAATCTTTTAGGAGTGAAGAAGAGCAGAATGTAAGTGTGGGGGAGGTGCGTGAGGCATTACGTAGAATGAAAAGGGGTAAAGCAGCTGGAACTGATGGGATCATGACAGAAATGTTAAAAGCAGGGGGGATATAGTGTTGGAGTGGTTGGTACTTTTGTTTAATAAATGTATGAAAGAGGGGAAGGTACCTAGGGATTGGCGGAGAGCATGTATAGTCCCTTTATATAAAGGGAAAGGGGACAAAAGAGATTGTAAAAATTATAGAGGAATAAGTTTACTGAGTATACCAGGAAAAGTATACGGTAGGGTTATAATTGAAAGAATTAGAGGTAAGACAGAATGTAGGATTGCGGATGAGCAGGGAGGCTTTCTCAGAGTGGGTAGGGGATGTGTAGATCAAGTGTTTACATTGAAGCATATATGTGAACAGTATTTAGATAAAGGCAGGGAAGTTTTTATTGCATTTATGGATTTAGAAAAGGCATATGATAGAGTGGATAGAGGAGCAATGTGGCAGATGTTGCAAGTATATGGAATAGGTGGTAAGTTACTAAATGCTGTTAAGAGTTTTTATGAGGATAGTGAGGCTCAGGTTAGGGTGTGTAGAAGAGAGGGAGAATACTTCCCGGTAAAAGTAAGTCTTAGACAGGGATGTGTAATGTCACCATGGTTGTTTAATATATTTATAGATGGGGTTGTAAAGGAAGTAAATGCTAGGGTGTTCGGGAGAGGGGTGGGGTTAAATTTTGGGGAATCAAATTCAAAATGGGAATTGACACAGTTACTTTTTCTGATGATACTGTGCTTATGGGAGATTCTAAAGAAAAATTGCAAAGGTTAGTGGATGAGTTGGAGAATGTGTGTAAAGGTAGAAAGTTGAAAGTGAACATAGAAAAGAGTAAGGTGATGAGGGTATCAAATGATTTAGATAAAGAAAAATTGGATATCAAATTGGGGAGGAGGAGTATGGAAGAAGTGAATGTTTTCAGATACTTGGGAGTTGACGTGTTGGCGGATGGATTTATGAAGGATGAGGTTAATCATAGAATTGATGAGGGAAAAAAGGTGAGTGGTGCGTTGAGGTATATGTGGAGCCAAAAAACGTTATCTATGGAGGCAAAGAAGGGAATGTATGAAAGTATAGTAGTACCAACACTCTTATATGGATGTGAAGCTTGGGTGGTAAATGCAGCAGCGAGGAGACGGTTGGAGGCAGTTGAGATGTCCTGTCTAAGGGCAATGTGTGGTGTAAATATTATGCAGAAAATTCGGAGTGTGGAAATTAGGAGAAGGTGTGGAGTTAATAAAAGCATTAGTCAGAGGGCAGAAGAGGGGTTGTTGAGGTGGTTTGGTCATTTAGAGAGAATGAATCAAAGTAGAATGACATGGAAAGCATATAAATCTATAGGGAAAGGAAGGAGGGATAGGGGTCGTCCTCGAAAGGGTTGGAAAGAGGGGGTAAAGGAGGTTTTGTGGGCAAGGGGCTTGGACTTCCAGCAAGCGTGCATGAGCGTGTTAGACAGGAGTGAATGGAGACGAATGATACTTGGGACCTGACGATCTGTTGGAGTGAGAGCAGGGTAATATTTAGTGAAGGGATTCAGGGAAACCGGTTATTTTCATATAGTCGGACTTGAGTCCTGGAAATGGGAAGTACAATGCCTGCACTCTAAAGGAGGGGTTCGGGATATTAGCAGTTTGGAGGGATATGTTGTGTATCTTTATACGTATATGCTTCTAAACTGTTGTGTTCTGAGCACCTCTGCAAAAACAGTGATTATGTGTGAGTGAGGTGAAAGTGTTGAATGATGATGAAAGTATTTTCTTTTTGGGGATTTTCTTTCTTTATGGGTCACCCTGCCTCGGTGGGAGACGGCCGACGGTAGGAGACGGCCGACGGGCGACAGTTGATCAATTCGGACTTCATGGCCTCGTGTGTCACACAGCAGAAGGGAAGTATGCCAGACATGAGGAAGTCAATGCCTTCTTAAAGAGAAGCCTCGCCACAGCCCGTTGTCCAGCTCAACGGGAACCCCAAGTACAGAGGTCTGACGGAAGTCAAAAGCGTCCTGATGGAGTCACTATGCTACCTTGGAAGGATGGAAAGCAGATTGCCTGGGACTACACATGTGCTGCCACATTGGCAGACACCTACTTGCCATACTCCGTAGTGGAAGGGGGTGGAGCTGCCAGCCAGGGAGACCAAGAAGATCCGAAAATATGAAGACCTTCCCCCTTGCTATAACTTCATTCCAATAGGGTCGGAGACCCTTGGAGCATGGGGCAAGTGTGCTCTAAAGTTCCTCAAAGAGCTGGGTGAAAAGTTCATCATAGTAACCAAGGACCACAGGGCAATCAGTTTCCTCTTTCAGAGACTCAGTGTTGCGATCCAGAGAGGAAATGCCTGCAGCATTCTGGGCACGCGGCCCACCGCAGGGGAGCTAGACGAAGTATTCGAGATGTAGCTCTGAGTTACCTATGTTGTTTTACTTTCTGTTGTATTTTTGTGAATGTTTTGTCAATGTATTTTGTCTTTAAATAAAATATATATAAATATAGGGGGTGGAAGGAGAAAATTCTCAAACAGCTTCAGGGAGAACCTTGAGTTTTCCCTGAAGCAAGTTTATTCTTTTTTCTGAGGATGAGGGTCCCCTGGACAGTTCTAGAGGTGGTACCTCCCTATATATATATATATATATATATATATATATATATATATATATATATATATATATATATATATATATATATATATATATATATATATATATATATATATATGGTAGGATTGCTGGTTTCTTTTTCTGTCTCATAAACACGCTAAGATAACAGGGATATCTTGCTACTCCTACTTACACTTTGGTCACACTTCACAGACACGCACATGCATATATATATATACATACATCTAGGTTTTTCTCCTTTTTCTAAATAGCTCTTGTTCTTTTTTATTTCTTCTATTGTCCATGGGGAAGTGGAAAAGAATCTTTCCTCCGTAAGCCATGCGTGTCGTATGAGGCGACTAAAATGCCGGGAGCAATGGGCTAGTAACCCCTTCTCCTGTATACAATTACTAAAAAAGAGAAGAAGAAAAACTTTATAAAACTGGGTTGCTTAAATGTGCGTGGATGTAGTGCGGATGACAAGAAACAGATGATTGCTGATGTTATGAATGAAAAGAAGTTGGATGTCCTGGCCCTAAGCGAAACAAAGCTGAAGGGGGTAGGAGAGTTTCAGTGGGGGGAAATAAATGGGATTAAATCTGGAGTATCTGAGAGAGTTAGAGCAAAGGAAGGGGTAGCAGTAATGTTAAATGATCAATTATGGAAGGAGAAAAGAGAATATGAATGTGTAAATTCAAGAATTATGTGGATTAAAGTAAAGGTTGGATGCGAGAAGTGGGTCATAATAAGCGTGTATGCACCTGGAGAAGAGAGGAATGCAGAGGAGAGAGAGAGATTTTGGGAGATGTTAAGTGAATGTATAGGAGCCTTTGAACCAAGTGAGAGAGTAATTGTGGTAGGGGACTTGAATGCTAAAGTAGGAGAAACTTTTAGAGAGGGTGTGGTAGGTAAGTTTGGGGTGCCAGGTGTAAATGATAATGGGAGCCCTTTGATTGAACTTTGTATAGAAAGGGGTTTAGTTATAGGTAATACATATTTTAAGAAAAAGAGGATAAATAAGTATACACGATATGATGTATGGCGAAATGACAGTAGTTTGTTGGATTATGTATTGGTAGATAAAAGACTGTTGAGTAGACTTCAGGATGTACATGTTTATAGAGGGGCCACAGATATATCAGATCACTTTCTAGTTGTAGCTACACTGAGAGTAAAAGGTAGATGGGATACAAGGAGAATAGAAGCATCAGGGAAGAGAGAGGTGAAGGTTTATAAACTAAAAGAGGAGGCAGTTAGGGTAAGATATAAACAGCTATTGGAGGATAGATGGGCTAATGAGAGCATAGGCAATGGGGTCGAAGAGGTATGGGGTAGGTTTAAAAATGTAGTGTTAGAGTGTTCAGCAGAAGTTTGTGGTTACAGGAAAGTGGGTGCAGGAGGGAAGAGAAGCGATTGGTGGAATGATGATGTAAAGAGAGTAGTAAGGGAGAAAAAGTTAGCATATGAGAAGTTTTTACAAAGTAGAAGTGATGCAAGGAGGGAAGAGTATATGGAGAAAAAGAGAGAAGTTAAGAGAGTGGTGAAGCAATGTAAAAAGAGAGCAAATGAGAGAGTGGGTGAGATGTTATCAACAAATTTTGTTGAAAATAAGAAAAAGTTTTGGAGTGAGATTAACAAGTTAAGAAAGCCTAGAGAACAAATGGATTTGTCAGTTAAAAATAGGAGAGGAGAGTTATTAAATGGAGAGTTAGAGGTATTGGGAAGATGGAAGGAATATTTTGAGGAATTGTTAAATGTTGATGAAGATAGGGAAGCTGTGATTTCGTGTATAGGGCAAGGAGGAATAACATCTTGTAGGAGTGAGGAAGAGCCAGTTGTGAGTGTGGGGGAAGTTCGTGAGGCAGTAGGTAAAATGAAAGGGGGTAAGGCAGCCGGGATTGATGGGATAAAGATAGAAATGTTAAAAGCAGGTGGGGATATAGTTTTGGAGTGGTTGGTGCAATTATTTAATAAATGTATGGAAGAGGGTAAGGTACCTAGGGATTGGCAGAGAGCATGCATAGTTCCTTTGTATAAAGGCAAAGGGGATAAAAGAGAGTGCAAAAATTATAGGGGGATAAGTCTGTTGAGTGTACCTGGTAAAGTGTATGGTAGAGTTATAATTGAAAGAATTAAGAGTAAGACGGAGAATAGGATAGCAGATGAACAAGGAGGCTTTAGGAAAGGTAGGGGGTGTGTGGACCAGGTGTTTACAGTGAAACATATAAGTGAACAGTATTTAGATAAGGCTAAAGAGGTCTTTGTGGCATTTATGGATTTGGAAAAGGCGTATGACAGGGTGGATAGGGGGGCAATGTGGCAGATGTTGCAAGTGTATGGTGTAGGAGGTAGGTTACTGAAAGCAGTGAAGAGTTTTTACGAGGATAGTGAGGCTCAAGTTAGAGTATGTAGGAAAGAGGGAAATTTTTTCCCAGTAAAAGTAGGCCTTAGACAAGGATGTGTGATGTCACCGTGGTTGTTTAATATATTTATAGATGGGGTTGTAAGAGAAGTAAATGCGAGGGTCTTGGCAAGAGGCGTGGAGTTAAAAGATAAAGAATCACACACAAAGTGGGAGTTGTCACAGCTGCTCTTTGCTGATGACACTGTGCTCTTGGGAGATTCTGAAGAGAAGTTGCAGAGATTGGTGGATGAATTTGGTAGGGTGTGCAAAAGAAGAAAATTAAAGGTGAATACAGGAAAGAGTAAGGTTATGAGGATAACAAAAAGATTAGGTGATGAAAGATTGAATATCAGATTGGAGGGAGAGAGTATGGAGGAGGTGAACGTATTCAGATATTTGGGAGTGGACGTGTCAGCGGATGGGTCTATGAAAGATGAGGTGAATCATAGAATTGATGAGGGAAAAAGAGTGAGTGGTGCACTTAGGAGTCTGTGGAGACAAAGAACTTTGTCCTTGGAGGCAAAGAGGGGAATGTATGAGAGTATAGTTTTACCAACGCTCTTATATGGGTGTGAAGCGTGGGTGATGAATGTTGCAGCGAGGAGAAGGCTGGAGGCAGTGGAGATGTCATGTCTGAGGGCAATGTGTGGTGTGAATATAATGCAGAGAATTCGTAGTTTGGAAGTTAGGAGGAGGTGCGGGATTACCAAAACTGTTGTCCAGAGGGCTGAGGAAGGGTTGTTGAGGTGGTTCGGACATGTAGAGAGAATGGAGCGAAACAGAATGACTTCAAGAGTGTATCAGTCTGTAGTGGAAGGAAGGCGGGGTAGGGGTCGGCCTAGGAAGGGTTGGAGGGAGGGGGTAAAGGAGGTTTTGTGTGCGAGGGGCTTGGACTTCCAGCAGGCATGCGTGAGCGTGTTTGATAGGAGTGAATGGAGACAAATGGTTTTTAATACTTGACGTGCTGTTGGAGTGTGAGCAAAGTAACATTTATGAAGGGATTCAGGGAAACCGGCAGGCCGGACTTGAGTCCTGGAGATGGGAAGTACAGTGCCTGCACTCTGAAGGAGGGGTGTTAATGTTGCAGTTTAAAAACTGTAGTGTAAAGCACCCTTCTGGCAAGACAGTGATGGAGTGAATGATGGTGAAAGTTTTTCTTTTTCGGGCCACCCTGCCTTGGTGGGAATCGGCCGGTGTGATAATAAATATATATATATATATATATATATATATATATATATATATATATATATATATATGTCGTGCCGAATATGTAAAACTGGTCAATTAGCAAGAACTCATTTAAAATTAAGTCCTTTCTAAAAATTTCTCTTGTACGTTTAAAGATATATTTTTTCCATTAATGTTGATGTAAAAATTTAAAATTTTGCACCAAAAGAATCTTAGAAAACTTACCTAACCTTGTCATAAGAAGCGTAATTTATTTTAGCCTTATCCAACTAAATATATTTTAGATACGTTTACAATAATTTAATACTAAACAAACACAGTGAAATATATTTTTTTCGTTAGGTTCAGAATGATTTTGGCGAAATTATTGCATACACAAATTTTTACTTGTCCTATATGGCAAGATGAACGTTGCTATTTAAGCCAAGATCGCAAGTTCTGCCTATTCGGCACGACATATACATATATATATATACATATATATACATATATATATACATATATATACATATATATATATATACATATATATACATATATATATATATATACATATATATACATATATATATATATACATATATATATATATATGGAGGGAGTAGTAGGTAAATTTGGGGTGCCAGGGGTAAATAAAAATGGGAAGCCTTTAATTGAGCTATGTGTAGAAAGAGGTTTGGTAATAAGTAATACATATTTGATGAAAAAGAGGATGAATAATTAAGCAAGATATAACATAACACATCATGAAAGTAGTTTATTAGATTACACTGGTCAACAATTTTTGAAAAGTTTTATGCTTCTTAAATGATATTAGTTAATTGTTATGTATTTTCATATCCTGAATCCAAATAATACCTTGAAATATGTTTTTTGGCTATATATTTAACGATACGAGACATGTAATATTTTATTATTTTATTATAACGTGCTATATGTGTCAGTATGCTTTAAACTCTAAACAAACCATACCACGGGTGAGGTTTGAACCCGCGGTCAGAGAGTCAGAAGAATCATCTCTTGCCAATGTCCAGCAATAGTCTGCAAGCATTCTTGTATCCCACTTGCCTTGGTACCATTTTTCCATGGTTGAAATATCTTGGTGAAACCCTTCACCATGTTCGTCACTGACTGCCTCACAGTTCGCTGAAAAAAAGTCTAAATCTGCACACAGAAATCACTCCCTACGAAAGTAAAAGACTGGGCAGACGATGCAAAATGCCCCCAAATAAAAGTAGGGGCGCCATTGGTACACTAAGGGAAAACACCATAAGTGTCCGGGGCCCAAAACTGTTCAACAGCCTCCCATCAAGCATTAGGGGAATTGCCAATAAACCCCTGGCTGCCTTCAAGAGAGAGCTGGACAGATACCTAAAGTCAGTGCCGGATCAGCCGGGCTGTGGCTCGTACGTCGGACTGCGTGCGGCCAGCAGTAACAGCCTAGTTGATCAGGCCCTGATCCATCGGGAGGCCTGGTCATGGACCGGGCCGCGGGGGCGTTGATCCCCGGAATAACCTCCAGGTAACCTCCAGGAGTCCAAAAAGTGGATTTTAAGTGAAATGTAACATCTCATGTTCTTGTAAGTCTTTATGAGGTTTTCCACCAATTCTTCATAGTTGCCTTCCCTTCTGTTTCCGAGAAATCCCTTCGCCACTAACTTGAATGCTTCCCAAGCAGCTTTCTCCTCCCCATGAAGGTCTGATTCAAAGTCACCATCTTTAAGAAGCTCTCGAATCTGAGGACCATTGAAGACTCCCTTTCTTATCTTAGCGTCGCTCAGTGAGGGGAATTTATATGTTAAATACTTGAATCCCTGACTGGATTTGTCCATAGCTTCTACGAAGCTTTTCATGAGCATCAATTTTTTGTGTAGTGGTGGTAGCAAAATTTTGTTTGGTTTAATGAGAGGTGGATGTTGAACATCGTTCATCCCAGGCTCCAGTGACTGACGAGGTGGCCTCACATGCATGTCAGTAGCTCACATGCTTCACATGTATATCAAGAGCTTGCTCAGTGAATATTTATTATAAGTTTAATAAGTGTTTGGCTAAGAAAATCACCGACCTTTCACCTCAAAATATAAACTTGGATATCACAACCACCTTTTATGACGGCTGGAACAATAATGAAGGTCAGTGAGACTGTGAGTGTGATAAGAAACACACTGCCACAAGCCTGTTGGAACCTGTTGTGACACGTAGGTCTATATTGAAAAGTAGAACTAACAAGCAATTTTAACTATGATATTCATTATCAGTGACCTAAAATTAGTTGGAAATTGCTACTCTGGTCTCGGAAGCGTTTTGGTTGTTGACCAGTGTTAGGTATTGGTTGATAAAAGGTTGATGGGTAGGCTTCAGGATGTACATGTTTATAGAGGGGAAACAGATATATCGGATCATTATCTAGTTGTAGCTACAGTTAGAAATAAATGGTATAAAATACCGACACAATGGAAATATAAACACAAATGCAGTATAATGTGATCCTTTATTGACTACGTTTCGCCCACACAGTGGGCTTTTTCAAGTCACAAACAGAACTACCTGGGGTGGAAGGAACGCGAGTATTTATAGTCCGGTTCAGAATGCTGAGGTCAGGTGAAGAATGCTGCATCTGATGATGTACCGAGTGGGGTTATAGAGTCTAAAAACTTGGGTAGCTTGGAAAGGAGATTGGATAAGTTTGTGAGCAGACCTTCTACAGTGTTCTTATGTGGGATAGCGATGAAGAAGTTTCTTGGCAAGTGGTTCAGCTATGTTATAGAAGCCACTATTCTGGTTGAAGTTGTCGGATATAGAAATAAGTGATGATTCCAGGATTCTTCGGTATTGAGTGTTGTTAAACTACAGAAACTCAAGACTTATCGCCACAGAAGACAACACTCAATACCGAAGAATCCTGGAATCATCACTTATTTCTATATCCGACAACTTCAACCAGAATAGTGGCTTCTATAACATAGCTGAACCACTTGCCAAGAAACTTCTTCATCGCTATCCCACATAAGAACACTGTAGAAGGTCTGCTCACAAACTTATCCAATCTCCTTTCCAAGCTACCCAAGTTTTTAGACTCTATAACCCCACTCGGTACATCATCAGATGCAGCATTCTTCACCTGACCTCAGCATTCTGAACCGGACTATAAATACTCGCGTTCCTTCCACCCCAGGTAGTTCTGTTTGTGACTTGAAAAAGCCCACTGTGTGGGCGAAACGTAGTCAATAAAGGATCACATTATACTGCATTTGTGTTTATATTTCCAGCTACAGTTAGAGTAAGAGGTAGATTAGACAAAAGGAAAATGGCAACAGCAAGTAAGAGAGAGGTGAAAGTGTATAAACTAAGGGAGGATGAAGTTAGGGTGAGATATAAGCAACTATTGGCGGAAAGTTGGGCTAGTGCAGGTATGGAAAGGGGGGGTTGAAGAGAGATGGGATAGTTTTAACAATGCAGTATTAGAATGTGGGGCAGAAATTTGTGGCTATAGGAGGGTGGGTGCAGGAGGAAAGAGGAGTGATTGGTAGAATGATGAGGTAAAGGGTGCGATAAAAGAGAAAAAGGTAGCTCATGAGAGGTTTTTGCAAAGCAGAAGTAATATAAGGTCAGAGTACATGGAAAGTAAAAGAGAGGAGAAGCGAGTGGTGAGAGAGTGCACGATAGAGTGGGAGAGGCATTGTCAAGAAATTTTGCTGAGAATAGGAAATTTTTTTGGAGTGAGATAAACAAGTTAAGAAAATCTAGGGATTTGTCAGTTAAAACAGAGTAGGGGAGTGGGTGCAGGAGGAAAGAGGAGTAATTTGGTGGAATGATGAAGTAAAGGATGTGATAAAAGAGAAAAAGTTAACTTATGAGAGGTTTTAACAAAGACAGAAGAGTTATAAGCAGAGTAGAGTATATGGAGAGTAAAAGAAAGGTGAAGAGAGTGGTGAGAGAGTGCAAAAGAAGAGCAGATGATAGAGTGGGAGAGGCACTGTCAAGAAATTTTAATGAAAATAAGAAAAAAATTTGGAGTGAGTTAAACAAGTTAAGAAAGCCTAGGGAATGAATGGATTTGTCAGTTAAAAACAGAGTAGGGGAGTTAGTAGATGGGGAGATGGAGGTATTGAGTAGATGGCGGGAATATTTTGAGGAACTTTTAAATGTCGGTGAAGAAAGGGAGGTGGTAATTTCATGCACTGGTCAGGGAGGTATACCATCTTTTAGGAGTGAAGAAGAGCAGGATGTGAGTGTGGTGGAGGTGCGCGAGGCATTACGTAGAATGAAAGGGAGTAAAGCAGCTGGAACTGACGGGATCATGACAGAAATGTTAAAAACAGGGGGAGGGGGGTATAGTGTTGGAGTGGTTGGTATTTTTATTTAATAAATTTATGAAAGAGGGGAAGGTACCTAGTGATTGACAGAGAATGTGTATAGTTCCTTTATATAAAGGGAAGGGGGACAAAAGAGATTGTAAAAAAATTATAGGGGAATAAGTTTACTGAGTATACCAGGTAAAGTGTACAGTAGGGTTATTATTGAAAGAATTAGGGGTAAGACAGAGAGCAGGATTGCAGATGAGCAAGGGGGTTTTAGAGTGGGTAGGGGATGTGTAGATCACGTGTTTACAATGAAGCATATATGTGAACAGCATTTTGGTAAAGGTAGGGAAGTTTTCATTGCAAATATGGATTTAGAAAAGGCATATGATAGAGTGGATAGGGGAGCAATGTGGCAGATGTTGCAAGTATGTGGAATAGGTGGTAAGTTACTAAATGCTGTAAAGAGTTTTTATGAGGATAGTGAGGCTCAGGTTAGAGTGTGTAGAAGAGAGGGAGACTACTTCCCGGTAAAAGTAGGTCTTAGACAGGGATGTGTAATGTCACCATGGTTGTTTAACTATTTATAGATGGGGGTTGTAACAGAAGTAAGTGTTAGGGTGTTGGGGAGAGGGTGGAATTAAATTATGGGGAATCAAATACAAAATGGGAATTGACACAGTTACTTTTTGCTGATGATACTGTGCTTATGGGAGATTCTAAAGAAAAGTTGCAAAGGTTAGTGGACAAGTTTGGGAGGATGTGTAAAGGTAGAAAGGTGAAAGCGAATCTAGATAAGAGTAAGGTGATGAGCGTATCAAATGATTTAGATAAAGAAAAAATAGATATTACATCGGAGTGAGGGAGTATGGAAGAAATGAGTGTTTTCAGATATTTGAGAGTTGACTTGTCAGCGGATGGGTTTATGAATGATGAGGTTAACCATAGAATTGATAAAGAAAAGAAAGTGAGTGGTGCACTGAGGTATCTGTGGAGACAAAAAACATTATCTATGGAGGCAAAGAAGGGAATGTATGGGAGTATAGTGGTACCAGCCCTCTTACATGGCTGTGAAGCTTGGGTTGTAAATGCTGCAGCGAGGAGGCAGCTGAAGGCAGTGGAGATGTCCTGTCTAAGGACAATGTGTGGGGTAAATATTATGCAGAGAATTCTTAGTGTGGAAATTTTGAGGTGTGGAGTTACTAGAAGTATTAGTCAGAGGGCTGAAGAGGGGCTGTTGAGGTGGTTTGGTTATTTAGAGAGAATGGATCAAAGTAGAAAGACTTGGAGAGCTCATAAATCTGTAGGGGAAAGAAGGCGGGGTAGGGGTCGTCCCAGAAAAGGTTGGAGGGAGGGGGTAACAGAAGTTTTGAGGGCGAGGGGCTTGGACTTCTAGTAAACGTGCGTGACCGTGTTTTATAGGAGTGAATGGAGATGAATGGTTTTAGTAACCTGACGAACTGTTGGAGTGTGAGCAGGGTAATATTTTGTGAAGGGATTCAGGGAAACCGGTTAGCCAGACTTGAGTTCTGAGAATGGGAAGTACAATGCTTGCACTTTAAAGGAGGGGTTTGAGATATTGGCAGTTTGGAGGGACATCTGAACTGTCGTATTTGAGAGCCTCTGCAAAGACACTGATTATGTATGAGTGAGGTGAAAGTGTTGAATGATGATGAGAGGTTTTTCTTTCTTTTTGGGTTAATCTGCCTCGGTGGGAAACGGCCGACGTGTTATATATATATATATATATATATATATATATATATATATATATATATATATATATATATATATATATATATATATATATATATATATATATATACGTATATATATATATATATATATATATATATATATATATATATATATATATATATATATGTATATATATATATATATATATATGTCGTGCCGAATAGGCAGAACTTGCGATTTTGGCTTAAATAGCAACGTTCATCTTGCCATATAGGACATGCGAAAATTTGTGTATGCAATAATTTCTCCAAAATCACTCTGAGCCTAACGAAAAAAATATATTTCACTGTGTTTGTTAAGTATTAAATTACTGTAAACAAATCTAAAATATATTTAGTTGGGTTAGGCTAAAATAAATTGCTCTTGTTATAATAAAGTTAGGTACGGCGTACGAGCCACAACCCGGCTGGTCAGGTACCGACTTTAGGTGCTTGTCCAGTGCCAGCTTGAAGACTGCCAGGGGTCTATTGGTAATCCCCCTGATGTATGCTGGGAGGCAGTTGAACAGTCTCGGGCCCCTGACACTTATTGTATGGTCTCTTAACGTGCTAGTGACACCCCTCCTTTTCATTGGGGGGATGTTGCATCGTCTGCCAAGTCTTTTGTTTTCGTAGTGAGTGATTTTCGTGTGCAAGTTCGGTACTGGTCCCTCTAGGATTTTTAAGGTGTATATAATCATGTATCTCTCCCGCCTGCGTTCCAGGGAATACAGGTTCAGGAACCTCAAGCGCTCCCTGTAATTGAGGTGTTTTATCTCCGTTATGCGCGCCGTGAAGGTTCTCTGTACATTTTCTAGGTCAGCAATTTCACGTGCCTTGAAAGGTGCTGTTAGTGTGCAGCAATATTCCAGCCTAGATAGAACAAGTGACCTGAAGAGTGTCATCATGGGCTTGGCATCCCTAGTTTTGAAGGTTCTCATTATCCATCCTGTCATTTTTCTAGCAGCCGCAATTGATACAATGGTGAAGAGTAATATTTTCAGACGAGGAGCATTCTGAAGTACGTGGGAAAGGTACTTGAGACGGAGTAAAGGTAAACCTCTTCAAAACGGACACACTCAACAAGTGCTAAAACGCTCACCTAAGATGATGTTTTGGGATAGTTTTATTGTTAAAGACCCTGGGCAGCTTGTTATTGTTGATGGAATGATGATCAGTGACAAATACAAGGCAATCCTTGCAATTCATTTGCTTCCCATTGTGAATAGAGACTTTCTTGATGAAGGCATTTTCCAGCAGGATCATGCTCCATGCCACACTTCCAGAAAAATGCTGACATTCTTCGAAGAGAGTAAGCTAAGTGTTCTAAACTGTCCTGGAAACTCTTCTGATTTCAACCCTATTCAGAATCTATGGGCAATAACCAAACACAGGATCGCAAAACAGTACTGTTCAACTGTAGAGAAACTAATTACTGCTGTTATATTAGGACCTGGTGCCACGACGAAGAACTTGTCAAAATGTATTCAGCATTGGTCGATTCTATGCCAGAACGTGAAGCAATGCTTATAGAAGCACATGATAGGCATATTTCTTATTAAATCAAATTATCTGTCATACTGCAGTGTAATTTTAAATAAGCACTAGTTTTCCAAATATATGTCTTCCTTCATCAATGTCCCAATTAAAATGTACACTATTGCATATATATATATTTTTTTTTTAACAAGTCGGCCGTCTCCCACCGAGGCAGGGTGACCCAAAGAGAAAGAAAATCCCCAAAAAGAAAATACTTTCATCATCATTCAACACTTTCACCTCACTCACACATAATCACTGTTTTTGCAGAGGTGCTCAGAACACAACAGTTTAGAAGCATATACGTATAAAGATACACAACATATCCCTCCAAACTGCCAATATCACAAACCCCTCCTTTAAAGTGCAGGCATTGTACTTCCCATTTCCAGGACTCAAGTCCGGCTATATAAAAATAACCGGTTTCCCTGAATCCCTTCACTAAATATTACACTGCTCACACTCCAACAAATCGTCAGGTCCCAAATACCATTCGTCTCCATTCACTCCTATCTAACATGCTCATGCACGCCTGCTGGAAGTCCAAGCCCCTCACCCACAAAACCTCCCTTACCCCTTCCAACCTTTTCGAGGACGACTCCTACCCCGCCTTCCTTGCCCTACAGATTTATAAGCTCTCCATGTCATTCTACTTTGATCCATTCTCTCTAAATGTGCAAACCACCTCAACAACCCCTCTTCTGCCCTCTGACTAATACTTTTATTAACTCCACACCTTCTCCTAATTTCCACACTCCGAATTTTCTGCATAATATTTACACCACACATTGCCCTTAGACAGGACATCTCCACTGCCTCCAACCGCCTCCTCGCTGCAGCATTTACAACCCACGCTTCATACCCATATAAGAGTGTTGGTACCACTATACTTTCATACATTCCCTTCTTTGCCTCCATAGATAACGTTTTTTGTCTCCATAGATACCTCAACGCACCACTCACCTTTTCTCCTTCATCAATTCTATGATTAACCTCATACTTCATAAACCCATCCACTGACAAGTCAACTCCCAAATATCTGAAAACATTCACTTCTTCCATACTCCCTCTCTCCTATGTTCACTTTCGACTTTCTACCTTTACTCATCCTCCCGAACTCGTCCACTAACCTTCGCAACTTTTCTTTAGAATCTCCCATAAGCACAGTATCACCAGCAAAAAGAAACTGTGTCAACTCCCATTTTGTATTTGATTTCACATAAATTAACCCCACCCCTCTCCCGAACACCCTAGCATTTACTTCTTTTACAACCCCATCTATAAATATATTAAACAACCATGGTGACATTACACATCCCTGTCTAAGACCTACTTTTACCGGGAAGTATTTTCCCTCTCTTCTACACACCCTAACCTGAGCCTCACTATCCTCATAAAAACTCTTTACAGCATTTAGTTACTTACCACCTATTCCATATACTTGCAACATCTGCCACATTGCTCCCCTATCCACTCTGTATCATATGCCTTTTCTAAATCCACAAGTGCAATGTAAACTTCCCTACCTTTATCTAAATACTGTTCACATATATGCTTCAATGTAAACACTTGATCTACACATCCTTTACCCACTCTAAAGCCTCCTTGTTCATCCGAATTCCTACTCTTTGTCTTACCTCTAATTCTTTCAATAATAACCCTACCGTACACTTTTCCTGGTATACTTAGTAAACTTATTCCCCAATAATTTTTACAATATCTTTTGCCCCCTTTCCATTTATGTTAAGGAACTGTACACACTCTCTGTCAATCACTAGGTACCTTCCCCTCTTTCATACATTAATTATATATATATATATATATATATATATATATATATATATATATATATATATATATATATATATATATATATATATATATATATATATATATATATATATATATATATATATATATATATATATATATATATATATATATATATGTCGTGCCGAATAGGCAGAACTTGCGATCTTGGTTTAAACAGCAAGGCTCATCTTGCCATATAGGACAAGTGAAAATCTGTGTATGCAATAATGTCGCCAAAATCATTCTGAACCTAACGAAAAAAAATATATTTCACTGGGATTGTTTAATATTAAATTATTGTAAACAAATCTAAAATATATTTAGTTGGGTTAGGTTAAAATAAATTGCTCTTGTTATAATAAGGTTAGGTAAGTTTTCTAAGATTCTATTGGTGCAAAATTAATTTTTTTTTACATTAACAATAATGAAAAAAATATATCTTTAATCGTATAAGAGAAAATTTCAGAAAGGACTTAATTTTAAATGAGTTCTTGCTAATTGACCAGTTTTACATATTCGGCACGACATATATATATATATATATATATATATATATATATATATATATATATATATATATATATATATATATATATATATATATATATATATATAAAACATAGGTAGGTACCACCTCTAGAACTTTACTGGGGACCGTCATCCTCAGAGAAGACAATAAACGTATCTTCGGGAAAACTCAAGGCTCTCCCCGGAGCTGTTTGAATATTTTTTTCTCCTTCCACTCCCTATAATTTATATTATGTATGTACTTTATTAACAGACAGAATACATTAATAGAAAACACAAACATGAATACATTGGTACAATATATCAAAGGTTATGAATCTCCTCCAGCGCCTCCGAAGCTGGACGTGAGCCCAGTATGCAGCATGCATTTTCCCTCTGGATGGCCATGCTGAGGCGCTGGAAAATGAGAGTGGCTACCCTTGGGTCCGTGGTGGTGTGGCATGTTTTCCCCATGATCCAAAGGTCTCTGATCCCACTGGGACAAATTGATACTGTTGGCTTATGTCCCTGTACTTGTTGATCTTGTACTCCTCCTTGTGGTCAGCAGCTCCTCCCTGTCGCCCGACACTGTGAAAGATATAGGTGTCAGCCAGTGTGGACACACAGGTATAGTCCCATGCTAAGAGCTTGCCATTCTTCCAAGGATAGATCGTGATTCCATTGGGGCGGTTTGCTGGGTTGTGGGTATTGTTGGCTGCTAGTAATCGGGGATCCCTCTCGGCTGGGCATCCAGCTGTAACAAGGGTTCTCTTTATAATGTTGTTGACCTCATTGTGTCTTGCATGAAAGCCCTTGGTTTTGGAACAGTTAAGACTATTTAGACCATATTGGTCGGCTTGTGCATCGCCGCAAATACACGTATATTCCATGTGAACTGGAGCAGCAAGGAGCAGAGCCACTGCAATACGGAGGGTTGTAGGGTCGAGGCGCGTTCCCATTGCCCATATGGGAACTGTTTGGAGGAAGTCCCCTGAGTGAGGTGGGCTCACAGCTTGGAGACAGGCAGTCTCCCGGTCTGATGTTGCAGCCATGAGCATGTTGGCAAGCAACTTTTCAGCGATGGGGCCATCCCAGCTTGACTGTTTGTAAGCTAGTGCTGCAATACATATATACATATATATGTCGTGCCTAATAGGTAAAGCTGGTCAATTAGCAAGAACTCATTTAAAATTAAGTCCTTTCCAAAATTTTCTCTTATACGTTTAAAGATATAATTTTTTCATTAATGCTAATGTAAAAAATTATAAATTTGCACCAAAAGAATCTTAGTAAAATTACTTAACCTTATTATAACAATCGCAATTTAATTTAGCCTAATCGAACAAAATATATTTTAAATAAGTTTACAATAATTTAATACTAAACAAACACAGTGAAATATATTTTTTACGTTAGGTTCAGAATGATTTTTGCGAAATTATTGCATACACAAATTTTCACTTGTCCTATATGGCAAGATGAGCGTTGCTATTTAAGCCAAGATCGCAAGTTCTGCCTATTCGGCACAACATATATATATATATATATATATATATATATATATATATATATATATATATATATATATATATATATATATATATATATATATATATATATATATATATATATATATATATATATATATATATATATATATATATATATATATATATATATATATATATATATATATATATATATATATATATGTATATTAATGCGGGAAGCTTCAAATCAAAACGTAAGGCAGAGATGCTGACCATTACTACTTCACATCATGAGGTCTACAATAATGATGAATCGAAACGTGCCACATATGTGACCTTTGGAAGGTTAGCAGAGTCACCAACTGCGATCCAATGTAAGCTTTCACACTGATCTCACTCCAACCTCTCAGGCAGTGACAGAACACAACTCTTGTTCAACACTCCTCAATAAATTTGAAGTTAACAAAATAAGCTATCAAGGCACTTTCGAAAGATTTGTCGGGGATTAGATCGCAGTAGATGCAAACACCAGCCGACGATGCTGCAGGACAAGTGATGTACTCTGTCACAATCTGTGGAGTTGGGATGAGATCTATGCAAAAACTTGCATTGAGTTGACAAACTTTCATAACGTTTTCTTTCCAAAGCCAGACGATAGATACTGAGACGTACGGAGCCGGGAATAAAAACTGATTTACCTACTTTTTGGAAACCTGAGATCTACCCGCATATATAGTTTCCGTAAGACACACTAGCCAGAGATACATCTTAGACCCATACTTCAGGTACTGGGAGCACCCCACACTTGAAGCACCTCTCTTATATGTTGGGAAAAAATCAGCCCAGTCCACTACAGACACTCAGGAGACCTTATGGGCCGGATTGAGGACAGTAACGTGTTACTAAGATGTTCTCTACTTACAACCTCACTTCTCTATTCACCAGGGTCCCCATACACTAAGTTTTTATTATACAGTACTTTGAGGGAAAGTTACTGACGACCAAGATCTTCCAGTCCCAAAGTTGTATGAGTCTCCTGGCTCATACAACGTAAGCCTTTCTCGTAACCAACCATTCCCACCCTCCGTTTTCATCAATCTTTCCCCGAAGGTACTTTGTAGATGTTGTTGAGATCTGCAATAGTCTCAACTATTTTTTTATGACGACACTTTAATTCCAACAGTCGAATGTGATGGTCATGGGTCATAACTCATCGCAGTCATAGTCAGTGTGTACATGTAGCACAAACGAAGGAAAGATGCAGCTGGAGCAACATTGCTGAGATTTGTTGATAAACGTCTTGGTCATCGCTCTTAGATACACTAATACGACAGAATCTATTTATAACAGTAAGTCTGTTGGATCCTCCATTAACTTGACTATGGAAGAAGAATTTAATGGTCGCTTAATTTTTCAGGACGTTCTCTTCTGAAAAAAAGGTTAGAATTTAAGGCCTTGAATAAACCAGCTAAACTAGATGACTTACAGCACTTATCGCACCTCAACTTACGTATTAAGAAAAGTTCTTTCCTAGCTTATTCTCTGAGAGCGATCAGGATCTCCAGCCGGGCATTTTTAGAGGAGGAATGCAAAGGCATGCATAACGTTGCCCTCAAACTGCATTTCCTTGCTCACTTTATCAACAACTGTGGGAAGAAAACAGAAAGGATCTCATCACTGCTAGAGAACAACAATCACCGGCCAGGTTTACAGTTCTGCTTTCCAGTCGGAACTCTGATAACATACGCAATTTTATTACTGACAGCAAAACAGAACTAACCAACTTTACTTCTAGCAGTATTAAAAACCCAGTATTTACAGGACACACAGAACACAAGTAACACAAGGCCTGGGTGTACACCATTCAATATCGTGCATTTGATAAGATTTATGTTGGAGGAAATATGTCAAGAACATCGTCACGCATGGCAAAAGGAAGAACGACTGTATCATCCATTCATAACACACGTGGATGGATGCATCTCTGTAATGCCGTGGATGGATGCACCTCTGTAATGCCGTGGATGGATGCACCTCTGTAATGCCGTGGATGGATGCACCTCTTTAATGCCGTGGATGGATACACCTCTGTAATGCCGTGGATGGATGCACTTCTGTAATGCCACACTAATCAATAAATCAAACCAGCATGGTAGGCGCTATATAGAGTCCTCACTTATCGCTACAACCAACATCACAACTCTAAGTTAAGAACGCTTCTTCATTTTCGAAATCCTCACACACTGTATTCTGGCAGAGTACAACCATCACTTAGCTCCGCCATTTCTCTCACAACACCTGACTTCCTCCACTATTTATACTGCTTTTCTCTCCCATGGCGGGCAAAATATCTCCGTGATTCACCTTCATAAATGTCTTACAACACATGTACGTATATCTTACATGCTTCTAGAGGTTCATAACCTATACTTAAAATCATCTGAGGTAGAGGACTGTAAATTAAGAGATGAACCCAGGAGCTGTAACTGAACCCTCCCACTCACAGCTGGGTGAACACACACTATCACTCTCACAGTTGGGTGAGTGTATACTTTAATTCTCACAGCTGGGTGAGTGCACACCATCACTCTCACAGCTGGGTAAGTGTACACCATCACTCTCATAACTGGGGGAGTGCACACCATCACTCTCACAGCTGGGTGAGTGCACACCATCATTCTCAAGCTGGGGGAGTGCACACGATCACTCTCACAGCTGGGTGAGTGCACACCATCACTCTCACAGCTGGGTGAGTGTACACCATCACTCTCACACCTGGGAGAGTGCACACCATCATTCTCAGCTGGGTGAGTGCACACCATCACTCTCACAGCTGGGTGAGTGCAAACCATCACTCTCACACCTGGGAGAGTGCACACCATCATTCTCAGCTGGGTGAGTGCACACCATCATTCTCAGCTGGGTGAGTGCACACCATCACTCTCACAGTTGGGTGAGTGCACATCATCATTCTCAGCTGGGTGAGTGCACACCATCATTCTCAGCTGGGTGAGTGCACACCATCATTCTCAGCTGGGTGAGTGCACACCATCATTCTCAGCTGGGTGAGTGCACACCATCACATTCACACGAGGGAAGTTGTGTAAGGCTTAGTTTCTCACACCTTCTCCCTATCCTCCTTCCCACACCACATTCTCTTCCTCCCTTCCCTCCTTCATTCCCTTCCTCCCTCCCCTCCTTCATTCCCTTCCTCCCTCCCCTCCTTCCCTCTCCTCCCCTCTAAATCACAAGCAAGATACCACAAGACATAACATATAGTCTCCAATCAATCCAGTCTGCGGGATTCTATTTATGTCTTCGGTGAGGATCGGTGCGGGGGTGGGCGAGAGTGGGCGGGGGCAGGCGGGGATGGCGAGGGTGGGTGGGCGGGTGGAGGGTGGGCAGTGGGTGGCCAAACACATCAGTGAGAACGGTGGGTGGGCGAATAGACGATCAACGCACCGGGAGGGGGGGGGTGGATGGTTATGTGTACATGTAAATAAATAACTGTAGAAATAACTTATATATTTACACAAACACACACACACACACACACACACACACACACACACACACACACACACACACACACACACACACACACACACACACACACCTGCAAGACATTCAGTGGGAGAGAGAACTGGCATGAAAACCAGTACAAGAAATGATGGACTTTGTGACAACAAAATGCAAGGAGGCAGAGGAGAAGTTTGTTCCCAAGGGAAACAGAAATAATGGGAAGAACAGAACGAGTCCTTGGTTCACCCAAAGGTGTAAGGAGGCAAAAACTAGGAAAAGGTAGAGAAGACAAAGGACCCAGGAAAATAAATAGATTATCCGAAAAGCCAGAAACGAATATGCACAGATAAGAAGCGACAATGCGAAAATGACATAGCACGAAAGTCAAGTCTGACCCGAAGCTGTTGTATAGCCACATCAGGAGGAAAACAACAGTCAAGGACCAGGTAATAAGACTGAGGAAGGATGATGGGGAGTTCACAAGAAATGACCAAGAAGTATGTGAGGAGCTCAACACGAGATTTAAAGAAGTATTTACAGTGGAAACCGGTCGGACTCCAGGAAATCAGAACAGGGAGGTACACCAACAAGTGCTGGATGAGGTACACATAACCATGGAGGAGGTGAAGAAGCTTCTATGTGAACTTGATACCTCAAAGGTGGTGGGACCAGACAACATCTCTCCGTGGGTCCTTAGAGTGGTAGCAGAGATGCTGTGTGTGCCATTAACAAAGATCTTCAACACATCAATTGAAACTGGGCAACTCCATGAGGTATTGAAGATGGTAAATATAGTCCCAAATTTTATAATAGGAGACAGACACGAGGCATTAAACTACAGACCTGTATCACTAATGTGTACAGTATGCAAAGTCATGGAGAAGATCATCAGGAGGAGAGTGGTGGAGCACCTGGAAAGAAACAGGGAAGGAAAATCCTGTGTCACAAACATACTGGAGTTTTATGACAAGGTGACAGAAGTAAGACAAGAGAGAGAGGGGTGAATAGACTGCATTTTCTTGGACTGCAAGAAGGCCTTCGACACAGTTCCTCACAAGAGGTTACTGCAAAAGCTAGAGGATCAGGCACACATAACAGGAAAGGCGCTGCAATGGATCAGAAAATATCTGACAGGGAGGCAACAGCGAGTCATGGTACGTGATGAGGTGTCACAGTGGGCGCCTGTGACAAGCGGGGTTCCACAGGGGTCGGTCCTAGGACCTGTGCTATTTTTGGTATATGTGAATAACATAACGGAAGGGATAGACTCAGAAGTGTCCCTGCTTGCAGATGATGTGAAGTTAATGAGAAGAATTAAATCGGTAGAGGATCAGGCAGGATTACAAAAAGACCTGGACAGGCTACAAGCCTGGTCCAGGTGGACAAAGACAGGAAGTTCCAGAGATGGGACACAGAAACAAAGGGTCATAATTGGAAGTTGAAGACTCAGATGAGTCAAAGGGATGTTAGGAAGTATTTCTTCAGTCATAGAGTTGTCAGGCAGTGGAATAGCCTAGAAAGTGACTTAGTGGAGGCGGGAACCAAGCATAGTTTTAAGACGAGGTTTGACAAAGCTCATGGAGCAAGGAGAGAGAGGACCCAGTAGCAATCAGTGAAGAGACGGGGCCAGGAGCTATGACTTGACCCATGCAACCACAAATATGTGAGTACACATACACACCAATACACAAATGCACACACACACACACCCACACACACACACACACACACACACACACACACACACACACACACACACTCACACACACACACACACACACACACACACACAGACACACACACACACACACACACACACACACACACACACACATAAACACACACACACACACACACACACACACACACACACACATACACACACATACACACACACACACACACACACACACACACACACACACACACACACATACATACACACACATACACACACACACATACACACACACACACACACACACACACACACACACACACACACACACACACACACACACACACACACACACACACACACACGCACACACACACACACACACACGAGGCGAAGAAGCCGGAAATCGAAATCGGCCTTCGCAAAGACAAGTAATTAAGTACACATTCACATGAACCCAAATGGGAGGTGAAAATGGAGACTGAAGACAGTATATCATCTGGGTCCTGTGTCCTGGGTCCTAGGTCTTGGGTCCTGGCTCCTGGGCTCTGTGTCCTGGCTCCTGGGTACTGGACAGGTCCCAGCTCACAGGACAGGCTTTGTAAACGTATGTCTGGGCAGTGGCGGACATACATTTTTGGGGCCCTGAAGCTTGAACTGTTTTGGGGGCCCCATCGAAACCCCTTCTCATACAGTAGACCCAAAATTTTTAAGCAGTGTGGACTAAAGACGCTTTTGGGGTCCCTCCGGAGTTAGGGGCTCTGAAGCTTAATCTTCATTAGTTTCATTGCAGATCCGCCCCTGTGTATGGGTGAACAACACACGCACACACTCCCTCTTTCCTGAACCTCACACTCTAGTATGGCTTCGAAATCTTGGACGTGGGAAGTAGAATCAATATTCCCATATTAGTGAGAGTACTCCACGAGTATGTTGCACCAGCTTGAAGTCCGCACCTTACTGAAAATATAACAATCTTGGAGTAAGTTTAAAGCTGCACACTAGATTGGTACTGGAACTGAGAGAGCAGTCCTGAGGTAAGTCTTCAAACTTGACTTAACAATGACAGTGGTGAACACGAAAAACGAGTGCTTCTTACCCATTGTTCAGTGAGTTGACCTAACAACTATGAAAGGACCTAACAACTCTGGAACAATCTAACAGCTCTAGAACAAACTAACAACTCTGTAACAATCTAATTCTGTAACAACCTAACAGCCCTGGAAGAACCTAACTCTGGAAAAATCTAACAACTATGGAACAACCTAACAACTCTGGAAGAGGTTAACAACTCCGGAGGAGTTGGTACTGGGACAACCTAAGAACTCTGGAAGAACCCAACAACTCTGGAACAATATAACAACTCTGGGACAACCTAACAACTCTGGAACAATCTAACTCTGTAACAACCTAACAGCTCTGGAAGAACCTAACAACTCTGGAACAACCTAACATCTCTGGAACATTCTAACTCTGGAAAAATCTAAGAACTCTGGAAGAACCCAACAACTCTGGAACAATATAACAACTCTGGGACAACCTAACAACTCTGGAACAATATAGACCACAATTATACAGGAAGAATAAGTCAAACACTTATTACTGCAACAATTCACACCTCGCCCATACATGTGTGTCAAATATTGCCTGAGCAGAGTTGCTGTTGTTGCTGTCTCAACCCTCGATACTAACCTGAAACAAATATTAAGCCTTTCTTTAGGATGAGGTGGGACAGAAATCAACGATTTGTAAGAGCACGAAAAGGCATGTGTATGACGGATTGTTCTTGTCTCACAATACATTGCATACTAATGACTTTCTTTTGTGCCTACCAATGTTCAAAACTGCATTATTTTTGTACCACATAAAGAAATACAAAAAATGAATTTGAATATTCTCTTCACCTTCGTCATTCATGCCTAGTGCGCCCCTCCTCTCCCTCCAGGATTGGTAAGTCTATGAGCCCCATACTTCCCAACCATAGCCCCTCCATGCCAGTGCCCCCATTGGGTACTGGGTACTGGTACTCCATGGCACTCTCCAAGCCCCTTATCAAGGAGAGATGTGCCCAGAGACCAGACATTCACCCCCTCCCTCCCGGCACCAACACTGCCAGGAGTGCCAGCTTACCAGTGGGGGTGATGTTGGTGAGGGTGATGTTGGTGGGGGTGATGTTGGTGGGGGTGATGTTGGTGGGGGTGATGGTGGGGGTGATACTGGTGGGGTGATACTGGTGGGAAAGGGGTTATGAAGAAGACAGTTAGAACCATATCAGTAAGTCATGATCACAGAGTATAATAACAATGATAACACTCATAATCTCTACCTCCCTCCCTCCCTCCCTCCCTCCCTCCCTCCCTCCGTCCCTCCCGCCCTCCCTCCTTCCCTCCCTCACTCCCTCCCTCCATCCCTCCATCCATCCTTCCCTCCCTCCCTCCCTCCTTCCCTCCCTCACTTCCTCACTCCCTCCTTCCCTCTCTTCCTACATTAATCCTTCCCTCCCTAGGTGAGTAATGATATGGAGAGAGTGTGGACAAACAACACAGCTAACAGGAAAGAGAAGAGAGTAACAGTATAAGTTCAGGGATCCAGAGAAAGGAGGAGTTGGGAGGAGAGAAGGAAGAAGGATGGGAGTTGGGAAAGGTAGATAGGGAGTTGAAGGGGTTGAGGGGCAGAGAGTGACAGAGAGAGGTTGATGGGGAAGATGACTGGAGGTGGTTGATGGGGAGGCCTGCTGAGATGGTTATTGAGGCAGGAATAAGAGAAGTCACCTTCATGTCTGGCCAGTGTATTGTGTCATGTTGATTATTGCTGCTTATCATGGTACTCGTCATGGTACTCTGCTGCTTATCATGGTACTGCTGTTCACTGTTCTTATTAGTGCACACACGAAAGAGATTTATTTTTAAATATATATATATATATATATATATATATATATATATATATATATATATATATATATATATATATGTGTGTGTGTGTGTGTGTGTGTGTGTGTGTGTGTGTGTGTGTGTGTGTGTGTGTGTGTGTGTGTGTGTGTGTGTGTGTGTGTGTGTGTGTTTGTTTGTGTGTGTGTGTGTGTGTGTGTATACTCACCTAATTGTGGTTGCAGGGGTCGAGATTTCAGCTCCTGGCCCCGCCTCTTCACTGAGTGCTACTAGGTCCTTTCTCTCCCTGTTCCATGAGGTTTATCATACCTCATCATAAAGCTATGTATGGTTCCTGCCTCCACTACCTCACTTGCTAGGCTATTTCACTTCCTGACTACTCTATGACTGAAGAAATACTTCCTAACATCCCTTTGACTTATCTGTTTCTGTGTCCCCTCTCTGGAACATCCTGTCTCTGTCCACCTTGTCTATTCCACTCAGCTTTTTGTACGTCGTTATCATGTCTTCCCTGACCCTCCTGTCCTCCAGTGTCGTCAGGCCGATTTCCGTCAACCTTTCTTCGTAGGACATTCCCCTTAGCTCAGAAACTAACCTTGTCGCAAACCTTTGCACTTTCTCTAATTTCTTGACATGCTTGATCAAGAGTGGGTTCCAAACTGGTGTTGCATATTCCAGTATGGGCCTGACGTACATGGTGTACAGTGTCTTGAACGATTCCTTACTAAGGTGTCGGAACGCTATTCTCAGGTTTGCCAGGTGCCCATATGCTGCAGCAGTTATCTGGTTGATGTGTGCCTCTGGAGACATTCTCGGTGTTATACTCGCCCCAAGATCTTTCTCCATGAGCGAGGTTTGCAGTCTTTGGCCACCTAGTCTATACTCTGTCTGCGGTCTTCTTTGCCCTTCCGCCGATCTTCATGACTTTGCATTTGGTGGGGTTAAATTCGAGAAGCCAGTTGCTGGACCATGTGTCCAGCCTGTCCAGGTCTCTTTGAAGTCCTACCTGATCCTCATCTGATTTAATTCTCCTAATTAACTTCACATCATCTGCGAACAGGGACACTTCTGAGTCTACTCCTTCCATCATGTCATTCACGTATACCAGAAACAGCACTGGTCCTAGGACCGACCCTTGTGGGACCCCGCTCGTCAAAGGTGCCAGCTGTGATACCTCATCACGTACCATGACTCGTTGTTGCCTCCCTGTCAAGTATTCTCTGATCCATTCCAGTGCCCTTCCTGTTATACGCGCCTGATCCTCTACCTTCTTCACCAAACTCCTGTGAGGAACTGTGTCGAAGGCCTTCTTGCAGCCCAAGAAGATGCAGTCAACCCACCAATCTCTCTGTTACTTTATCATAAAACTCCAGAAGGTTTGTGACACAGAACTTGCCTTCCATAAATCCGTGCTGGTTGGCGTTTATACTCTTGTTCCGTTCCAGGTGCTCCACCACTCTCCTCCTGATAATCTTCTCCATGACTTTGCATACTATACACGTCATTGACACCGGTCTATAGTTTAGTGCCTCTTTTCTGTCTCCTTTTTTAAATATGGGTACTACATTTACCGTCTTCCATACCTCAGGTAGTTACCCAGTTTCAAGAGATGTGTTGAACATTGTGGTTAGTGGCACACATAGCATGTCTGTGTGTGTGTGTGTGTGTGTGTGTGTGTGAGTGTGTGTGTGTGTGTGTGTGTGTGTGTGTGTGTGTGTGTGTGTGTGTGTGTGTGTGTGTGTGTGTGGGTGTGTGTATATGTGTGTGTGTGACAGGTGCTTTGCAAGATTTAAATTTATTTTAGTACTTATTATCGGTGTTTAGAAGAAGCAGCTGCTGAGCCACAGGTGCTGTCTCCTGTAACTTCAACTTAAGAACATTAGTAATGGTTGATCAATTAGACACTTGTGCTACACTTGGGTATCTTCATGTGGTAACGTTTCACCAACCAGTGGCTTCTTCAGTCCAATACAGAGAAGCATTGTTAAAGATCAGAAGAAGTTGGAGGTAATCAGTCCCTCACAGCATGGAGTCGACGTGTTCAGTCCATCAGTCTTGAAGGACTGAACTTTTGGTTATCACATTAACTTGGTACTGGAACTTAATGGCTGCTTAATGACAACATCACCTAAAATCTGATTTGGTTTAAAATGCTTCACAATTTTTTTCAGTTTCATACACAATCCCTGAGTAGTGTGTCTTAAGTGTTGCTCAAATAATAACTTACAATAAAACAGGACAGTTATACTGAGAGCTAAACTCTGATCTTGTATAGTTGCTGGAGATGTTAACTTATAACTCAACCATAACATTCCTTTTGGGAACATTGTCTGTTAATGATGTTTAGTATATCTAGTGTTACTTATACGTAGCCATAACAGCTGAGTGGCTATGATACTTGTAGCTGGTGTTACTATGTTGATTGCAACATTGCCACTCATAATGTATTTGGCACTTTTATCATTAATAAAAAAATATAACCAATTGTATCAAAAGTTAAATTAAAAGTTATATAAATAGTGTAAGGCATATATGCCCTTATGAGCCAGCAACAAGTCTTTAGCTGTGGTTAATATCTGTCAAGTTTGGATGGGATCTTCGTTCATGTGTACCTTCTGATAATTATGTAATTATCCTGACTATAACAGTGCCAGCACATTTTTAGAGATGTTAAATAATTAATGATGAGTGTGAAGGAACTGATAACGTTTATCAAAGTACTACTGGGAAGAAACTCATCATATTAAACAGAGAGAGAGAGAGAGGTGGTAAAGACAGAAGAGAGCTTCCAAGTCCACACTGAGGCTGTCTACTGAGAAGGGCTATCTATTTCTACCTAGATTAAAGACTGTAAGAGATAAGATAAGATTTCGTTCGGATTTTTAACCCCGGAGGGTTAGCCACCCAGGATAACCCAAGAAAGTCAGTGCGTCATCGAGGACTGTCTAACTTATTTCCATTGGGGTCCTTAATCTTGTCCCCCAGGATGCGACCCACACCAGTCGACTAACACCCAGGTACCTATTTGCTGCTAGGTGAACAGGACAATAGGTGTAAGGAAACGTGTCGGAATTTCCACCCGCCGGGAATCGAACCCGGGCAATGGTAGTAAAGCAGAAGTCTCTCTTCACTCCCTCTGGCTGCTGCTACCTTGAAAACTCAGGAAAAATATGTCATATCAGATAGAAAAAAATGCAGGTAATTTACAAGAGCAACAGAATGCAGTGACAGTCTGTTGTAACTGCTAATGTTATTTCATTGCCACTTAGGAAGCTGTGTACCAGTTCTCACAGGATACATTCCATGAGAGGTGTATTTCTCTCAGAGTTTATATCATGTAAACCCTGAGAGTTTACAATAATCCACATGTTAGGCGATAAAGTATTCTTGTCCGGCGGTGAAAAATTTACTGAGTGATCTTAACGACCCTTGTGTAGTTAATAGGTTTTAAACCTCATTACAGAAGCAAACAGTGGTCCTACTGCTGCCTACCACTAGTTCTACTGCTGCCTACCACCAGTTCTTCTGCTGCCTGCCACCAGTTCTACTGCTGCCTACCACCAGTCCTACTGCTGCCTACCACCAGTTGTACTGCTGCCTACCACCAGTTGTACTGCTGTCTACCACCAGTCCTACTGCTGCCTACCACCAGTTCTACTGCTGCCTACCACCAGTTGTACTGCTGCCTACCACCAGTCCTACTGCTGCCTACCACCAGTCCTACTGCTGCCTACCACCAGTCCTACTGCTGCCTACCACCAGTCCTACTGCTGCCTACCACCAGTTGTACTGCTGCCTGCCACTAGTTGTACTGCTGCCTACCACCAGTTGTACTGCTGCCTGCCACTAGTTCTACTGCTGCCTACCACCAGTTCTACTGCTGCCTACCACCAGTTCTACTGCTGCCTACCACCAGTTGTACTGCTGCCTACCACCAGTTGTACTACTGCCTGCCACCAGTTCTACTGCTGCCTACCACCAGTTCTACTGCTGCCTACCACCAGTTCTACTGCTGCCTACAACCAGTTATACTGCTGCCTACCACCAGTTGTACTGCTGCCTACCACCAGTTCTATTGCTGCCTACCACCAGTTGTACTGCTGCCTGCCACTAGTTCTACTGCTGCCTACCACCAGTTGTACTGCTGCCTGCCACCAGTTCTACTGCTGCCTACCACTAGTTGTACTGCTGCCTACCACCAGTTCTACTGCTGCCTACCACCAGTTCTACTGCTGCCTACCACCAGTTGTACTGCTGCCTACCACTAGTTGTACTGCTGCCTACCACCAGTTCTACTGCTGCCTACCACCAGTTCTACTGCTGCCTACCACTAGTTGTACTGCTGCCTACCACCAGTTCTACTGCTGCCTACCACCAGTTCTACTGCTGCCTACCACCAGTTCTACTGCTGCCTGCCACCAGTTCTACTGCTGCCTACCACTAGTTCTACTGCTGCCTACCACTAGTTCTACTGCTGCCTACCACCAGTTCTACTGCTGCCTACCACCAGTTCTACTGCTGCCTGCCACCAGTTCTACTGCTGCCTACCACCAGTTTTACTGCTGCCTACCACCGGTCCTACTGCTGCCTACCACCAGTCCTACTTCTGGATGCTACAACACAGGTGGATGTTCATCTCTTCTCTTACTACCACGTTCAACTCTGCTCTTACTACCACAACCTCTACCACTACTCTACTTCTGTCACTATTATTAACTCGGTCGGTTGGCTAGTCGTCAACTGATCGTCTGACGTAGTTGCTTAACAAGCATCATGATTTCAGTTTGTTCCAGCTTTTATCTAACAGAGTCCTATACAGTGCTTATCCAGGTGGATCCTGAACTTGAGCGGGCAGTGTCTTCCCTTCAACTACAATTCTGTTTGCAAAAATAAAAAAACTTTGCCTGCATTCGTGTTGCATCATCTGCCTCGGAGTTTCAGTTCATTATTTCAAGTTAGTAACTCATTTTGCACTTCAAACAGTTATTTGTGTTTAAGTGAACCCGAACCATTCAGTGTTATAAAGATCTGAATGAGATCTCGCAGCCTCCGTTTCCTAAGAGGAGAAACAGAGAGAGAGAGAGAGAGAGAGAGAGAGAGAGAGAGAGAGAGAGAGAGAGAGAGAGAGAGAGAGAGAGAGAGAGAGGGAGGGAGGGAGAGAGAGAGAGAGAGAGAGAGAGAGAGAGAGAGAGAGAGAGAGAGAGAGAGAGAGAGAGAGAGAGAGAGAGAGAGAGAGAGAGAGAGAGAGAGAGAGAGAGAGAGAGAGAGGTATGTTATCTGCTGGGCCGTCCACTGTTGATTGGGTGGGAGGGGCAGGACCGCTCGGTAAGGTCTCACACCAACATAAATTTGCCAGTTTATATACAAAGGGCTGTCAAGTGGAGGCTTACCAATCTTTTCCGAGGTTTCTATTTGGCGGGGGGTAATGGCTGGTGTGGCCGTAACTTCCAGGGGTACTTTGTACTGATTGAAAACCACTTTCAGACGATGGACGCGTGTAGACACACACACACAAATGCATATATATATATATATATATATATATATATATATATATATATATATATATATATATATATATATATATATATATATATATATATATATATATATATATATATATATACACATATATAATGTAAGTATTGTCAACTTAACTAGAAACCCTATTCAAGTGACATTAAACTGGTCGAATTAAAGGAGGCCATTACATACTCAAACAAACCAGATGTGCTAAAAAACGAAATGTCAAAGCAGGCCTACTGGGGCTAGAACTTAAGATTTAAGATGTAATGCTATAGGCCTACTGGCCCAAGCCTCACTTATGACTATGCTCACACGTTCACAACTCTGCTAAGTGAATACTTTACTACACTTTTTTATATACAAATTAATCTTTCTTAAATTCACCAAACTTATAAAAGACAGCGGACATAATTTAACAGTTACAGATGACTTACTTTTTGTTGGTTAGTTTTTTATTTTAGCAAGTCTGCCGTCTTCCACCGAGGCAGGGGGACCCAAAAAGAAAGAAAATCCCCGAAAAGAAAATACTTTCATCATCATTCAACACTTTCACTTCACTCATATATAATCACTGTTCTGGCAGAGGTGCCCAGAAGCATATATAAAGATACACAATATATCCCTACAAACTGCCAATATCCCGAACCCCCCAGGACTCAGGTCCTGCTATATAAATATAACCGGTTTCCCTGAATCCCTTCACTTAATATTACCCTGCTCACACTCCAACAGCTCGTCTGGTCCCAAAAACCATTCGTCTCCATTCACTGCTATCTAACACGCTCACGCACGCTTGCTGGAAGTCCAAGCCCCTCGCCCACAAAACCACTTTTACCCCCTCCCTCCAGCCTTCACGAGGACGACCCCTACCCCGCCTCATTTATCTTTCTTAAAAGATATATCAGTACTGAGAAGAAATGTATGTATTAGAGGCTGGATATTCTCGTAGAGGCTTTTAAAATAACAGTATTTAATATAACCGATTCCCTTAGTACCCCATGATGCGTCATATTGCGCCTCGTGAATAATTACATCAGCCCTCATTAGCCGAAATATCACATTATTATCGTCCTCAGTGACCACAGTGTAACTTTGTTGATGGATGACTGGACTCTTGTGACTGGCAGCAGTCAATCACTTGTGACTTGCAGCAGTCAGTCACTTGTGACTGGCAGCAGTCAGTCACTTGTGACTTGCAGCAGTCAGTCACTTGTGACTTGCAGCAGTCAGTCACTTGTGACTGGCAGCAGTCAGTCACTTGTGACTTGCAGCAGCCAGTCACTTGTGACTGGCAGCAGTCAGTCACTTGTGACTTGCAGCAGTCAGTCACTTGTGACTGGCAGCAGTCAATCACTTGTGACTGGCAGCAGTCAGTCACTTGTGACTTGCAGCAGTCAGTCACTTGTGACTTGCAGCAGTCAGTCACTTGTGACTGGCAGCAGTCAATCACTTGTGACTGGCAGCAGTCAGTCACTTGTGACTTGCAGCAGTCAGTCACTTGTGACTTGCAGCAGTCAGTCACTTGTGACTGGCAGCAGTCAATCACTTGTGACTGGCAGCAGTCAGTCACTTGTGACTGGCAGCAGTCAGTCACTTGTGACTGGCAGCAGTCAATCACTTGTGACTTGCAGCAGTCAGTCACTTGTGACTTGCAGCAGTCAGTCACTTGTGACTGGCAGCAGTCAGTCACTTGTGACTTGCAGCAGTCAGTCACTTGTGACTGGCAGCAGTCAATCACTTGTGACTTACAGCAGTCAGTCACTTGTGACTGGCAGCAGTCAGTCACTTGTGACTGGCAGCAGTCAGTCACTTGTGACTGGCAGCAGTCAGTCACTTGGCTGTCTTCCACAAACCTTCACTTTACTAACGTCTTAATGCAGTTGTTAAGTCAGAGTTCACATCAGTCTCAGAAAATTTCATTTACGGATTTTAACTTCCTCTAAGAAATAACAGTTATTTTTTTTAGTTTGTTCGTCTTTTCTCTAACTTTAAAATTAACCTGTGACAGAGAACTAGAACTCTCAGTGTATCCTAAGGAAGAGGAGGGGGAGGAGGAGGAGGAGGGGGAGGAAGAGGAGGAGGAGGAGGAGGGGGAGGAGGAGGAGGGGGAGAGGAGGGGGAAGAGGAGAGGAGGGGGTAAGAAGATATATCGGTGCTGAGGGAAGGCAAGGAGGAGGTTGTTAAGCAAATGATTTGAACGAGACTTTACGGATGCTGTGGTAAAGAAGGCTATCCTGGCCAAGAAGTTATTCTGACCAAGAGGTTATCCTGGCCAAGAGAGTATCCTGACCAAGAAGTTATTCTGGCTAAGAAGTTATCCTGGTTAAAAGGTTATCCTGGCCAAGAGAGTATCCTGGCCTAGAGGTTATCATAGTAAAGAAGTTATCCTGGCCAAGAGAGTATCCTGGCCTAGAGGTTATCATAGTTAAGAAGTTATCCTGGCGAAGAGAGTATCCTGGCCTAGAGGTTATCATAGTTAAGAAGTTATCCTGACCAAGATAGTATCCTGGCTAAATGGTTATCCTGGTTAAGAGGTTATCTTGGCCAAGAGAGTATCCTGGCCTAGAGGTTATCCTAGTGACAAGGTTATCGTGGTCAAGAAGTTATCCTGGTTAAGAGTCAGAAGAGGAGGGGGAAGAGAAGGAGGAGGAGGAGAAGGAGGAGGAGTAGAAAGGGTATGAGAGGAGAAAGATACAGCATCCCAAGTTTTGCTTGTATAAAACACTATCCTCGTATTTTATTCTGATGTTACAGAAGAGAGTGCACGTGACCCCAAGAGTCTCTCCTGAATCCCCATGTCAAACATGCTGGCAGACAGAGAGGAAGTCTGGCTGGCAGACTGGCTAGCAGGCAGGCATGGAAGCAGGCAGGCAAGCAAGGAGGGAGGGAGGGAGGAAGACAAGAAGGTAGATAGGCAGTCAGTTAGCAATGCAGTCAAGCATGCAAGTAGGCGAGCAGGCAAATAGGCAAGCAGGCAAGCAGGCAGGATAGAACAAAGAGAGCCCCGCCCGGGAGTAAAGCAGTGCTGGGCTCTTGTTAGTTCGGTAAAATACGACCCATTCATCCGGGAACCAATCTCGATATTTTCGTCTACTTTTGTCAAACATGTCAGGACAGCGGCGATGTATCGGCACCACTATAATTGGCTGAGAAACACCAGGTAGGCGGCCAGGTAAGCGTCACGGGGAGCCAGGTAACCCTCACGGGGAGGTGCTCACTCTCCAATGCTCAAGGGGAGGTGCTTACTCCCCAGTGCTCAAGGGCAGGTGCTCACTCCCCAGTGCTCTAGAGGCGGTGCTCACTCCCCGGTGCTTGACAGCGCCAGTTAATGAGGTTATGGCTGGATAAGACTGAGTGATCCCTGGGGTATAGAGTGTTTCGTGCTTGACTGACTCAAGTAATAAGTGTACCTGTGGGTTATGGAGTGGTTGGTAAAGCAGTGAAAGAATTATGTGGGATTTAGTCTTGTTGGCCGACTCTCAGCAGACACTCAGAGTTGGGTAAACTCCACTTAATGGGGGTGAAATTGGAACAAAAATATAGGTTTTAGGAGAGACAGCTTCGGTGCAAGTAACCTTGGCTGCCTGAGTAGGCTATTATATCTTACAACTAACATGATTCACTTGTGGCTATGACAAATACTTCACACAAATACACACATTTGGTCTCTCATATTTATGGTCTACTTCAGCCACCTTTACTGCCTCCCCCGCAGAGACCACAGGCAGGTGTGAGAGTAACTCCATCACCAGGTAAGCAGAGAAAAGGAATGGGTGAGGTGGATGAGTTGGGTTAGGGTTCTCGTCCAGGGAGGAGGAGGGGAGGGTTATGGTTCATGGGTGAGGGTCGTGGGGGGATGATGATGGATGGGTGACGTGTGAGTGGACGTCGGGTGGATGAATAAAGAGAGAGCAGTCAAGGTTTGACTCTGGTTGATGATTATTGGTGGAGAAAAGTCTTGTTTTTGGTGGTGGAGGTGGACCATGGTTAAATTTTGTTATTTAAATGAGTGTGGATGAAATTTTTCCCGTCTTCAGTGTTTGTAGTAACAAAACCAGTACTATACATGTTTATAGAGCTGTCTTCAAGTATCTGTAGCTACAGTAGCAGGACTATAAATGCTTACAGAGTCCAGTCTTCCAGCGTTTACTCTGTCATAAATTTGCTGTAACGTTTGCAGATGTTATAACACACAATTCGCCTTCCTGGACCCCAGTGTAGCTGTCAAGCTAGGACCCCAGCCTAGTTGTTTACACAGGACCCCAACCTTGTAGTTCATAAAGGCCGTTAACCAATTTGTTTACACAGGACCCCAACCTGGTCGTTCATAATGTGACCCTAACCAGGTGGTCGTTTATAATGTGACCCCAGCCTGGTCGTCGATAATGGGACCCCAACCTGGTAGTCTATAATGCACCGTAGCCTGGTCGTTTATAATGGGCCCCAGCCTGGTCGTTTATAATGGACTCCAGCCTGTTCGTTTATAACGTGACCTCAGACTGGTCGTTTATAATGTGACCCAGCCTGGTTGTTTATAATGAACCCCAGCCTGGTCGTTTATAATGTGACCCAGCCTGGTTGTTTATAATGGACCCCAGCCTGGTCGTTTATAATGGACTCCAGCCTGTTCGTTTATAACGTGACCTCAGACTGGTCGTTTATAATGTGACCCAGCCTGGTTGTTTATAATGAACCCCAGCCTGGTCGTTTATAATGTGACCCAGCCTGGTTGTTTATAATGGACCCCAGCCTGGTCGTTTATAATGGACTCCAGCCTGTTCGTTTATAATGGACTCCAGCCTGTTCGTTTATAACGTGACCTCAGCCTGGTCGTTTATAATGTGACCCAGCCTGGTTGTTTATAATAGACCCCAGCCTGGTCGTTTATAATGAACCCCAGCTTGGTCGTTTATAATGGACCCCACCCTGGTCGTTTATAATGGACCCCAGCTTGGTCGATTATAATGGACCCCACCCTGGTCGTTTATAATGGACCCCAGCCTGGTTGTTTATAATGGACCCCAGCCTGGTAGTTTATAATGGGCCCCAGCTTGGTCGTTTATAATGGACCCCAGCCTGGTTGTTTATAATGGATCCCAGCCTGGTCGTTTATAATAGACCCCAGCTTGGTCGTTTATAATTGACCCCAGCCTGGTCGTATATAATGGACCCAACCTGGTCGTTTAAAATGGACCCCAACCTGGTCGTTCATAATGGACCCCAGCTCGGTCGTCTATGATGGACCCCAGCTTGGTCGTTTATAATGAACCCCAGCTTGGTCGTTTATAATGGACCCCAACCTGGTCGTTCATAATGGACCCCAGCTTGGTCGTTTATAATGGACTCCAGCTTGGTCGTTTATAATGGACCCCAACCTGGTCGTTCATAATGGACCCCAACCTGGTCGTTCATAATGGACCCCAGCTTGGTCGTTTATAATGGACCCCAGTCTGGTCGTTTATAATGGACTCCAGCCTAGTCGTTTATAATGGACCCAACCTGGTCGTTTATATTGGACCCCAACCTTGTCGTTCATAATGGACCCCAGCTTAGTCGTTTATGATGAACCCCAGCTTGGTCGTTTATAATGGACCTCAGCCTGGTCGTTTATAATAGACCCCAACCTGGTCGTTCATAATGGACGCCAGCTTGGTTGTTTATAATGGACCCCACCTTGGTCGTTTATAATGGACCCCAGCCTGGTCGTTTGTAGTGGACCTCAACCTGCTCGTTTATAATGGACCCCAACCTGGTCGTTTATAATGGATCCCAACCTGGTCGTTTATATCGGACCCCAACCTGGTCGTTCATAATGGACCCCAGCCTGGTCGTTTATAATGGACCCCAACCTGATCGTTTATAGTGGACCCCAACCTGGTCGTTTATAATGGACCCCAACCTGGTCGTTCATAATGGACCCCAACCTAGTCGTTTATAATGAACCCCAACCTGGTCGTTTATAATTGACCCCAGGTTGGTCGTTTATAATGGACCCCAACCTTGTCGTTCGTAATGGACCCCAGCTCGGTCGTTTATGATGAACCCCAGCTTGGTCGTTTATAATGGACCCCAGCCTGGTCGTTTATAATGGACCCCACCCTGGTCGTTTATAATGGATCCCAACCTGGTCATTTATAATGAATCCCAGCCAGGTCGTTTATAATGGACCCCAGGTTGGTCGTTTATAATGGACCCCAGCCTGGTCGTTTATAATGGACCGCAGATTGGTCGCTTATAATTGACCCCAACCTGGTCGTTTATAATGGACCCCAGCCTGGTCGTTTATAATGGACCCCAGCCTAGAAGTTTATAATGGACCCCAGCCTGGTCGTTTATAATGGACCCCAGGTAGGTCGTTTATAATGGACCACAGCCTGGTCGTTTATAATGGACCCCAGGTTGGTCGTTTATAATGGACCCCAGCCTGGTCGTTTATAATGAACCCCAGGTTGGTCGTTTATAATGGACCCCACCTGGTCGTTTATAATGGACCCCAGGTTGGTCGTTTATAATGGACCCCAACCTGGTCGTTTATAATGGACCCCAGGTAGGTCGTTTATAATGGACCACAGCCTGGTCGTTTATAATGGACCCCAGGTTGGTCGTTTATAATGGACCCCAGCCTGGTCGTTTATAATGAACCCCAGGTTGGTCGTTTATAATGGACCCCACCTGGTCGTTTATAATGGACCCCAGGTTGGTCGTTTATAATGGACCCCAACCTGGTCGTTTATAATGGACCCCAGGTTGGTCGTTTATAATGGACCCCAGGTTGGTCGTTTATAATGGACCCCAGCCTGGTCGTTTATAATGGACCCCAGGTTGGTCGTTTATAATGGACCCCAACTTGGTCGTTTATAATGGACCCCAGGTTGGTCCTTTATAATGGACCCCAGCTTGGTCGTTTATAATGGACCCCAGCTTGGTCGTTTATAATGGACCCCAGCTTGGTCGTTTATAATGGACTCCAGGTTGGTCGTTTATAATGGACCCCAGCCTGGTCGTTTATAATGGACCCCAAGTTGGTCGTTTATAATGAACCCCAGCCTGGTCGTTTATAATGGACCCCAGCCTGGTCGTTTATAATGGACCCCAGGTTGGTCGTTTGCTTTTTATTGTTCTTACAGCAGTATTTCGTCTCAGTTTAGTCTTGTTATCTCAGTTTAGTCTTGTTGTCTCAGTTTAGTCTTGTTGTCTGAGTTTAGTCTTGTTGTCTGAGTTTAGTCTTGTTGTCTCAGTTTACTCTTGTTGTCTCAGTTTAGTCTTGTTGTCTCAGTTTAGTCTTGTTGTCTGAGTTTAGTCTTGTTGTCTCAGTTTAGTCTTGTTATCTCAGTTTAGTCTTGTTGTCTCAGTTTAGTCTTGTTGTCTGAGTTTAGTCTTGTTGTCTCAGTTTAGTCTTGTTGTCTCAGTTTAGTCTTGTTGTCTGAGTTTAGTCTTGTTGTCTCAGTTTAGTCTTGTTGTCTCAGTTTAGTCTTGTTGTCTCAGTTTAGTCTTGTTGTCTGAGTTTAGTCTTGTTGTCTCAGTTTAGTCTTGTTGTCTCAGTTTAGTCTTGTTGTCTCAGTTTAGACTTGTTATCTCAGTTTAGTAACAACAGTAACAACAGTGGTATCAACAGTAACAGCAGTTGTAACAACAGTAACAGCAGTAGTAACAGCAGTGGTAACAACAGTAACAGCAATAGTAACAACATTAACAGCAGTGGTAACAACAGTAGTAACAGCAGTGGTAACAACAGTAACAGCAATAGTAACAACAGTAACAACAGTAACAACAGTAACAACAGTAGTAACAACAGTAACAGCAGTGGTAACAACAGTAACAGCAGTAGTAACAACATTAAGAGCAGTGGTAACAGTAACAGTGGTGGTAGCAACAGTAACAGCAGTAGTAGCAACAGTAACAACAGTGGTAACAACAGTAACAGCAGTGGTAACAACAGTAACAGCAGTGGTAACAACAGTAACAGCAGTAGTAATAACAGTAACAGCAGCAATAGCAACAGTAACAACAGTGGTAACAACAGTAACAGCAGTGGCAACAACAGTTGTAACAGTAGCAGCAGTGGTAACAACAGTAACAGCAGCAGTAACAACAGTGGTAACAACAGTTACCAAGAAACTCAAGACTTATCGCCACAGAAGACAACACTCAATACCGAAGAATCCTGGAATCATCGCTTATCTCTATAACCAACAATTTCAACCAGAACAACGGCTTCTATAACATAGCTGAACCACTCGCCAAGAAACTTCATCGCTATCCCACATAAGAACATAGAACACTGCAGGTCTCCTCACAACTTGTCCAATACCCCTGCCAAGCTACCCAAGATTTTAGACTCTATAACCCCACCCGGTAGATCATCAGATGCAGCATTCTCCACCTGACCTCAACATTCTGAACCTGACTATAAATACTCGCGTACCTTCCACCCCAGGTAGATCTGTTTGTGACTTGAAAAAGCCCACTGTGTGGGCGAAACGTTGTCAATAAAGGATCACATTAAACTGCATATGTGTTTATGTTTTCAAGAGTAACAACACTGGCAGTAACAGCTACAAAAGAAGCAGTAGATGAATGGTTCACAGAAACGACAAGTTGATAAATTAGACACATGTGCAACACTTGATATCTTTAATAATATCAAACGTTGCACATGTGTCTAATTTATCAAAAGTATCAGTATCAGAGGTAGTAGCAAGGGCAGTATTATTAACATTAGAAGCATTAATAACAGCAACAACGGTTGTATCAGTAACGGTAGCAGAAGCAACAAGTAGTTGTAGTAGCAGCATCATTAACCAACAACAGCAGTATGAGTTGAACATCAAAAATGGTATACAATACCGACAGGTTGGTAGGTAAGACACATAGGCAATAGTTCCTGATTATGGAACTGAACTTCTCCAGGCCGAGGGACTGACAACCTCAAATTCTATGACTTCAAGGGTGATGGACTGATTACATCGTCTTCACATCTCTACTGCTCCTGCCTACTTTCTGTATTCGACTGAAGAAGCTTACTGTGTAGGCGAAACGTTTCGGAATAAAGTTGCCTAACTGTTGCCTATGTGTCTTACCTACCAGCACTATGAGTACCAACAACAGTAGTAGCAGCAACAGTAGCACCTACAACAGAAACAACAAAACTTCAATGGCTCATTTTTTTTTTTGTAGAATGTTGAGTTCCTTGACCATTACTCATTCTCTAGTTTCGGTCAAGGAATTCTACTTCATCAGCAGCAGAAGTAGCAGGAAAGACAACAGCGGCAGGAACAGTAGCGGCAGCAACATCAGCAACAGCAGCACGAGGAACATCAGCAACATCAGCAACAGCAGAACGAGGAACATCAGCAACAGCAGCAATAACAGCTGGTCGCTGTGGACAGAAGCACAGCCTCTTAACTAGCTCTAAATCATTAAGGAACCACAAAATTGTTAAGTCGTGTAAAGTGAACAGGAAAATAATTGCTTAGTTTGGTTGCTAGTTAGTGACCAGTGAGCCCCCACACTGTGTACGACCCCACACTGTGTACGACCCCACACTGTGTACGACCCCACACTGTGTACAACCCCCACACTATGGACAATCCCCACACTGTGGACGACACCCACACTCTGGACAACACTGACACTGTGGACAATCCCCACACTGTGGACGACACCCACACTTTGGACAACCCCCACACTGTGGACAACCCTCACACTATGGATAATCCCCACACTGTGGACGACACCCACACTCTGGACAACCCTCACACTCTGGACAACCCCCACACTGTGGACAATCCCCACACTGTGGACGACACCCACACTTTGGACAACCCCCACACTGTGGACAACCCCCACACTGTGGACAACCCCCACACTGTGGACAACCCCCAAACTTTGGACACCCACCATACTGTGGACAACCCCCACACTGTGGACAATTTCCACATTGTGGACACCCTAAACACTGTGGATAACTCCACACTGTGGACACAACCCCACACTGTGGACAACCCTTACACTGTGGACAATCTTACACTGTGGACAACCCCCAAACTGTGGACAATCCCCAAACTGTGGACAACCCCCAAACTGTGGACAATCCCCAAACTGTGGACAACCCCCAAACTGTGGACAATCCCCAAACTGTGGACAACCCCCAAACTGTGGACAACCCCACACTGTGGACAACCCGACACTGTGGATAACCCCAAACTGTGTACAACCCTACACTGTGGACACACCACACACTGTGGACAACCTCACACTGCGGACAAACCCACTCTGTGGACAACCCCCACACTGTAGCCAACCCCCCACATTTTGTCCAACTCCACATCGTGGACACGCCCACACACTGTGGACACAACCCCACACTGTGGACACAACCCAACACTGTGGACACAACCCCACGCTGTGGACACACCCCCACACTGTGGACGCACCCCCACACTGTAGACACATCCCCACACTGTGGACACACCCCCACACGGTGGATACACCCTCACACTGTGGACACACCCCTACACTGTGGACACGCCCCCACACTGTGGACACACCTCCACACTGTGGACAAACCCCCACACTGTGGACACAACCCCACACTGTGCACACACCCCCACACTGTGGACAAAACCCCACACTGTGGATACACCCCCACACTGTGGACACACCCCCACACTGTGGACACGCCCCCACACTGTGGACACATTCCCACACTGTGGAAGACACCCACACTTTGGACAACCGTTACACTGTGGACAACGCCCACACTGTGGACAACTCTCACACTGTGGACAACCCACATACTGTGGACGACACCCACACTTTGGACAACCCCTACACTGTGGACAACCCCCACACTGTGGACAACTCCCACTCTGTGGACAACCCACATACTGTGAACGACACCCACACTTTGGACAACCCCAACACTGTGGACAACCCCTAATCTGTGGACACAACCCCACACTGTGGACAACCCCCACACTGGGGACAGTCCCCACATTGTGGACAACCTCCACACTGTGGACAACCGCACACTGTGGACAACCCTTACGCTGTGGACAATCACACACTGTGGACAGCCCCCACATTGTGGACAATCCCCATGCTGTGGACAACCCCTACACTGGACAACCCCACACTGTGGGCAACCCGACATTGTGGAGAACCCCAGACTGTGTAAAACCCTACATTGTGTACGCACCACACACTGTGGACAACCTCATACTGCGGACATCACACTGCGGACAAACAAGACTCTGTGGACATCCCCACATTGCAGCCAACCCCCAACATTGTGGCCAATCCCACACTGTGGACACATCCCCACACTGTGGACACACCCCCACACTGTGAACAGAACCCCACTCTGTGGACAACCCATACACTGTGAACAACCCCCACACTGTGGACGACCCCACACTGTGGATAACCCTTACACTGTGAACAACCCCCACACTGTGGACAACCCACACACTGTGGACAACTCCTACACTGTGGACAAACCCCACACTATGGACAACCCCCACACTGTGGACAACCTTCACACTATGGACAACCCCCACACTGTGGACGACCCCCACACTGTGGAGAACCCCCACACTGTGAACAACCCCAACACGGTGGACATCCCCCACACTGTGAACGACCTCCACATTTTGAACAACCCCCACACTGCGGACAGCTTTCACACGATGGACAACTCCCACACTGTGGACGACCCCCACACTGTGGACAACCCACACACTCTGGACAACCCCCACACTATGGACAACCCCCACACTGTGGACGACCCCCATACTTTGGACAACCCCCACATTGTGGACAACCCCCACGATGTGGACAACCCCCACACTGTGGACAACCCCCACACTATGGACAACCCCCACGCTGTGGACAACCCCCACACTGTAGACAACCCCCACACTGTGGACAACCCTCACACTGTGGACAACCCCCACACTATAGAGAACCCCCACACTGTGGTCGACCCCAACACTTTGGACAACCCCCAACCTGGACAACTCCCACACTATGGACAACCCCCATACTGTTGACAATCCCCACACTTTGGACAACCCCCTCACTGTGGACAACCCCCATACTGTGGACAACTCTCACACTATGAACAACCCCCACACTGTGAACAACCCCCACACTGTGGACGATACCCACGCTTTGGACAACCCCCACACTGTGGACAACCCTACACTGTGGACAACACCCACACTGTGGACAACCCCCAAGTTGTGGACAACCCCCACACTGTAGCCAACCCTCCACACTGTGGACAAACCCCACACTGTGGACTACCCTCACACTGTAGACAATCCCCACAATGTGGACAACCCCCCACACTTTGGACAACCCCTCTAACTGTCGACGACCCCCACACTATGGGCAACCCCCACACTGTGGACAACCCCCCACACTATGGACAACCCCCACGCTGTAGACGACACCCACACTGTGGACAACCCCCACACTGTGGACAACCCCCACAATATGGACAACCCCCACACTGTGAACGACACCAACGCTTTGGACAACCTCCACACTGTGGACAACGCCCACAATGTGGACGACACCCACACTGTGGACAACCACCACACTGTGGACAACCCCCCACTGTGGAGAACCCCCACACTATGGACAACCCCCACACTGTGGATGACACCCACACTTTGGACAACCCCCACACTGTGGACAACCCCCACACTGTGGACAATCCCCACCTTGTGAACAACCTCCACACTGTGGACAACCCCCACACTTTGGACGACCCCCACACTGTGGACGACACCCTCACTTTGGAGAACCCCCACACTTTGGACAACCCCCACACTGTGGACAACCCCCACACTGTGGACAACACAAACACTTTGGACAACCCCCACACTGTGGACAACCCCTACACTGTGGACAATCCCCATATTGTGGACAACCTCCACACTATGGATAACCCCACGCTGTGGACACAACTCCACACTGTGGACAACCCTTACACTGTGGACAATCTTACACTGTGGACAACCCCCAAACTGTGGACAATCCCCATACTGTGGACAACCCTCACACTGTGGACAACCTCACACTGTGGACAACTCGACACTGTGGATAACCCCAAACTGTGTACAACCCTACACTGTGGACACACCACACACTGTGGACACACCTCCTCACTGTGGACAAACCCCCACACTGTGGACACAACCCCACACTGTGCACACACCCCCACACTGTGGACACAACCCCACACTGTGGACACACCCCCACACTGTGGACACACCCCCCACACTGTGGACACATCCCCACACTGTGGACACACCCCCACGCTGTGGATACACCCTCACACTGTGGACACAACCCTTCACTGTGCACACACCCCCACACTGTGATACACCCCCACACTGTGGACACTCCCACACTGTGGACGCACCCTCACACTGTGGACACACCCCCACACTGTGGATACACCACCACACTGTAGACACACCCTCACACTGTGGACACACCCCCACACTGTGGACACACCCCCACACTGTGCACGACACCCACACTTTGGACAACCCCCACACTGTGGACAACCTCCTCACTATGGACAACCCCCACACTGTGAACGACACCCACACTTTGGACAACCCCAAGATAAGATAAGATAAGATTTCGTTCGGATTTTTAACCCCGGAGGGTTAGCCACCCAGGATAACCCAAGAAAGTCAGTGCGTCATCGAGGACTGTCTAACTTATTTCCATTGGGGTCCTTAATCTTGTCCCCCAGGATGCGACCCACACCAGTCGACTAACACCCAGGTACCTATTTGCTGCTAGGTGAACAGGACAACAGGTGTAAGGAAACGTGTCAAATGTTTCCACCCGCCGGGAATCGAACCCGGGCCCTCCGTGTGTGAAGCGGGAACTTTAGCCACCAGACCACCGGGTGGACAACCCCCACACTGTGGACAACCCCCACACTGTGGACAGTCCCCACATTGTGGACAACCTCCACACTGTGGACAACCGCACACTGTGGACAACCCTTACACTGGACAATCACACACTGTGGGCAACCCCCACATTGCGGACAATCCCCACACTGTGGACAACCCCTACACTGGACAACCCCTCACTGTGGGCAACCCGACATTGTGGATAACCCCAGACTGGTACAACCCTACACTGTGTACGCACCACACATTGGGCAACCTCACACTGCGGACAACCTCACACTGCGGACAAACCCACTCTCTGGACATCCACACACTGCAGCCAACCCCCAACATTGTGGCCAACCCCACACCGTGGACACAACCCCACACTGTGAACACACCCCCACACTGTGGACAGAACACCACACTGTGGACACACCCCCACACTGTGGACACACACCCACACTGTGGACACACCCCCACACTGTGGACACACCCCCATTCTGTGGACACACCCCAACACTGTGGACTGAACCCCACACTGTGGACACATCCCCACACTGTGGACACTCCCCCACACTGTGGACACACCCCTACACTCTGGACACACCCCCACACTGTGGGCACACCCCCACGCTGCGGACACAACTCCACACTGTGGACACATCCCCACACTGTGGACACCCCCCCACACTGTGGACACACCCCCACACTGTGGACACATCCCCACACTGTGGACACAGCCCCACACTGTGGACACACTCCCACAATGTGGACACACCCCCACACTATGGACACACCCCCACACTGTGGACACAACCCCACACTGTGGACACACCCCCACACTGTGGACACCATCCCGCACTATGGAGTCACTCCCACACTGTCGACATAACATCATACTGTGGACACAAAACCACACTGTAGACACAACTCCACACTATGGACACAATCCCACACTGTGGACACACCTCACACTGTGGCCAACCGCACGCTGGGGACACAACCCCACAGAGTGGACACAACCCCACAGTGTGGACACAACTCCACAGTGTGGACAGAACCCCACACTATGGACACAACCTTACAGTGTGGACATAACCCCACAGTGTGGACACAACCCCACAGTGTGGACACAACCCAACTTTATGGACACATCCCCACAGTGTGGACACAACCGCACAGTGTGGACACAACCCCACACTATGGACACAACTCCACCGTGTTGACACAACCCCACACTATGGACACAACCCCACAGTGTGGACATAACCCAACAGTGTGGACACAACCCCACAGTGTGGACACAACCCCACAGTGTGGACACAACCCCACAGCGTGGACACAACCCCACAGTGTGGCCACAACCCCACAGCGTGGACACAACCCCACGGTGTGGACACAACCCTACAGTATGGACACAACTCCTCAGTGTGGACACAACCACACAGTGTGGACATAACCCCACAGTGTGGACATAACCCCACAGTGTGGACACAACCCCAGAGTGTGGACACCACCCCACAGTGTGGACACAACCCCACAGTGTGGACACAACCCCACAGCGTGGACACAACCCAACAGTGTGGACATAACCCCACAGTGTGAACACAACCCCACAGTGTGGACACAACTCCTCAGTGTGGACACAACCCCTCTGTGTGAATATAAACCCACAGTGTGGACAAAACCCCACAGTGTGGACACACCCCTACAGCGTGGACACAACCCCACGGTGTGGACACAATTCTACAGTAGGGACACAACTCCACAGTGTGGACACAACCCCACAGTGTGGACACAGCCCCACAGTTTGGACATAACCCTACAGTGTGGACACAACTCCACAGTGTGGACACAACCCCACAGTGTGGACACAACCCTACAGTGTGGACACAACCCCACAGTGTGGATACAACCCCACAGTGTGGACACAACCCCACAGTGTGGACACAACTCCACAGTGTGGACACAACCCCACAGTGTGGACACAACCCCACAGTGTGGATACAACCCCACAGTGTGGACACAACCCCACAGTGTGGACACAACCCCACAGTGACAGTGTGGACACAACCCCACAGTGTGGACACAACCCCACAGCGTGGACACAACCCCACAGTGTGGACACAACCCCACAGCGTGGACACAACCCCTCAGTGTGAACACAACCCCACAGTGTGGACACAACCCCACAGTGTGGACACAACCCCACAGTGTGGACACAACCCCACAGTGTGGACACAACCCCACAGTGTGGACACAACCCCACAGCGTGGACACAACCCCACAGTGTGGACACAACCCCACAGTGTGGACACAACCCCACAGTGTGGACACAACCCCACAGTGTGGACACAACCCCACAGTGTGGACACAACCCCACAGTGTGGACACAACCCCACAGTGTGGACACAACCCCACAGTGTGGACACAACCCCACAGTGTGGACACAGCCCCACAGTACACACACACACACACACACACACACACACACACACACACACACACACACACACACACACACACTCACACACACACACACACACACACACACACACACACACACACACAGCTCCCACCCAACACTCAGCTGTAGAATCCCACAGTAACTACCAGGTCCCCCACCCTCACAGGCCCCTCAAACCACAGTGTTGGAGAGAAAACTGAAGGTATGGTACACAAACGCTGATGAAATAACAAATTAGAGGGAGGAGTGGCACGAAAGAGTCAAAGAGGCATCACCGGACATCACAGCTCTCACAGAAACCAAGCTTACAGGTATGATAACAAATGCCATCTTTCCAACGGGATACCAAATCCTGAGGAAAGACAGAGGGAACAGGGGAAGGGGGGTGGAGGAGTGGCATTGCTGATCAAAAACAGATGGAATTTTGATGAGCTGGAGAGAGGAGACAGCGGAGAAGCAAGTGATTACATAGCAGGAACACTTCACTCTGGAGGTCTCGATGTGGTAATTGTAGTGATGTATAACCCACCACAGAACAGCAGGAGGCCAAGGCATGAGTATGATGAGAGCAACAGAGTGATGGTTGACACACTGGCTGCAGTGGCCAGAAGAGCTCATGCATGCAGGGCAAAGCTACTGATCATGGGTGAATTTAACCACAATGAGATCGATTGGGAGAACTTGGAGCCACATGCGGGCCAAGACACATGGAGGGCTAAGATGATGGAGGTGGTACTGGAAAACTTCATGTACCAACACGTAAGGGACACTACAAGAGAGAGAGGAGAGGATGAACCAGCAAGACTGGACCTAGTATTCACCTGGAGTAGTGCAGATATTGATGACATCACTGGCCCCATTGGGGCCAGCGATCATGTGGTTTTAGGCTTCGAACTCACAGTAGAGCTACAAGTGGAGGGGGAAGCAGGAAGGGCAGGACGAATGAAGCCAAACTACAAGAAAGGGGACTACACGGGAATGAGGAACTTCCTGAACGGGGTTCAGTGGGACAGAGAACTGGCAGGGAAGCCAGTATATGAGGAATATGTAACAACAATATGCAAGGGAGCTGAGGAGAGGTTTGTACCCAAGGGTAACCAAGTGTGCTAGGAAATGGAAGAAGTATAGAAGGCAAATGACCCAGGAGAATAAAGAGAGCAGTCGTAGAGCCAGAAATGAATATGCACAGATAAGAAGGGATGCCCAACGACAGTATGAAAACGACATAGCAGCGAAAGCCAAACCTGACCCGAAGCTGTTATACAGCCACATCAGGGGGAAAACAACAGTCAAGGACCAGGTAATCAGGCTAAGGAAGAAATGACCGTGAAGTATGTGAGGAACTCAACATGAGATTCAAAGAAATGTTCACAGAGGAGACAGAAGGGGCTCCAGAAAGACAGAGAGGTAGAGTACACCACCAAGTGCTGGACACAGTACACACAACCAAGGAAGAAGTGAAGAGGCTTCTGAGTGAGCTAGATACCTCAAAGGCAATGGGGCCAGATAACATCTCCCCATTGGTCCTGAGAGAGGGAGCAGATGCGCTATGTGTACACCTAACAACAATATTCAATACATTTATCGAAACAGGGAGATTGCCTGAGGCATGGAAGACAGCAAATGTAGTCCCAATTTTTAAGAAAGGAGACAGACATGAAGCACTAAACTACAGACCAGTGTCACTGACATGTATAGTATGCAAAGTCATGGAGAAGATTATCAGGAGAAGAGTGGTGGAACACCTAGAAAGGAATGATCTCATCAACAGCAGCCAACATGGTTTCAGGGACGGGAAATCCTATGTCACAAACCTACTGGAGTTCTATGACGGGGTGCAGCAGTAAGACAAGAGAGAGAGAGGTGGGTAGATTGCATTTTCTTGGATTGTAAGAAGGCGTTTGACACAGTTCCACACAAGAGATTAGTGCAAAAACTGGAGGACCAGGCATGGATAACAGGGAAGGCACTACAATGGATTAGGGAATACTTGCCAGGAAGACAGCAGCAAGTCATGGTACGTGGCGAGGTGTCAGAGTGAGCGCCTGTGACCAGCGGGGTCCCACAGGGGTCATTCCTAGAACCAGTGCTGTTTCTGGTGTTTGTGAACGACATGACGGAAGGAATAGAGTCCAAAGTGTCCCTGTTTGCAGATGACGTGAAGCTGATGAGAAGAATTCATTCGATCGATGATCAGGCAAAACTACAAAGGGATCTGGACAGGTTGCAGACCTGGTCCAGCAATTGGGGAAGGGTAAAGAAGACCGCAGACGGAGTACAGTCTAGGGGGCCAGAGACTACAAACTTCACTCAAGCTAAAAGATCTTTGGGTGAGTATAACACCAGGCACATCTGAGGCACGCATCAACCAAATAACTGCTGCAGCACATGGGCGCCTAGCTAACCTCAGAACAGCATTCCGACATCTTAATAAGGAATCGTTCAGTACCCTGTACACCGTGTACGTTAGGCCCATATTCGAGTATGCAGCACCAGTTTGGAACCCACAGCTAGCCAAGCACATAAAGAAACTAGAGAAAGTGCAAAGGTTTGCAACAAGACTAGTCTCAGAGCTAAGGGGTATGTCCTACGAGGAGAGGTTAAGGGAAATCGACCTGACGACACTGGAGGACAGGAGAGATAGGGAGGACATGATAACGACGTACAAAATACTGAGAGGAATTGACAAGGTGGACAGAGACAGGATGTTCCAGAGATGGGACACAGCAACAAGGGAACACAGTTGCAAGTTGAAGACACAGATGAATCACAGGGATGTTAGGAAGTATTTCTTCAGCCACAGAGTAGTCAGTAAGTGGAATAGTTTGGGAAGCGATGGAGTGGAGGTAGGATCCATAAATGGCTTTAAGCTGAGGTATGATAAAGCTCACGGCTCAGGGAGAGTGACCTAGTAGCGACCAGTGAAGAGGCGGGGCCAAGAGCTAGGACTCGACCCCTACAACCTCAACTAGGTGAGTACACACACATACACACACACACACACACACACACACACACACACACACACACACACACACACACACACACACACACACACACACACACTCACACTCACACACACACACACACACACACACACACACACACACACACACACACTAAACTATAGACCAGTGTCACTGACATGTATAGTATGCAAAGTCATGAAGAAGATTATCAGGAGAGTGGTGGAGCACCTGGAACGCAACATGAGAATAAACGCCAATCAGCACGGATTCATGGAAGGCAAATCCTGCGTTACAGACCTTCTGGAGTTTTATGATAAAGTACGAGAAGTAAGACACGAGAGAGAGGGGTGGGTTGATTGCATTTTCTTGGACTGCAAGAAGGCCTTTGACACAGTTCCTCACGAGAGATTAGTGCAGAAAAGGATCAGGTGCGTATAACAGAAAGGGCACTGCAATGGATCAAAGAATTCTTGACAGGGAGGCAACAGCGAGTCATGGTGCGTGATGAGGTATCACAGTGGGCACCTGTGACGAGCGGGGTCCCATAGGGATCAGTCCTAGGACCAGTGCTATTTTTGGTATATGTGAATGACATTGTGGAAGCTATAGACTCACAAGTGTCCCTGTTTGCAGATGATGTGAAGTTAATGTGGAGAATTAAATCAGATGAGGATCAGGTATGACTTCAAAGAGACCTGGACAGGCTAGACACGTGGTCCAGCAACTGGTTTCTATTTAACC
>NC_091336.1:4746301-4753801 GCF_038502225.1 Cherax quadricarinatus
CAAATAAGTATGAGGAGTGGCACGAAAGAATCAAGGAGTCATCCCCAGACATAATAGCACTCACAGAAACAAAACTCACCAGAATAATAACAGATTCAATCTTTCCACCCGGATATCAAATCCTCAGGAAAGACAGAGGGAGGAGAGGGGGAGGAGGAGTTGCACTGCTCATTAAAAACCAGTGGGGTTTTGAGAAAATGGAAGGAATGGATGGCACGGGTGAAAGGGACTACTTAGTAGGAACAATCCAGTCTTAGGGACATAAGGTGATAATTGCAGTAATGTACAACCCACCACAGAACTGCAGGAGACCAAGAGAAGAATACGATGAGTGCAACAGAGCCATGGTCGACACACTAGCCGAGGTGGCCAGGACAGCACACATGGGGGGGAGCAAAGTTACTAGTTATGGATGATTTCAATCACAAGGAGATTGACTGGGAAAACCTGGAGCCCCATGGGGGTCCCGAAACATGGAGAGCCAAGATGATGGATGTAGTACTGGAAAACCTCATGCGTCAACATGTTAGAGACACTACCAGAGAGAGAGGAGAAGATGAACCAGCAAGACTGGACCTTGTATTCACCTTGAGTAGTTCAGACATCGAGGATATCTTGTATGAAAGGCCCCTGGGAGTTAGTGATCATGTGGTTCTGTGCTTCGACTACATAGTTGAGCTCCAAGTGGAGAGAGTAACAGGAATAGGGTGGGAAAAACCAAACTACAAAAGAGGGAACTACTCAGGCATGAGGAACTTCCTTCAAAACATTCAGTGGGAGAGGGAACTGACAGGAAAACCAGTACAAGAAATGATGGACTATGTGGCAACAAAATGCAAGGAGGCAGAGGAGAAGTTTGTTCCTAAGGGAAACAGAAATAATGGGAAGAACAGAACGAGTCCTTGGTTCACCCAAAGGTGTAGGGAGGCAAAAACTAGGTGTACTAGAGAATGGAAAAGGTACAGAAGACAGAGAACTCAGGAAAATAAAGAGATTAGCTGAAGAGCCAGAAACGAATATGCACAGATAAGAAGGGAGGCTCAGCGACAATATGAAAATGACATAGCATCGAAAGTCAAGACTGACCCGAAGCTGGTGTACAGCCACATCAGGAGGAAAACAACAGTCAAGGACCAGGTAATCAGACTGAGGAAGGGTGATGGGGAATTCACAAGAAACGACCGAGAGGTATGTCAGGAGCTCAACACGAGATTTAAAGAAGTATTTACAGTGGAAACCAGTAGGACTCCAGGAAATCAGAACAGGGGGGTACACCAGCAAATGCTGGATGAGGTACATATAACCAAGGAGGAAGTGAAGAAGCTGCTATGCGAACTTGACACCTCAAAGGCGGTGGAACCAGACAACATCTCTCCGTGGGTCCTTAAAGAGAGTGGGCGCTTGTGACAAGCGGGGTTCCACAAGGGTCAGTCCTAGGACCTGTGCTGTTCTTGGTATATGTAAACGACATAACGGAAGGGGTAGACTCAGAAGTGTCCTTGTTTGCAGATGATGTGAAGTTAATGAGAAGAATCAAATCGGATGAGGATCAGGCAGGACTACAAAGAGAGCTGGACAGGCTCAAGCCTTTTCCAGCAACTGGCTCCTTGAGTTTAACACTGCCAAATGCAAAGTCATGAAGATTGGGGAAGGGCAAAGAAGACCGCAGACACAATATAGTTTAGATGGCCAAAGACTGCAAACCTCACTCAAGGAAAAAGATCTGGGGGTGAGTATAACACCGAGCATATCTCCTGAGGCGCACATCAATCAGATAACTGCTGCAGCATACGGGCGCCTGGCAAACCTACGGATAGCTTTCCGATACCTCAGTAAGGATTCGTTCAAGACTCTGTATACCATTTATGTCAGGCCCATACTGGAGTATGCAGCACCAGTTTGGAATCCACACCTAGTCAAGCACTTCAAGAAATTAGAGAAAGTGCAAAGGTTTGCAACAAGGCTAGTCCCAGAGCTACGAGGATTGTCCTACGAAGAAAGGTTGAGGGAAATCTGCCTGACGACACTGGAGGACAAGAGGGTCAGGGGAGACATGATAACTACATATAAAATACTGCGCGGAATAGACAAGGTGGACAAAGACGGGATGTTCCAGAGATGGGACACAGACGCAAGAGGTCACAATTGGAAGTTGAAGACTCAGATGAATCAAAGGGATGTTAGGAAGTATTTCTTCAGTCATAGAGTAGTCAGGCCGTGGAATAGCCTAGAAAGTGAAGTAGTGGAGGCGGGAACCATACATAGTTTTAAGGCGAGGTATGATAAAGCTCATGGAGCAGGGAGAGAGAGGACCTAGTAGCAATCAGTGAAGAGGCGGGGCCAGGAGCTATGACTCGACCCCTGCAACCACAAATAGGTGAGTACAAATAGGTGAGTACAGACACACACACACACACACACACATACACACACACACACACACACACACACAGGGTAATACGGATATTCTTCACTGAACCTAACTGACTTATTTTAATAATTTTTCATAACTGTATTGATCCGTGTTCCCGAGTCACTTGCAGCTCACTCACTTCTCTGTAATGGGTATTTGTCTTTAATTTGACGCATGTTTAGCCAATCACTAGCCTGCATGTCATCCTGCCAGCACGGTTAGTCATGCCCTTCTAAGGCGAGCCGACTATCTCAGTATTGGTGTGGTTAACTAGGTGATGTGGCCTTCTGAAGTTTCAGAGGGAGGGTTGGTAAGATGGAGAGGCTAACTCGCTCCTAGGATCACCTAAGACTACCAGACTCTCTCGCACCTCTGCCTGGTTAACACCATACTTATATCTGTCTGTTTGTATAGTGATAATCACTGTTGTAACCGAGAGTGTTCCCATTTTCACTCTCTACAGTGTTGACCTTGTAACTAAACTGTAAGTACAGTACTTGTATATAAATGCATATATATATATATTGGTGTTGGGAATATACGTTAAGTCAAAGTTATTCAGCCGTGAATTCTTCATTCCTCATTTTTTAATTGTTCTTTGTCAGTGTTAAAAGTTGCTTCACAGCATGACCGTGCACTGCAGGCCGTGCACTGCAGGCCGTGCACTGCAGGCCGTGCACTGCAGGCCGTGCACTGCAGGCCGTGCACTGCAGGCCGTGCACTGCAGACCGTGCACTACAGACCGTGCACTGCAGACCGTGCACTGCAGACCGTGCACTGCAGACCGTGCACTGCAGACCGTGCACTACAGACCGTGCACTGCAGACCGTGCACTGCAGACCGTGCACTGCAGACCGTGCACTGCAGACCGTGCACTGCAGACCGTGCACTGCAGACCGTGCACTGCAGACCGTGCACTGCAGGCCGTGCACTGCAGACCGTGCACTGCAGACCGTGCACTGCAGACCGTGCACTGCAGGCCGTGCACTGCAGACCGTGCACTGCAGACCGTGCACTGCAGACCGTGCACTGCAGACCGTGCACTGCAGGCCGTGCACTGCAGACCGTGCACTGCAGGCCGTGCACTGCAGACCGTGCACTGCAGGCCGTGCACTGCAGACCGTGCACTACAGACCGTGCACTGCAGGCCGTGCACTGCAGACCGTGCACTGCAGGCCGTGCACTGCAGACCGTGCACTGCAGGCCGTGCACTGCAGACCGTGCACTGCAGGCCGTGCACTGCAGACCGTGCACTGCAGGCCCACTGGAAGGTACTCTTGTTCGTGATAATACGTCTGCCTTCTCCTCGCGTGTCTGTGTACATACATCTCTTCTAAACAGGTATCATACAATGTACTTCATAGTCTGTGTATCATCTTTCACAGTCGCTGCTGGACGTCCGACAGTCTCTCAATATATTTTATACATGCCGATCAAAACAAAAAAAAAAATATATATTTTAGAACAAGAGGCAAACATGGCGTTTGTCTTGAGCTGCTGTCACATTATGTTTTTTCCCAGGAGTCTCACTACACTTGTTACTTCCCCGTAAACTGTGTATATTGTATATATATATATATATATATATATATATATATATATATATATATATATATATATATATATATATATATATATATATATATATATATATATATATATATATATATATATATATACATATATTTACTATATATTTGTGAGGGGTTTAGGTCTGAGTACATATATGTACTTGAGAGTTTAATCTGTATATTAGGTAGTTTAAACTGCATATGTGTTTATGTTTCCATTGTGTCGGTATTTTATACCATTTATTTTCATAGTTAGTGAGTGGTTAAGCCTGGAAGTGCCCAGGTGGTAACTAGTTGTAATAACCGTCGTGTAGTCGCTACGTTTAACAAACATTAATACCAACCAACTACTACTACTTCCTTCTTTTTCTTTTAAATTATTTTCTCAAGTTCAGTAGTGTTCGTTACTACAGTTACTACAGTTACTACAGTTACTACACAGCGAGTAACTTGACACTTGTCTTAATTATACGATGCGAGGGAGGTTCGATCTTCCTCCTATAAACATATACAGACACATTTCTTAATTATATTTACCTGCAAATTAATTCCTAGGAGTCCGTGACCGGAACAGCTACTGTAACTCCCGACTACCGTCGCTGCCTCTGCTGCTGCCGCTGCTGCCGCTGCTGCCGCTGCTGCCGCTGCTGCCGCTGCTGCCGCTGCTGCCGCTGCTGCCGCTGCTGCCGCTGCTGCCGCTGCTGCCGCTGCTGCCGCTGCCGCTGCTGCCGCTTCTGCCGCTGCTACCGCTACCGCTACCGCCGCCGCAATCCTGGCTGGTCAGACACCGAACCTTGAAACGGACGGAAGATCGAGCCTTCGTCTATCCTTACACTGAATGATCCAAGTGGGCTTAGCGCTTCACGTCATGCAGGCAGCAACGTAAATAAGGAGCAGCGTGGACGGGCAGAAACATAGATAACGAGCTGCATAGACAGGCAGCAACATTGACAGGGAGCATACATGCAGGCAGCAACGTAAATAAGGAGCAGCGTGGACGGGCAGAAACATAGATAGCGAGCTGCATAGACAGGCAGCAACATTGACAGGGAGCATACATGCAGGCAGCAACTTTGATAGGGAGCATATATGCAGGCAACAACATTGACAGAGAGCATACATGAAGGCAGCAACATTGACAGGGAGCATACATGCACGCGGCAACACTGACAGGGGGCATACATGCAGGTAGCAACACTGACAGGGAGCACACATGCATGTAGCAACATTGACAGGGGGCATACATGCAGGCACCAACATTGACAGGGAACATACATGCACGCGGCAACATTGACAGGGAGCATACATGCACGCGGCAACATTGACAGGGGGCATACATGCAGGTAGCAACACTGACAGGGAGCACACATGCATGTAGCAACATTGACAGTGGGCATACATGCAGGCAGAAACATTAACAGGAGCATACATGCAGGCATCAACATTGACAGGGAGCATACATGCAGGCACCAACATTGACAGGGAGCATACATGCACGCGGCAACATTGACAGGGGGCATACATGCAGGTAGCAACACCGACAGGGAGCATACATGCATGTAGCAACATTGACAGGGGGCATACATGCAGGCAGCAACATTAACAGAAGCATACATGCAGACATAAATATTGACAGGGAGCATACATGCAGGCAACAATATTGATAGGGAGCATACATGCAGGCAGTAACATTGACAGGGAGCAAACATGCAGGTAGCAACATTGACAGGGAGCATACATGCAGGCAGCAACATTAACAGGGAGCATACATGCAGGTAGCAACATTGACAGGAAGCATACATGCAGGCAGCAACATTGACAGGGAGCATACATGCAGGCAGCAACATTGACAGGGAGCATACATGCAGGCAGCAACATTGACAGGGAGCATACAAGCAGGCAGCAACATTGACAGGGAGCATACATGCAGACAGCAACATTGACAGGGAGCATACATGCAGACAGCAATATTGACAGGGAGAATACATGCAGGCAGCAACATTGACAGGGAGAATACATGCAGGCAGCAACATTGAAAGGGAGCATACATGCAGGCAGCAACATTGACAGGGAGCATACATGCGGGCAGCAACATTGACAGGGAGCATTCATGCAGGCAGCAACATTGACAGGGAGCATACATGCAGGCAGCAAAATTGACAGGGAGCATACATGCAGGCAGCAACATTGACAGGGAGCATACATGCAGGCAGCAACATTGACAGGGAGCATTCATGCAGGCAGCAACATTGACAGAGAGCATACATGCAGTCAGCAACATTGACAGGGAGCATACATGCAGGCAGCAACATTGACAGGGAGCATACATGCAGGCAGCAACATTAACAGGAAGCATACATGCAGGCAACAACATTGACAGGGAGCATACATGCAGGCAGCAACATTAACAGAGAGCATGCATGCAGGCAGCAACAATAACAGGGAGCATACATGCAGGCAGCAACATTAACAGGAGCATACATGCAGGCAGCAACATTAACAGGGAGCATACATACATGCAGCAACATTGACAGGGAGCATGCATGCAGGCAGCAACATTAACAGGGAGCATACATGCAGGCGGCAACATTAACAGGGAGCATACATGCAGACAGCAACATTAACAGGGAGCATACATGCAGGCAGCAACATTAACAGGGAGCATACATGCAGACAGTAACATTGACAGGGAGCATACATGCAGACAGCAATATTGACAGGGAGAATACATGCAGGCAGCAACATTGACAGGGAGCATACATGCGGGCAGCAACATTGACAGGGAGCATACATGCAGGCAGCAACATTGACAGGGAGCATACATGCAGGCAGCAACATTGACAGGGAGCATACATGCAGGCAGCAACATTGACAGGGAGCATACATGCAGGCAGCAACATTGACAGGGAGCATACATGCAGGCAGCAACATTGACAGGGAGCATTCATGCAGACAGCAACATTGGCAGGGAGCATACATGCAGGCAGCAACACTGACAGGGAGCATACATGCAGGCAGCAACATTGACAGGGAGCATACATGCAGGCAGAATTAACAGGAGCATATGCAGGCACCATTAACAGGGCATGGCATGCAGGCAGCAATTAACGGGAGCATAGCAGACAGCAACATTAACAGGGGACATACATGCATGCAGCAACATTGACAGGGAGTATGCATGCAGGCAGCAACATTAACAGGGAGCATGGCAGCAAGCAGCAATTAACAGGGCATACATGCAGACGACATTAACAGGAGATACATGCAGGCAGCAACATTAACAGGACAACACATGCAGGCAGCAACATTAACGGGGGCATACATGCAGGCAGCACTTAACAGGAGCATACACGCAGGCAGCAACATTAACAGGCATACACGAGGCAGCAACATTAACATGGAGCATACAAACGGCAGCAACATTGACAGGGGGATACATGTAGGCAGCAACATTAACAGGACATACACGCAGCAACATTAACGGGAGCATACATGCAGGCAGCAATTAACAGGGAG
>NC_091336.1:4758801-4793801 GCF_038502225.1 Cherax quadricarinatus
TTTGCTGAACACTTTGCTACCAAAATGCAAGTTCCTGATCCAGCAAGGGACCCTCCTTGGCTAGCTGCAAGAACGATGTCAAAACTATCAGTGGTGACAATAAGGCAGGAGGAGGTGCATTTCCTACTTAAATCGCTTGACCAAGAAAAGGCTGTGGGCCCAGACAAGTTGAGCCCAAGATTGTTGAGAAGATGTGCAGACCAGCTAGCAGCACCTCTAACTCGCATCTTTCAGCACTGCCTAGTACAATGTAAATGGCCCTCTCTATGGAAAGAGGCGAATGTAGTCCCTGTTCACAAAAAGAAGAGCAGAGCAGAAATCAGCAACTACAGACCAGTGTCACTCCTGTCAATCACTGGTAAGATCCTTGAGACAATAATCTCAAGATAAATGACAGAGTTTTTTGACTACCACTCACTACTTTGTGATCGTCAATATGGCTTCAGGAAAGGTTACTCTGCTGCTGATCTGTTGTTAAACCTCTCCACTAAATGGCACCAGTCACTGGATGAATCCAAAGTCAGCTGTGTGGTAGCACTGGACATTGCTGGCGCTTTCGACCGGGTGTGGCACCAGGGCCTCTTAGCAAAACTTCAAGCACTGGGAATTGCAGGCTCTACGCTATGTCTCCTCAGTGACTACCTTCATGGTAGATCTCTAAGTGTAGTTCTCAATGGAACGGAATCAGCAAGACATCCTATTGGGGCAAGTGTTCCACAAGGAAGCGTGCTGGGTCCATTGTTATGGAATGTCTACTTCAACGACCTTCTTCATCTCATCCCAGAATCACATGCATATGCAGACGACTGTACACTGACATTCACTTATCCAAGAGAAGAAATGCCAGCTGCTCTAAGCTACATCAATCACCAGCTGAGAGCTATATCAGCTTGGGGAAATAGATGGCAAGTAACATTTGCACCTGAGAAAATGCAAATGATGATCGTCTCTAGGCACCATGATGGTAATGCTGGTGAAGTAGTAAGGATGAATGGGAGGATGTTGGCACCTGGAGAAGAAGTTGATATCCTTGGGGTGAAATTTGACTCCAAGCTAACCATGAAGAACCATGTTGTAAATCTTGCAAACAAGGCAGCCAGGAAGCTTACAGCACTTCGCCGTATCTCCCATCTGCTTGACAGTAGGGGTTGCAAGATCCTGTACGAGGCACAAGTACGCTCACACCTTGAGTATGCTCCACTTTCTTGGTTTGCCCGCCCCCCCTCTAATCTGCGACTGCTTGACAGAGTAGAGAACAGAGCAAGACGTCTCATCTCCCGCCTGGACCCATCCTGGATAGATCTGTCATTTCAGCAGAGCCTTCAACATAGGAGGGATGTGGGTGGCCTTACTGTTATGTACAAGGCCAATATTGTCAAAGTACCACACTTGGATCCACTTCGAGGACAGCGTGAAACAAGCTTTTATGCCACAAGACGGGCAGAAAGCAGCAACTTCACTCTGGCTGTACCCTTCTCCAGAACATCACTCCATCTGAGACCATATATACCCAGGATGACTCGAGTATGGAACACATTCGTACAGAATAATGATGTCAACGAGATAAAGTCAGTTGATCAAATGAAAATGCTGGCCCACAGATGGCTCCAACTTCATCCTGTTCCGTACTTGTATGTCTCATAACAATAAAAATGCTTTCAAATGAGCTGATGTAGGTAACAGCTCTTAGCTTGCCAATAAAGTTAGGAATCCTTAACCTGTAAATAGCTGTCAATAAAGCTAGGGATCCTTAACCTTGTCAAACCTTGTGTAAAAAAAAAAAAAAAAAAAAAAAAAAAAAAAAAAAAAGAGAGAGAGAGAGAGAGAGAGAGAGAGAGAGAGAGAGAGAGAGAGAGAGATGAGAGAGAGAGAGAGGAGAGAGAGAGAGAGAGAGAGAGAGAGAGAGAGAGAGAGAGAGAGGAGAGAGAGAGAGAGAGAGAGAGAGAGAGAGAGAGGAGAGAGAGAGAGAGAGAGAGAGAGAGAGGAGAGAGAGAGAGAGAGAGAGAGAGAGAGAGAGAGAGAGAGAGAGAGAGAGAGAGAGAGAAATCCTGTAAAACAAAAAAACTTAAATACAACTTTACCAAAGAAGCCACAACCTAAAACAAATGGTTTCTGATACTGGAAACTTGCCCAAAGGAATGTGTTTGTGGGGTTGTGCTGGGGTGAGGTTGTGCTGGGGTGAGGTTGTGCTGGGGTGAGGTTGTGCTGGGGTGGGGTTGTGCTGGGGTGAGGTTGTGCTGGGGTGGGGTTGTGCTGGGGTGAGGTTGTGCTGGGGTGGGGTTGTGCTGGGGTGAGGTTGTGCTGGGGTGGGGTTGTGCTGGGGTGAGGTTGTGCTGGGGGTGAGGTTGTGCTGGGGTGAGGTTGTGCTGGGGTGGGGGTTGTGCTGGGGTGAGTTTGTGCTGGGGTGGGGTTGTGCTGGGGTGAGGTTGTGCGGGGGGGGGGTTGTGCTGGGGTGAGGTTGTGCTGGGGTGGGGTGCTGGGTGAGGTTGTGCTGGGGTGGGGTTGTGCTGGGGTGAGGTTGTGCTGGGGTGGGGGTGTGCTGGGGTGAGGGTGTGCGGGGGTGAGGTTGTGCTGGGGTGGGGTTGTGCTGGGGTGAGGTTGTGCTGGGGTGGGGTTGTGCTGGGGTGGGGGTTGTGCTGGGGTGAGGTTGTGCTGGGGTGGGGTGTGCTGGGGTGAGGTTGTGCTGGGGTGAGGTTGTGCTGGGGTGGGGTTGTGCTGGGGTGAGGTTGTGCTGGGGTGGGGTTTGCTGGGGTGGGGTTGTGCTGGGGTGAGGTTGTGCTGGGGTGGGGTTGTGCTGGGGTGAGGTTGTGCTGGGGTGGGGTTGTGCTGGGGTGAGGTTGTGCTGGGGTGGGGTTGTGCTGGGGTGAGGTTGTGCTGGGGTGAGGTTGTGCTGGGGTGAGGTTGTGCTGGGGTGGGGTTGTGCTGGGTTGAGGTTGTGCTGGGGTGGGGTTGTGCTGGGGTGAGGTTGTGCTGGGGTGGGGTTGTGCGGGGGTGAGGTTGTGCTGGGGTGGGGTTGTGCTGGGGTGAGGTTGTGCTGGGGTGAGGTTGTGCTGGGGTGAGGTTGTGCTGGGGTGGGATTGTGCTGGGGTGAGGGTGTGCTGGGGTGGGGTTGTACTGGGGTGAGGTTGTGCTGGGGTGAGGTTGTGCTGGGGTGGGGTTGTGCTGGGGTGATGATGTGTTGGGGTGGGGTTGTGCTGGGGTGAGGTTGTGCTGGGGTGAGGTTGTGCTGGGGTGGGGTTGTGCTGGGGTGAGGTTGTGCTGGGGTGAGGTTGTGCTGGGGTGAGGTTGTGCTGGGGTGGGGTTGTGCTGGGGTGCGGTTGTGCTGGGGTGGGGTTGTGCTGGGGTGAGGTTGTGCTGGGGTGAGGTTGTGCTGGGGTGGGGTTGTGCTGGGGTGAGGTTGTGCTGGGGTGGGGTTGTGCTGGGGTGGGGTTGTGCTGGGGTGAGGTTGTGCTGGGGTGGGGTTGTGCTGGGGTGAGGTTGTGCTGGGGTGAGGTTGTGCTGGGGTGGGGTTGTGCTGGGGTTGGGTGGTGCTGGGGTGAGGTTGTGCTGGGGTGGGGTTGTGCTGGGGTGAGGTTGTGCTGGGGTGTGGTTGTGCTGGGGTGAGGTTGTGCTGGGGTGGGGTTGTGCTGGGGTGAGGTTGTGCTGGGGTGAGGTTGTGCTGGGATGGGGTTGTGCTGGGGTGAGGTTGTGCTGGGGTGAGGTTGTGCTGGGGTGGGGTTGTGCTGGGGTGAGGTTGTGCTGGGGTGGGGTTGTGCTGGGGTGCGGTTGTGCTGGGGTGAGGTTGTGCTGGGGTGTGGTGGTGCTGGGGTGGGGTTGTGCGGGGGTGGGGTTGTGCTGGGGTGCGGTTGTGCTGGGGTGCGGTTGTGCTGGGGTGGGGTTGTGCTGGGGTGAGGTTGTGCTGGGGTGAGGTTGTGCTGGGGTGAGGTTGTGCTGGGGTGAGGTTGTGCTGGGGTGAGGTTGTGCGGGGGTGAGGTTGTGCTGGGGTGAGGTTGTGCTGGGGTGGGGTTGTGCTGGGGTGAGGTTGTGCTGGGGTGGGGTTGTGCTAGGGTGAGGTTGTGCTGGGGTGAGGTTGTGCTGGGATGAGGTTGTGCTGGGGTGCGGTTTTTCTGGGGTGAGGTTGTGCTGGGGTGGGGTTGTGCTGGGGTGAGGTTGTGCTGGGGTGAGGTTGTGCTGGGGTGGGGTTGTGCTGGGGTGAGGTTGTGGTGGGGTGGGGTTGTGCTGGGGTGGGGTTGTGCTGGGGTGAGGTTGTGCTGGGGTGGGGTTGTGCTGGGGTGAGGTTGTGCTGGGGTGAGGTTGTGCTGGGGTGGGGTTGTGCTGGGGTGAGGTTGTGCTGGGGTGGGGTTGTGCTGGGGTGAGGTTGTGCTGGGGTGAGGTTGTGCTGGGGTGGGGTTGTGCTGGGGTGAGGTTGTGCTGGGGTGAGGTTTTGCTGGGGTGAGGTTGTGCTGGGGTGAGGTTGTGCTGGGGTGAGGTTGTGCTGGGGTGAGGTTGTGCTGGGGTGAGGTTGTGCTGGGGTGGGGTTGTGCTGGGGTGAGGTTGTGCTGGGGTGGGGTTGTGCTGGGGTGAGGTTGTGCTGGGGTGAGGTTGTGCTGGGGTGAGGTTGTGCTGGGGTGGGGTTGTGCTGGGGTGAGGTTGTGCTGGGGTGAGGTTGTGCTGGGGTGGGGTTGTGCTGGGGTGAGGTTGTGCTGGGGTGAGGTTGTGCTGGGGTGAGGTTGTGCTGGGGTGAGGTTGTGCTGGGGTGAGGTTGTGCTGAGGTGGGAGTGTGCTGGGGTGGGAGTGTGTTGGGGTGGGGTTGTGCTGGGCTGCGGGTGTGCTGGGGTTGGGTTGTGCTGGGGTGGAATTGTGCTGGGGTGTGTTTGTGTTGGGGTGGGGTTGTGCTGGGGTGAGGTTGTGCTGGGGTGAGGTTGTCCTGGGGTGGGAATGTGCTGGGGTGGGAGTGTGTTGGGGTGGGGTTGTGCTGGGATGAGGTTGTGCTGGGGTGAGGTTGTGCTGGGGTGGAGTTGAGCTGGGGTGGGAGTGTGTTGTGGTGGGGTTGTGCTGGGGCGGGAGTGTGCTGGGGTGGGAGTGTGCTAGGGTGGGGTTGTGCTGGGGTGGGAATGTGCTGGGGTGGGAGTGTGTTTGGGTGGGGTTGTGCTGGGGTGGGGTTTTACCGGGGTGGGGTTGTGCTGGAGTGGGAGAGTGCTGGGGTGGGAGTGTGTTGGGGTGGAGTTGTGCTGGGGTGGGAGTGTGCTGGGGTGGAGTTGTGCTGGGGTGGGAGTGTGCTGGGGTGGGAGTGTGCTGGGATGGGGTTGTGCTGGGATGGGAGTGTGCTGGGGTGGGGTTGTGCTGGGGTGGGAGTGTGCTGGGGTGGGGTTGTGCTGGGGTGAGGCCGGCCACTGGAGTGAGGCCGGGCACTGGGGAGAGCTGCGGCAGAGCTGGCCAGGAAGAGTATTCAAATGAGATCATTAAAATTATGGGATGGTCAGTGATAGCAGTGAAATTAAATTCTTGCGACAGAGCCGCTACTGGTGCGTCCATGGAGGAGGAGGAGGAGGAGGAGGAAGAGGAGGAGGAAGAGGAGGAGGAGGAGGAGGAGGAGGACGGGAAAGCGGCGGGTTTTGGTCCAGGAATTCCTGCCTTGTGACGTCCACTGTTTAGGATAGATAGAAATTAGATTTTTTTTTTTTTAATTTTTCCCCTACCATTCCTCAAAATGGTAGGGGTTGAAGCGTGGGGAAGGAGAGGGGGAGGGGGGTTAGGGCGGACCACCCTGTGGGTGTTCGTCAGGAAGGGGGGAGGGTGATACGTCATCATGGGGGAGGATGATACGTCAGAATGGGTTGAGGATAATACGTCAACATGGGGGGGAGGGTGATACGTTAAGTGCTTGTATCAAGGTTTTGGAGAACATAAACGGAGTTGCAGGTATCAAGGCTTGTAGGAGTGCGGTCATCAGGATACTTCTGTTGTGTATATCCCTTCTCGGAGTCCGTGATGCTGAAGTTATAGTTTTATGGGATGAGATCTATGTTTTGATTTGGTTTTTGTAAACCGTCGGCTAGTTGTAAGCATCAGTAAACCTAGCTTCGCCCACCTTTCTGACACCATGGCAAGCGCACTAAACACGGAGTGCTTATTCACGTAGCTCTTGTGGTATACAGAATTTGTAGTCCTGAGTTCCTTGACGACGAGTGATGCACCATCACCAACATCTTCACGAAACTCAAATTTCCGATCAGTTTCATATCTAAGTGTAAAGGGAAGTATTGCGAACACAGGTAATGAATGGCCTGTGACCTGGTCGTAATGGGGTTAGGAGCAAAACAGTCTCAGCAGATAGACTCTAATGTACATTTTGCCGTCATCCACTATATACAAATATGTACACTATGTTCAAATGATGGAATAATAAGTGTACACGACGGTGACAGATGGCAAAAGCAAAACCCAGAGAGAGAGCACCGTACTCAACCAGCAGGTGGGCAAATCTAGCAAATGCTGACCACAAGTGAACCACATTGCCTCAGCATTTGGCGGGCTCGCCTGTGATTGGGCAATGAATCAAGGTTCTGATTTAACGACGGGTACCCTAATAATCGTTAAACCCTTAGAACCGGATCGTTGGTTGGGAAGTAGCCTATATGGGAGTGTGACATACACCAAATAAATTGCAACATGCTCTTTGCATGCCACAGTAAGGCACAGTATATTCTCCAGAAATGCAAGACGTATGCCTAACGTTAACAGTATATTATTCTACTCACTGGAAAAGGTAACTAAATAACAAAAAAAAGGCACAATACCGTGACTGGAACGATACACAAATAACTTTGTCAATGGTCCAAGTCGGACCGAAACGTCGTCGTAAGCTTTTCTCTTTTATGTGCGGGTTATTTGTGTAAAGATAACTAACAACGTCTCACAACACATCAAGACCTTTTCGCGAGTTAACCAGACCAGCTACTCTCCGAAAAAGCAATAATCAAGGAAACTTCTACGATCACCGTAGAGGGTTCGATAAATTCTATATCTACAAAACAACACTGAATCTTTACAACAGTCTTCTCAAACACAAACATAAATGTAAGTCGATGAACCTTAACAAAGCATATTCATCGATAGAAAACACGTACACATTATGGAAAAGAAATTCTTGCTAAGGATAACAAGACCCAAAGACGATGTTTTAGAAGCTGCTTGCATTATCGCAATAAAACTAGCCAAATTTATTTTACAGGGGAAAAAAAAATACTCCGTAAAGGTGACACCTTCACCCACATACCTCGCCCAGTGCATGACACCATCACGCTGACGAGATGTCATGATAAACGCCTCTCTCAGGATCTCTGCTGAGATTTCCCAGTCAATTCCGTAAGTGAATTTGGTAAATAGGTCCTGTTGGAAAACACATCAGTCCTTAATTTAATCAGAAACGCAGCAACCAACTGACACGTGTCTCAGCCTTAGTTCAATAACGAGATGTCAGATCCATCATCGTCTACCTACACGGTTGCTACTATGAAACATGTAACATGAATGATAGCTCTAGGCCTTTCGTGTCGCACTCAACACATCATTAAAAGCTTCCAATGTTGCAGAAATGAGTCAGAATGAAATGGAAATCAAGCAGACCAGTGCCAGGTACCAGAAAGATGAAGACAAGATGTTAAAACAGTAGCAGTAGAAGCATATGGAAGCTCATCAACATTAAATATTTAGTTAATGACCTAGCGACCACAACAATCACCAACATGTTGACAGACTTCATATTGTATTATTATAAGAGACTTTATATTCTGATCTCAAAGATATCTGGCATCTATCAGCAGAGAAAATTTCCATCACAGACAAAATGGGAAATCAGCAAAAAGGGGAAAACCCCTTATTTCCAGAGGCTGGCCCAATTCACCCTAGGTAAACACTGGTTTATCCATAATATTGGGTGGGAGCAGCAAATGATACTCAATTCATCAGTGTAGAGCTGCATTTACGACAATCCAACCAGCTCTGGTAGGAATCCGGCTTCAGACTGTATACAGTGCCTTCAATTATAAATTTATCGAGTATGAATAGGCCGCCACTATTGTTATATAATGAATGTTTATCATGTTTTATAATTGCCGATTCTACAATATGTATTTTATTCAAACGAAGAGGAGCAAGGAACCACAACTTTGGCTTCTGACCAGTTTTCAAAGTTATTGCAGTTCAAAATAAGGCTGAAAATAGCATATTATTTCTATTCAGTTTGTATTGAATACCAGTGTTGTGATATCCTAGCATCTAGAGGTTTGCCAATCTGTCATATGTAAGATAAGTTGCAGCTATTGCTAAATTCTGTAGACACCACCAACACAGTGTTGAAGAGAATTCTTAATCAAAATGTGTTTAACAGTCCATGAATTCTTAAAAACTACTTGTATGTTAAATCTTTTTATGGCATTCGGCAGGACAGATAAATCTCATTGTACGGGAAAAACCAGCATATTCTCGATCTGAGATGTTATCCTGGGATCAGCCCTATGATAAGTTTTCCTAATTGCCAGCAGAAAGACATTACTTTTTACTATTGTCTTATGGTTCGAATAGCAGTGAATGTATGAGCACACATTAGTGGTCTTCTTATATATTGTAAACTTAAGCTTTCTATCATCCTGGTGTATCAACATATCTATGAATGGAGGTTTAGCTTTCACTTATTTCTCCATGGTGAATTTACTAGACAGGACCAGAGCGTTAAGTCTTGGTAAAAATGTATCCAGGTCCATATGATTCAGCCTAAGACATAAGATGTCTACCTGGAGTCTACCTGGAGGGTATTCCGAGGATCAGCGCCACCGCGGCCCGGTCCATGACCAGGCCTTCTGGTGGATCAGGGCCTGATCAACGAGGTTGTTACTGCTGGCCGCATGTAGTCCAACGTACAAACCACAGCCCGGCTGATCTGGCACTGACTTTAGGTATCTGTCCGGCACCCTCTTGAAGACAACCAGGGGTCTATTGGTAATTCCCCTTATAACTGGTGGGAGGCTGTTGAACAGTCGTAGGCCCCGGACACTTATTTTGTTTTCTCTTAGTGTACCAGTGGCGCCCCTTCTTTTCACTGGGGTTATGTTACATCACCTGCCAAGCTTTTGCTTTCGTAGGGAGTGATCTCAAAATCCAGGTGTAGATAATGAAGAAATTCTCCCACCTGGGCTCCACTGAGTACAAGTCAAGTGCTTCCAGGCGTTCCCAGTAGTTAAGATGTTTCAAAGAACTTATACGTGCAGTAAAATTTCTCTGTACATTCTTGTAGATCTGCAATTTCACCTGCCTTGAATGGGGATGTTAATGAACAGCAGTATTCCAGCCTAGAGAGAACAAGTAATTCAAAAAGGATCATCATTGGTTTAGCATCTCTTGTTTTGAACGTTCTCATTATCCATCCTGAATGAAATTAAGACACATGTGCAACATCTGGGTATCTTTATTGTAGACGTTTCGCCATCCAGTGGCTTTATCAATACAAATTCTAGGACATAATTTGAAAACAGTGGGACAGTGGAACCAAGCTACACTTCCAGTCAGACTAGGAGGCATTGGTGTCCGCAAGTCATCACAGATTGCGTTACCTGCTTTTCTGTCCTCGTGTATTGCATCCAGAGAGCTTGTAGCAGCGATTCTCCCTGAACATCTTAGGGACAAGATTGGAGTCCAGGACCAAAAATTCATTGACGGAGCCATGATCTGGGATAATCTAACGGGCTCTGAAACCAGACCTGCTCCCCCCAACAACTACAAACAATCGCACTGGGATGGTCCATTAGTGGAAAATATAGCCTCAACAATGCTTCAGAGTGTGTCAGGGAAGGATAGAGCCAGCCTCCTGGCAGTGAGAGCCCCTCATGCTGGGGACTTTCTGTTGGCTGTTCCCAACTCCAGCCTTGGCACACGCCTCGACCCACAGACCATCCGCATCGGTGTTGCCCTTCGACTTGCCGCCACTATTCTCGCCGCATACAGGTGTGTTTGTGGCAGTGAAGCAGCAGACCGATTCGGGTACCATGGTCTTGTGTGCCGTAAATCCGAGGGAAAGATTGCAAGACATGAGGAGGTTAATAACATTATCAAGAGGGGCCTCACAACAGCTGGATGCCCAGCAGTAAGGGAGCCACCCCAACTATGCAGATCTGATGGCAGCCAGAAGCGTCCAGATGGTATCACCCTTCAAGCCTGGACAGATGGGAAGCAGGTGGTGTGGGACTATACATGTGCATCTACCTTGGCTGATACCTATCTCCAATACACCAGGGAGGAAGGAGGGGCAGCTGCCAGCTTCAGGGAGTCCCAAAAGTCTAGAAAATAAGGAGAACTTGCCCATCATTATATGTTTGTTCCCATAGGCTCAGAGACCCTTGGCTCATGGGAAAAGAGTGCATCTAAATTCCTTAAGGAGCTGGGAAAAAGTCTCATCAGGGTAACTAGGGATCCCAGGCCAGCTAGTTTTCTGTTCCAGCGGCTCAGTGCGGCTGTCCAAAGGGGTAATGCCTGCTGTATTTTGGGCACACGCCCCAGCTCTGAGGAGCTGGATGAGATTTTCGCCTTATAATCGGTGATACACACGTAACACCATGTACCTTATATGCCACCTTTATATCAACAATGTATCTCTTAAATCTTCTGTACCATATTATGTAATAAAATATTCCTATTGGTAAAAAAATATATTAAAAGATGGGGTGGTAGGGGAAGTGGAATATTCAAACGGCTTCAGGAAGAAATCTAAATATTCTTCCTTGAAGCCTTTTTATCCACTTCTCGGAGGCTGTGGGTCCCACAATTTACACCAGAGGTGGACCCCATCCTATATATATATATATATATATATATATATATATATATATATATATATATATATATATATATATATATATATATATATATATATATATATATATATATATATATATATATATATATGTGTAGATTAGTTGTGAATTGTTTCAGCCACGAAACTGTGACTCTTATTTTTCCTAAGAAATCCTACGATCCGTATCTCTGCCTCTTTTAGATAAACCTTTAGGGGTTATATAGAGCCTGGAGAATGGGAAATAATATGTCTTGAACCGACGAAGCAGCGAGTAACTCAGATATCTTGGACCAAGAGCCCTTAACCATCACTCTGGAGCCACCTTCCCTCCCTTGAAGGATATTCTGGGTATCATCAGGACTCCTTGTGCCCACAAGATATACTGAGTTCTATCCAGGTGTATCCAGGTATGCGGTTATATTCAGGCTGCGTATGTACTACGTGTGCTATACCGCATTATTTCTCACCCTCTATTATTATTTATATATGTACACGTGCTCGCATACATACCAATATATTTGTGACAAATAAATAAGAGTAAAAAACACTTACAAAAATAAAAGGATACACCCAATTTTATGCTGACATTTGTATGTATATTGAAACTGGATAATAATTCAGAATACTCACAAACATATATATATATATATATATATATATATATATATATATATATATATATATATATATATATATATATATATATATATATATATATATATATATATATATATATATATATATATATATACATTTGTATCGATAACGTGATATTAAATTATATGAAAGCAGTGTTTAAGAAAGACAATGAATCAGAGTTGTTACGTCATATCACATGACGTCTTCAGGTATAATAAGCAAGATATAAGTTAAGTTAACTATAACTGTGAAGAAGTGTTCAGCCACCGAGGTGTTCAGGAACTAGTGTTACATGATCTACATTAACCTGAAACTGAAGAGTTTAACTTTTATCATGACCTTTAATAATTCTATTGTTGTTCAGTCTTACAGTGAGATACTTATTGATTTGGGCGCGAATTACAGTGTTGAAATTAAATAGTCCTTCAGATAAATTAAAGTTTGCAATTGAGACAATAAGGTTAGATTGAACAATACGCCTTTTTTATGTAATTCTAAAATTTGGAAACCAGTTTAGAGTTGAGGATATCAGTATTGTTGTTACACTCGCGTACACGACAAAAAACACACGTCAGCTATTATTACCAGTTCTAACATGTCTTGTGTTTATACTCTCGTTTGTCTTAGAATTTCCCGGTTTCTTATACAGATACCTTCTCAGCACACTGTTTACAAGGAAGCAAACACATGTCCCTGTCAGTGTTGTCATCTGGCTCAGTCTGCTACATTAATGCCCACTCCCTAAGAGTACCCATTTAATTTTCCACTATACTGCAAGGGTTGTACTGACTATTTACTAAGGTCTTTAGTATGATATTTACTAAGGTCTTCAGTGTGGTATTCACTTAGGACTTTACCAGAAGCCCTTTGTCTACAGACTAAGGTCTGTAGACTAAGGTCTGCTGATAAACTTCTGTGGATAAAAGAACTCGATGAAAATATATGCATTTTAGATTTCATCATACATAACTTAGATGAAACACGATGAACTTTTAAGAACATCAACGAAATTATCGACTTAGGTTATCGGTGGTGAGCTGAGGAAGTGAGTATCAGTCTACCCGACACTTGAAAATATTAAGAAAAGGGAGTTTACATTCGCTTTCACATTCATATTTAAATTTGATAGCTAAATCAGGAAAAATAAAAGTCACAGTGCTCTAGCTGAATCAATTTACAGTTAACACAGTCTACAGTGACTGGAATAATTCACAGTTAACACAGACTACAATGACTGGAATAATTCACAGTTAACAAAGATTACAGTGACTGGAATAATTCACAGTTAACACAGACTACAATGACTGGAATAATTCACAGTTAACACAGACTACAATGACTGGAATAATTCACAGTTAACACAGACTACAGTGACTGGAATAATTCACAGTTAACAAAGACTACAATGACTGGAATAATTCACAGTTAACAAAGATTACAGTGACTGGAATAATTCACAGTTAACACAGACTACAGTGACTGGAATAATTCACAGTTAACACAAACTACAGTGACTGGAATAATTCACAGTTAACACAGACAACAGTGACTGGAATAATTCACAGTTAACACAGAATACAGTGACTGGAATAATTCACAGTTAACACAGACTACAGTGACTGGAATAATTCACAGTCAACAAAGACTACAGTGACTGGAATAATTCACAGTTAACACAGACTACAGTGACTGGAATAATTCACAGTTAACACAGGCTACAGTGACTGGAATAATTCACAGTTAACACAGACTACAGTGACTGGAATAATTCACAGTTAACACAGACTACAGTGACTGGAATAATTCACAGTTAACACAAACTACAGTGACTGGAATAATTCACAGTTAACACAGACTACAATGACTAGAATAATTCACAGTTAACACAGACTACAGTGACTAGAATAATTCACAGTTAACACAGACTACAGTGACTGGAATAATTCACAGTTAACACAGACTACAGTGACTGGAATAATTCACAGTTAACACAGACTACAGTGACTGGAAAAATTCACAGTTAACACAGACTACAGTGACTGGATTAATTCACAGTTAACACAGACTACAGTGACTGGAATAATTCACAGTTACACAGACTACAGTGACTGGAATAATTCACAATTAACACAGAATACAGTGACTGGAATAATTCACAGTTAACACAGACTACAGAGACTGGAATAATTCAGTTAACACAGACTACAGTGACTGGAATAGTTCACACTTAACAGAGACTACAGAGACTAGAATAATTCACATTTTACACAGACCACAGTGACTGGAATGATTCACAGTTAACACAGGCTACAGTGACTGGAATAATTCACAGTTAACACAGACTACAGTGACTGAAATAATTCAGTTAACACAGACTACAGTGACTGGAATAGTTCACACTTAACAGAGACTACAGAGACTAGAATAATTCACAGTTAACACAGACCACAGTGACTGGAATGATTCACAGTTAACACAGGCTACAGTGACTGGAATAATTCACAGTTAACACAGACTACAGTGACTTGAATAAATCACAGTTAACACAGACTACAGTGACTGGAATAATTCACAGTTAACACAGACTACAGTGACTGGAATAATTCACAGTCAACACAGACTACAGTGACCGGAATAATTCACAGTTTACACACACTACAGAGACTGGAATAATTTACAGTTAACACAGAGTTCAGTAACAGGAATAATTCACAGATAACACAGACTACAGTGACTGAAGTAATTCAGTTAACACAAGCTACAGTGACTGGAATAATTCATGGTTAAGACAGACTTCAGTGACTGGAATAATTCACAGTTAACACACACTACAGTGACTGGAATAATTCACAGTTAGTACAGACTACAGTGACTGGAATAATTCACACTTTACACAGACTACAGTGACTGGAATAATTCACAATTAACACAGACTAGAGTGACTGGAATAATTCACAGTTAACAGACTACAGTGACTGGAATAAGTCACAGTTAACACTGACTACAGTAAGTGGAATAATTCACAGTTAACACAGACTACAGTGACTGAAAAAATTCACAATAAACACAGACTTCACTGACTGTAATAATTCACAGTTAACACACACTAGTGACAGGAATAATTCACAGTTAACACAGACTACAGTGACTGGAATAATTCACAGTTAACACAGACTACAGTGTCGGGAATAAATCACAATTAACACAGGCTTCAGTGACTGGAATAATTCACAGTTAACACAGACTACAGTGACTGGAATAATTCACACTTAACACAGACTACAGTGAGTGGAATAATTCATAGTTAACACAAACTAGAGTGTCTGGAATAAATCAGAGTTAGCACAGACAACAGTAACTGGAATAATTCACATTTAAAACAGACTACAGTGACTGCAATAATTCGCAGTTAACACAGACTAGTGACTGGAATAACCCATAGCTAACACAGACCACAGTGACTGGAATAACTCACAGTTAACACAGACTACAGTGACTGGAATAATTCATAGTTAACACAGACTACAGTGAGCGAAATAATTCACATTTAACACAGACTTCAGAGACTGGAAAAATTCACAGTTAACATAGACTAGAGACTGGAATAACTCATAGTTAACACAGACTAGAGTGACTGGAATAATTCACAATTAACACAGTCTACAGTGGCTAGAATAATTCACAATTAACACAGACTACGGTGACTGGAATAATTCACAGTTAACAAAGACTACAGCGACTGGAATAATTCACAGTCAACACTGACTTGAATGACTGTAATAATTCACAGTTAACAGACTAATGACTGGAATAATTCATATTTAACACAGACTACAGTGACTGAAATAATTCACAGTTAACACAGATTACAGTGACTGGAATAATTCACAGTTAACACAGACTACAGTGACTGAAATAATTCACAGTAAGCAGAGACTTCAGTGGCTGTAATAATTCACAGTTAACACAGACGAATGACTTGAATAATTCACAGTTAATACAGACTACAGTGACTGGAATAATTCACAGTTAACACAGACTAATAGTGACAGGAATAATTCACAGTTCACACAGACTTTAGTGACAGGAATAATTCACAGTTAACACAGACAACAGTGACTGGAATAATTCACAGTTAACACAAACTACAGTGACTGCAATAATTCACAGTTAACACAGACTACAGTGACTGGAATAATTCACAGTAAACACAGACTACAGTGACTGGAATAATTCACAGTTAACACAGACTACAGTGACTGGAAAAATTCACAGTTAACACAGACTACAGTGACTGGAATAATTCACAGTTAACACAGACTACAGTGACTGGATTAATTCACAGTTAACATAGAATACAGTGACTGGAATAGTTCAAAGTTAACACAGACTACAGAGACTAGAATAATTCACAGTTACACAGACTACAGTGACTGGAATAATTCACAATTAACACAGAATACAGGGACTGGAATAGTTCACAGTTAACACAGACTACAGAGACTAGAATAATTCACAGTTAACACAGACCACAGTGACTGGAATGATTCACAGTTAACACAGGCTACAGTGACTGGAATAATTCACAGTTAACACAGACTACAGTGACTTGAATAATTCACAGTTAACACAGACTACAGTGACTGGAATAATTCACAGTTAACAGAGGCTACAGTGACTGGAATAATTCACAGTCAACACAGACTACAGTGACCGGAATAATTCACAGTTAACACAGACTACAGAGACTGGAATAATTTACAGTTAACACAGAGTACAGTAAATGGAATAATTCACAGTTAACACAGACTACAGTGACTGAAATAATTCAGTTAACACAGACTACAGTGACTGGAATAGTTCACACTTAACAGAGACTACAGAGACTAGAATAATTCACAGTTAACACAGACCACAGTGACTGGAATGATTCACAGGTAACACAGGCTACAGTGACTGGAATAATTCACAGTTAACACAGACTACAGTGACTTGAATAAATCACAGTTAACACAGACTACAGTGACTGGAATAATTCACAGTTAACACAGACTACAGTGACTGGAATAATTCACAGTCAACACAGACTACAGTGACCGGAATAATTCACAGTTTACACACACTACAGAGACTGGAATAATTTACAGTTAACACAGAGTTCAGTAACAGGAATAATTCACAGATAACACAGACTACAGTGACTGAAGTAATTCAGTTAACACAAGCTACAGTGACTGGAATAATTCATGGTTAAGACAGACTTCAGTGACTGGAATAATTCACAGTTAACACACACTACAGTGACTGGAATAATTCACAGTTAGTACAGACTACAGTGACTGGAATAATTCACACTTTACACAGACTACAGTGACTGGAATAATTCACAATTAACACAGACTAGAGTGACTGGAATAATTCACAGTTAACAGACTACAGTGACTGGAATAAGTCACAGTTAACACTGACTACAGTAAGTGGAATAATTCACAGTTAACACAGACTACAGTGACTGAAAAAATTCACAATAAACACAGACTTCACTGACTGTAATAATTCACAGTTAACACACACTAGTGACAGGAATAATTCACAGTTAACACAGACTACAGTGACTGGAATAATTCACAGTTAACACAGACTACAGTGTCGGGAATAAATCACAATTAACACAGGCTTCAGTGACTGGAATAATTCACAGTTAACACAGACTACAGTGACTGGAATAATTCACACTTAACACAGACTACAGTGAGTGGAATAATTCATAGTTAACACAAACTAGAGTGTCTGGAATAAATCAGAGTTAGCACAGACAACAGTAACTGGAATAATTCACATTTAAAACAGACTACAGTGACTGCAATAATTCGCAGTTAACACAGACTAGTGACTGGAATAACCCATAGCTAACACAGACCACAGTGACTGGAATAACTCACAGTTAACACAGACTACAGTGACTGGAATAATTCATAGTTAACACAGACTACAGTGAGCGAAATAATTCACATTTAACACAGACTTCAGAGACTGGAAAAATTCACAGTTAACATAGACTAGAGACTGGAATAACTCATAGTTAACACAGACTAGAGTGACTGGAATAATTCACAATTAACACAGTCTACAGTGGCTAGAATAATTCACAATTAACACAGACTACGGTGACTGGAATAATTCACAGTTAACAAAGACTACAGCGACTGGAATAATTCACAGTCAACACTGACTTGAATGACTGTAATAATTCACAGTTAACAGACTAATGACTGGAATAATTCATATTTAACACAGACTACAGTGACTGAAATAATTCACAGTTAACACAGATTACAGTGACTGGAATAATTCACAGTTAACACAGACTACAGTGACTGAAATAATTCACAGTAAGCAGAGACTTCAGTGGCTGTAATAATTCACAGTTAACACAGACGAATGACTTGAATAATTCACAGTTAATACAGACTACAGTGACTGGAATAATTCACAGTTAACACAGACTAATAGTGACAGGAATAATTCACAGTTCACACAGACTTTAGTGACAGGAATAATTCACAGTTAACACAGACAACAGTGACTGGAATAATTCACAGTTAACACAAACTACAGTGACTGCAATAATTCACAGTTAACACAGACTACAGTGACTGGAATAATTCACAGTAAACACAGACTACAGTGACTGGAATAATTCACAGTTAACACAGACTACAGTGACTGGAAAAATTCACAGTTAACACAGACTACAGTGACTGGAATAATTCACAGTTAACACAGACTACAGTGACTGGATTAATTCACAGTTAACATAGAATACAGTGACTGGAATAGTTCAAAGTTAACACAGACTACAGAGACTAGAATAATTCACAGTTACACAGACTACAGTGACTGGAATAATTCACAATTAACACAGAATACAGGGACTGGAATAGTTCACAGTTAACACAGACTACAGAGACTAGAATAATTCACAGTTAACACAGACCACAGTGACTGGAATGATTCACAGTTAACACAGGCTACAGTGACTGGAATAATTCACAGTTAACACAGACTACAGTGACTTGAATAATTCACAGTTAACACAGACTACAGTGACTGGAATAATTCACAGTTAACAGAGGCTACAGTGACTGGAATAATTCACAGTCAACACAGACTACAGTGACCGGAATAATTCACAGTTAACACAGACTACAGAGACTGGAATAATTTACAGTTAACACAGAGTACAGTAAATGGAATAATTCACAGTTAACACAGACTACAGTGACTGAAATAATTCAGTTAACACAGACTACAGTGACTGGAATAGTTCACACTTAACAGAGACTACAGAGACTAGAATAATTCACAGTTAACACAGACCACAGTGACTGGAATGATTCACAGGTAACACAGGCTACAGTGACTGGAATAATTCACAGTTAACACAGACTACAGTGACTTTAATAATTCACAGTTAACACAGACTACAGTGACTGGAATAATTCACAGTTAACACAGACTACAGTGACTGGAATAATTCACAGTCAACACAGACTACATTGACCGGAATAATTCACAGTTAACACACACTACAGAGACTGGAATAATTTACAGTTAACAAAGAGTTCAGTAACAGGAATAATTCACAGATAACACAGACTACAGTGACTGAAATAATTCAGTTAACACAAGCTACAGTGACTGGAATAATTCATGGTTAAGACAGACTTCAGTGACTGGAATAATTCACAGTTAACACACACTACAGTGACTGGAATAATTCACAGTTAGTACAGACTACAGTGACTGGAATAATTCACACTTTACACAGACTACAGTGACTGGAATAATTCACAATTAACACAGACTAGAGTGACTGGAATAATTCACAGTTAACACAGACTACAGTGACTGGAACAATTCACAGTTAACACTGACTACAGTAAGTGGCATAATTCACAGTTAACACGGACAACAGTGACTGAAAAAATTCACAATAAACACAGACTTCACTGACTGTAATAATTCACAGTTAACACACACTAGTGACAGGAATAATTCACAGTTAACACAGACTACAGTGACTGGAATAATTCAAAGTTAACACAGACTACAGTGTCGGGAATAAATCACACTTAACACAGACTACAGTGACTGGAATAATTCACAGTTAACACAGACTACAGTGACTGGAATAATTCACACTTAACACAGACTACAGTGAGTGGAATAATTCATAGTTAACACAAACTAGTGGCTGGAATAACTCATAGCTAACACAGACCACAGTGACTGGAATAACTCACAGTTAACACAGACTACAGTGACTGGAATAATTCATAGTAAACACAGACTACAGTGAGCGAAATAATTCACATTTAACACAGACTTCAGAGACTGGAATAATTCACAGTTAACATAGACTAGAGACTGGAATAACGCATAGTTAACAAAGACTACAGTGACTGAAATAATTCACAGTCAACACTGACTACAGTAAGTCGAATAACTCACAGTTAACACAGACTACAGTGACTGGAATAATTCACAGTAAACACAGACTTGAATGACTGTAATAATTCACAGTTAACAGACTAATGACTGGAATAATTCATATTTAACACAGACTACAGTGACTGAAATAATTCACAGTTAACACAGATTACAGTGACTGGAATAATTCACAGTTAACACAGACTACAGTGACTGAAATAATTCACAGTAAACAGAGACTTCAGTGGCTGTAATAATTCACAGTTAACACAGACGAATGACTTGACTAATTCACAGTTAATACAGACTACAGTGACTGGAATAATTCACAGTTAACACAGACTAATAGTGACTGGAATAATTCACAGTTCACACAGACTTTAGTGACAGGAATAATTCACAGTTAACACAGACTACAGTGACTGGAATAATTCACAGTTAACACAAACTACAGTGACTGGAATAATTCACAGTTAACACAGACTACAGTGACTGGAATAATTCACAGTTAACACAGACTACAGTGACTGGAATAATTCACAGTTAACACAGACTACAGTGACTGGAAAAATTCACAGTTAACACAGACTACAGTGACTGGAATAATTCACAGTTAACACAGACTACAGTGAGTGGATTAATTCACAGTTAACATAGAATACAGTGACTGGAATAGTTCAAAGTTAACACAGACTACAGAGACTAGAAGAATTCACAGTTAACACAGACCACAGTGACTGGAATAATTCACAGTTAACACAGACTACAGTGACTGGAATAATTCACAGTTAACACAGACTACAGTGACTGGAATAATTCACAGATAACACAGACTACAGTGACTGGAATTATTCACAGTTAACACAAATTACAGTGACGGGAATAATTCACAGTTAACAAAGACTAAAAGTGACTGGAATAATTCACAGTTCACATAGACTTTACTGACATGAATAATTCACAGTTAACACAGACTACAGTGACTGGAATAATTCACAGTCAACACAAACTACAGTGACTGGAATAATTCACAGTTAACACAGACTACAGTGACTGGAATAATTCACAGTTAACACAGACTACAGTGACTGGAATAATTCACAGTTAACACAGACTACAGTGACTGGAAAAATTCAGTTAACACAGACTACAGTGACTGGAATAGTTCTCAGTTACACAGACTACAGTGACTGGAATAATTCACAATTAACACAGAATACAGTGACTGGAATAGTTCAAAGTTAACACAGACTACAGAGACTAGAATAATTCACAGTTAACACAGACCACAGTGACTGGAATAATTCACAGTTAACACAGACTACAGTTACTGGAATAATTCGCAGTTAACACAGACTACAGTGACTGGAATAATTCACAATTAACACAGAATACAGTGACTGGAATAGTTCAAAGTTAACACAGACTACAGAGATTAGAATAATTCACAGTTAACACAGACCACAGTGACTGGAATAATTCACAGTTAACACAGACTACAGTCACTGGAATAATTCACAGTTAACACAGACTACAGTGACTGGAATAATTCACAGATAACACAGACTACAGTGACTGGAATTATTCACAGTTAACACAGATTACAGTGACGGGAATAATTCACAGTTAACACAGACTACAGTGACTGAAATAATTCACAGTTAACACAGACTACAGTGACTGGATTAACTCACAGTTAACACAGACTGCAGTGACTGTAATAATTCACAGTTAACACAGACTAGTGACTGGAATAATTCAGAGTTAACGCAGACTACAGTGACTGGAATAATTCACAGTTAACACCGACTTAGGTGACTCGAATACTTAACAGTTAACATAGACTTCAGTGACTGGAATAATTCACAGTTAACACAGACTACTGTGACTGAAATAATTCACAGTTAACACAGACTACAGTGTCTGGAATAATTCCCAGTTAACACAGACTACAGTGACTGGACTAATTCACAGATAACACAGACTACAGGACTGGAATAATTCACAGTTAACACAGACTTCAGTGGCTGGAATAATTCACAGTTAGCACAGACTACAGTTTCTGGAATAATTCACAGTTAACACAGATTACAGTGACTGGAATAATTTACAGTTAACACAAACTACAGTAACTGGAATAATTCACAGTTAACACAGACTACAGTGACTGGAATAATTCACAGTTAACACAGACTAGAGTAACTGGAATGATTCACAGTTAACACAGTCTACAGTGACTGGAATAATTCACAGTTAACACAGTCTACAGTTACTGGAATAATTCATAGTTAACACAGACTACAGTGACTGGAATTATTCATAGTTAACACAGACTACAGTTACTGGAATAATTCACAGTTAACACAGACTTCAGTGACTGGAATAATTCGCACTTAACGCAGACTACAGTGACTGGAGTAGTTCACAGTTAGGACAGACTTCAGTGGCTGGAATAATTCACAGTTAACATAGACTTCAGTGACTGGAATAATTCTCAGTTAACACAGACTACAGTGACTGCAATAATTCACAGTTAACATAGACTACAGTGTCTGGATTAATTCACACAACACAGACTACAGTGACTGGAATAATTCACAGTTAACACAGACTACAGTAACTGGAATAATTCACATTTAAAACAGACTAGAGTGACTGGAATAATTCACAGTTAGCACAGTCTTAAGTGGCTGGAATAATTCACAGTTAGTACACACTACAGTGACTGGAATAATCCACAGTTTACAAAGACTACAGTGACTGGAATAATTCACAATTAACACAGACTACAATGACTGAAATAATTCACAGTTAACACAGTCTACAGTAACTGGAATAATTCATAGTTAGTACACACTACAGTGACTGGAATAATTCACAGTTAACACAGACTACAGTGTGATGAATGGTTTGAAAAACCGACAAGTTGAAGATTGAGACACTTATGCAGCATATGGGAATCTTTATTCAGGAAACGTTTCGCCACACAGTGGCGAAACGTTTCCTGAATAAAGATTCCCATATGCTGCATAAGTGTCTCAATCTTCAACAGACTACAGTGACTGGAAAAATTCACAGTTAATACATACTATAGTGACTGGAATAATTCACAGTTAACACAGACTTCAGTGACTGGAATAATTCACAGTTAGCAGAGGCTACAGTGTTTGGAATAATTCACAGTTAACACAGATTACAGTGAATGGAATAATTCACAGTTAAACAAACAACAGTAACTGAAATAATTCACAGTAAACACAGACTTCAATGACTGGAATAATTCACAGTTAACACAGACTAGTGACTGGAATAATTCATAGTTAACACAGACTACAGTGACTGGAATAATTCACAGTTATCACGGACTACTGTAAGTGGAATAATTCACAGTAAACACAAACTTCAGAGACTGTAAAAAATCACAGTTAACACAGACTAGTGACTGGAATAATTCATAGATAACACAGACTACAGTGACTGGAGTAATTCACAGTTAACACAGACTACAGTGACTGGAATAATTTACAGTTAACACTGACTACAGTAAGTGGAATAATTCACAGTTAACACAGACTACAGTGACTTAAATAATTCACAGTAAACACATACTTCAGTGACTGTAATAATTCACAGTTAACACAGACTAGTGACTGGAACAATTCATAGTTAACACAGACTACAGTGACTGGAACAATTCATAGTTAACACAGACTACAATGACTGAAATAATTCACAGTAAACACAGACTTCATTGACTAATAATTCACATTTAACACAGACTAGTGACTGGAATAATGCATAGTTAACTCAGACTACAGTGACTGGAATAATTCACAGTTAACGCAGACTTTAGTGACTGTAATAATTCACAGTTAACACAGACCAGTGACTGGAATAATTCATAGTTAACGCAGACTACAGTGACTGGAATAATTCACAGTTAGCACAGACTATAGTGACAGGAATAATTCACAGTTAATATAGTCTTCAGTGACTGGAATAATCCACACTTAACACAAACTACATTGACTTGAATAATTCACATTTAAAACAGACTACAGTGAGTGAAATAATTTACAGTTAACACAGACTTCAGTGACTGTAGTAATTCATAATTAACACAGACTAGAGTGACTGGAATAATTCACAATTAACACAGACTACAGTGACTGGAATAATTCACATTTAACACAGACTACAGTGACTGGAATATTTCACAGTTAACACTGTGTACAGGTACTGGATAATTTACAGTTAACACAGGCTACAGTAACTGAAATAATTCACAGTTAACACAGACTGCAGAGACTGAAATAATTCACAGTTAACACAGACTTCAGTCACTGGAATAATTCACAGTTAACATTGACTAGAGACTGGAATAACTCATAGTTAACATAGGCTACAGTGACTGGAATAATTTACGGTTAACACAGACTTCAGTGACTGGAAAAATTCACTGATAACACAGACTATAGTGTCTGGAATAATTAACAGTTAGCACACACTATAGTTCCTGGAATAATTCACAATTTACACAGACTTCAGTGACTGGAATAATTCACAATTAACACAGACTACAATGACTGGAATAATTCGCAGTTAACACAGACTACAGTGACTGGAATAATTCACAGTTAACAATGACTACAGTAAGTGGAATAATTCACAGTTAACAGACTACACTGACTGAAATAATTCACAGTAAACACAGACTTCATTGACTCTAATAATTCACGGTTAACACAGAGTAGTTACTGGAATAATTCATAGTTAACACAGACTACAGTGACTGGAATAATTCACAGTTAACACACACTACAGTGACTGGAATAATTCACAGTTAGCACAGACTTCAGTGACTGGAATAATTCACAGTTAGCACAGACTACAGTGGCTGGAATAATTCACAGTTAACACAAACTACAGTGACTGGAATTATTCACAGTTAACACAGACTACAGTGACTGGAATAATTCACAGTTAATATAGACTTCAGTGACTGGAATAATTCACACTTCACACAGACTATATTAACTTGAATAATTCACATTTAAAACAGACTACAGTGAGTAAAATAATTCACAGTTAACACAGACTTCAGTGACTGTAGTAATTCATAATTAACACAGACTAGAATGACTGGAATAATTTACAATTAACACAGACTACAGTGACTGGAATAATTCACAATTAACACAGACTACAGTGACTGGAATATTTCACAGTTAACACAATGTACAGTTACTGGAAAATTTACAGTTAACACAGGCTACACTAACTGAAATAATTCACAGTTAACACAGACTACAGCGACTGAAATAATTCACAGTTAACACAGACTTCAGTGACTGGAATAATTCACAGTTAACATTGACTAGAGCCTGGAATAACTCATGGTTAACACAGACTACAGTGACTGGAATAATTTACGGTTAACACAGATTTCAGTGACTGGAAAAATTCACTGTTAACACAGACTATAGTGACTGGAATAATTAACAGTTAGCACACACTACAGTGACTGGAATAATTCACTGTTTACCCAGACTACAGTGACTGGAATAATTCACAATTAACACAGACTACAATGACAGGAATAATTCACAGTTAACACAGACTACAGTGACTGGAATAATTCACAGTTAACACTGACTACAGTAAGTGGAATAATTCACAGTTAACAGACTACACTGACTGAAATAATTCACAGTAAACACAGACTTCAGTTACTCCAATAATTCACGGTTAACACAGAGTAGTGACTGGAATAATTCATAGTTAACACAGACTACAGTGACTGGAATAATTCACAGTTAACACAGACTACAGTCACTGGAATAATTCACAGTTAACAAACACTACAGTGACTCAAATAATTCACAGTTAGCACAGACTACAGTGGCTGGAATAATTCACACTTAACACAGACTACAGTGACTGGAATAATTCACAGTTAACACAGACTGCAGTAACTGGCCTGGCGGTTAACGCTCTCGCTTCACACGGTGACAGCCTGGGTTCGATTCCCAGCCAGAGTAGAAACATTGGACGTGTTTCTTTCCACCTGTTGTCTATGATCCCCATCAGTAAAATGGGTACCTGGGTGTTAGTCGACTGGTGTGGGTCGCATCCTGGGACACTGACCTAAGGAGGCCTGGTCACAGATCGGGCAGCGGGGGCGTTGACCCCCGGAACTTTCTCCAGATAAACTCCAGATAATCTCCAGAGTTAACACAAACTACAGTGACTGGAACAATTCACAGTTAACACAGTCTACAGTGACTGGAATAATTCACAGTTAACACAGACTACAGTGACTGGAATAATTCACAGTTAACACACACTACAGTGACTGGAATAATTCAAAGTTAACACAGACTTCAGTGACTGGAATAATTCACAGATAGCACAGACTACAGTGGCTGGAATAATTCACAGTTAACACGGATTACAGTGACTGGAATAATTCACAGTTAACGCAAACTACAGTGACTGGAATAATTCAGAGTTAACACAGATTACAGTGACTGGAATAATTTACAGTTAACACAAACTACAGTGACTGGAATAATTCACAGTTAACACAGACTACAGTGACTGGAATAATTCACAGTTAACACAGACTAGAGTAACTGGAATGATTCACAGTTAACACAGTCTACAGTGACTGGAATAATTCACAGTTAACACAGTCTACAGTTACTGGAATAATTCATAGTTAACACAGACTACAGTGACTGGAATAATTCACAGTTAACAATGACTACAGTAAGTGGAATAATTCACAGTTAACAGACTACACTGACTGAAATAATTCACAGTAAACACAGACTTCATTGACTCTAATAATTCACGGTTAACACAGAGTAGTTACTGGAATAATTCATAGTTAACACAGACTACAGTGACTGGAATAATTCACAGTTAACACACACTACAGTGACTGGAATAATTCACAGTTAGCACAGACTTCAGTGACTGGAATAATTCACAGTTAGCACAGACTACAGTGGCTGGAATAATTCACAGTTAACACAAACTACAGTGACTGGAATTATTCACAGTTAACACAGACTACAGTGACTGGAATAATTAACAGTTAATATAGACTTCAGTGACTGGAATAATTCACACTTCACACAGACTACATTAACTTGAATAATTCACATTTAAAACAGACTACAGTGAGTAAAATAATTCACAGTTAACACAGACTTCAGTGACTGTAGTAATTCATAATTAACACAGACTAGAATGACTGGAATAATTCACAATTAACACAGACTACATTGACTGGAATAATTCACAATTAACACAGACTACAGTGACTGGAATATTTCACAGTTAACACAATGTACAGTTACTGGAAAATTTACAGTTAACACAGGCTACAGTAACTGAAATAATTCACAGCTAACACAGACTACAGCGACTGAAATAATTCACAGTTAACACAGACTTCAGTGACTGGAATAATTCACAGTTAACATTGACTAGAGCCTGGAATAACTCATTGTTAACACAGACTACAGTGACTGGAATAATTTACGGTTAACACAGATTTCAGTGACTGGAAAAATTCACTGTTAACATAGACTATAGTGACTGGAATAATTAACAGTTAGCACACACTACAGTGACTGGAATAATTCACTGTTTACACAGACTGCAGTGACTGGAATAATTCACAATTAACACAGACTACAATGACTGGAATAATTCGTGTCATTACGATTTCTTAAGTCACTGGGATAATTCACAGTTAACAAACACTACAGTGACGGGAATAATTCACAGTTAGCACAGACTACAGTGGCTGGAATAATTCACACTTAACACAGACTACAGTGACTGGAATAATTCACAGTTAACACAGACTGCAGTAACTGGCCTGGTGGTTAACGCTCTCGCTTCACACGGTGACAGCCTGGGTTCGATTCCCAGCCAGAGTAGAAACATTGGACGTGTTTCTTTCCACCTGTTGTCTATGTTCCCCATCAGTAAAATGGGTACCTGGGTGTTAGTCGAGTGGTGTGGGTCGCATCCTGGGACACTGACCTAAGGAGGCCTGGTCACAGATCGGGCCGCGGGGGCGTTGACCCCCGGAACTTTCTCCAGATAAACTCCAGATAAACTCCAGAGTTAACACAAACTACAGTGACTGGAACAATTCACAGTTAACACAGTCTACAGTGACTGGAATAATTCACAGTTAACACAGACTACAGTGACTGGAATAATTCACAGTTAACACACACTACAGTGACTGGAATAATTCAAAGTTAACACAGACTTCAGTGACTGGAATAATTCACAGTTAGCACAGACTACAGTGGCTGGAATAATTCACAGTTAACACGGATTACAGTGACTGGAATAATTCACAGTTAACGCAAACTACAATGACTGGAATAATTCACAGTTAACACAGACTAGTGACTGGAATAATTCATAGTTAACACAGACTACAGTGACTGGAATAATACACAGTTAACACAGACTTCAGTGACTGGAATAATTCACAGTTAACACAGACTACAGTGACTGGAATAGTTCACAGTTAGCTCAGAATACAGTGACTGGAACAATTCACAGTTAACATAGACTTCAGTCACTGTAATAATTCTCAGTTAACACAGTTTACAGTGACTGCAATAATTCACAGTTAACGCAGACTACAGTGTCTGGAATAATTCACTCAACACAGGCAAATTGACTGGAATAATTCACCTTTAACACAGACTAAAGTAACTGGAATAATTCACACCTAACACAGACTACAGTGAATTGAATGAACATCAAAATGGTATACAATACCGACAGGTTGTTAGGTAAGACACATATGCAACAGTTAGACAACTTTATTCCGAAACGTTTCGCCTACACAGTAGGCTTCTTCAGTCGAATACAGAAAATAAGCAGGAACAGTAGAGATGTGAAGACGATGTAATCAGTCCATCACCCTTGTAGTCGTAGAATTTGAGGTTGTCAGTCCCTCGCCCTGGAGAAGTTCAGTTCCATAGTCAGGAACTATCTGAAGATCAAGCGACAGTGCGGAGACTTAAATACTGTCGGAAGGAGAGGTGCAGAGTAGTAGTAGTAGTAGTAGTAGTAGTAGTAGTAGTAGTAGTAGTAGTAGTAGTGAGAATGTAACCACTGAGACGTCATGTCCCTCTCAGATCCAACCCTTCTCACTTGAAAAGCTTGTCCAAGGTGCTTTCTGTACCAAGATGCCACGTGTTGCAGTGTCTGACAAGATGAACATCAAAATGGTATACAATACCGACAGGTTGTTAGGTAAGACACATATGCAACAGTTAGACAACTTTATTCCGAAACGTTTCGCCTACACAGTAGGCTTCTTCAGTCGAATACAGAAAATAGGCAGGAACAGTAGAGATGTGAAGACGATGTAATCAGTCCATCACCCTTGTAGTCGTAGAATTTGAGGTTGTCAGTCCCTCGGCCTGGAGAAGTTCCATAGTCAGGAACTATCTATTTTCTGTATTCGACTGAAGAAGCCTACTGTGTAGGCGAAACGTTTCGGAATAAAGTTGTCTAACTGTTGCATATGTGTCTTACCTAACAACCTGTCGGTATTGTATACCATTTTGATGTTCATCTTGTCAGACACTGCAACACGTGGCATCTTGGTACAGAAAACACCTTGGACAAGCTTTTCAAGTGAGAAGGGTTGGATCTGAGAGGGACATGACGTCTCAGTGGTTACATTCTCACTACTACTACTACTACTACTACTACTACTACTACTACTACTACTACTACTACTACTCTGCACCTCTCCTTCCGACAGTATTTAAGTCTCCGCACTGTCGCTTGATCTTCAGATAGTTCCTGACTATGGAACTGAACTTCTCCAGGCCGAGGGACTGACAACCTCAAATTCTACGACTACAAGGGTGATGGACTGATTACATCGTCTTCACATCTCTACTGTTCCTGCCTATTTTCTGTATTCGACTGAAGAAGCCTACTGTGTAGGCGAAACGTTTCGGAATAAAGTTGTCTAACTGTTGCATATGTGTCTTACCTAACAGTGAATTGAATAATTTACACTTAACACAGAGTACAGTGACTGGAATAGTTCATAGTTAACACGGACTACAGTGACTGGAATAATTCACAGTTAACGCAGACTACAGTAACTGGAATAATTCCCATTTAAAACAGACTACAGTGATTGGAATAATTCATAGTTAACACAGTCTACAGTAACTGGAATAATTCAAAGTTAGTAAACACTACAGTGACTGGAATAATTCACAGTTTACACAGACTACAGTTTCTGGAATAATTCACAGTTAACACAGATTACAGTGACTGGAATAATTTACAGTTAACACAAACTACAGTGACTTGAATAATTCACAGTTAACACAGACTACAGTGACTGGAATAATTCACAGTTAACACAGACTAGAGTAACTGGAATGATTTACAGTTAACACAGTCTACAGTGACTGGAATAATTCACAGTTAACACAGTCTACAGTTACTGGAATAATTCATAGTAAACACAGACTACAGTGACTGGAATTATTCATAGTTAACACAGACTACAGTTACTGGAATAATTCACAGTTAACACAGACTTCAGTGACTGGAATAATTCACACTTAACACAGACTACAGTGACGGCAATAGTTCTCAGTTAGGACAGACTTCAGTGACTGGAATAATTCACAGTTAACATAGACTTCAGTGACTGGAATAATTCTCAGTTAACACAGACTACAGTGACTGCAATAATTCACAGTTAACATAGACTACAGTGTCTGGAATAATTCACACAACACAGACTACAGTTTCTGGATTAATTCACACAACACAGACTACAGTGACTGGAATAATTCACAGTTAACACAGACTACAGTGTCTGGAATAATTCACAGTTAACACAGACTACAGTAAGTGGAATAATTCACTGTTAACACAGACTACAGAGACTGAAATAATTCACAGTAAACACAGATTTCAATGACAGTAATAATTCGCACTTTACACGGACTACCGTGACTGGAAAAGTTCATAGTTAACACAGACTACAGTGACTGGAATAATTCACAGTTAACACAGACCACAGTGACTGGACTAATTCACAGATAACACAGACTACAGGACTGGAATAATTCACAGTTAACACAGACTTCAGTGACTGGAATAATTCACAGTTAGCACAGACTACAGTTTCTGGAATAATTCACAGTTAACACAGATTACAGTGACTGGAATAATTTACAGTTAACACAAACTACAGTGACTGGAATATTTCACAGTTAACACAGACTACAGTGACTGGAATAATTCACAGTTAACACAGACTACAGTAACTGGAATAATTCACAGTTAACACAGTCTACAGTGACTGGAATAATTCACAGTTAACACACTCTACAGTTACTGGAATAATTCATAGTTAACACAGACTACAGTGACTGGAATTATTCATAGTTAACACAGACTACAGTTACTGGAATAATTCATAGTTAACACAGACTACAGTGACTGGAATTATTCATAGTTAACACAGACTACAGTTACTGGAATAATTCACAGTTAACACAGACTTCAATGACTGGAATAATTCACACTTAACGCAGACTACAGTGACTGGAGTAGTTCACAGTTAGGACAGACTTCAGTGACTGGAATAATTCACAGTTAACATAGACTTCAGTGACTGGAATAATTCTCAGTTAACACAGACTACAGTGTCTGGAATAATTCACACAACACAGACTACAGTGTCTGGATTAATTCACACAACACAGACTACAGTGACTGGAATAATTCACAGTTAACACAGACTACAGTAACTGGAATAATTCACATTTAAAACAGACTACAGTGACGGGAATAATTCACAGTTAGCACAGTCTTCAGTGGCTGGAATAATTCACAGTTAGTACACACTACAGTGACTGGAATAATTCACAGTTTACACAGACTACAGTGACTGGAATAATTCACAATTAACACAGACTACAGTGACTGAAATAATTCACAGTTAACACAGTCTACAGTAACTGGAATAATTCATAGTTAGTACACACTACAGTGACTGGAATAATTCACAGTTAACACAGACTGCAGTGCCTGGAATAATTCACAGTTAATACATACTATAGTGACTGGAATAATTCACAATTAACACAGACTTCAGTGACTGGAATAATTCACAGTTAGCAGAGGCTACAGTGTTTGGAATAATTCACAGTTAACACAGATTACAGTGAATGGAATAATTCACAGTTAAACAGACAACAGTAACTGAAATAATTCACAGTAAACACAGACTTCAATGACTGGAATTATTCACAGTTGACACTGACTACAGTAAGTGCAATAATTCACAGTTAACACAGACTACAGTGACTGAAATAATTCACAGTTAACACAGACTAGTGACTGGAATAATTCATAGTTAACACAGACTACAGTGACTTGAATAATTCACAGTTATCACGGACTACTGTAATTGGAATAATTCACAGTAAACACAGACTTCAGTGACTGTAAAAAATCACAGTTAACACAGACTAGTGACTGGAATAATTCATAGATAACTCAGACTACAGTGACTGGAGTAATTCACAGTTAACACAGACTACAGTGACTGGAATAATTTACAGTTAACACTGACTACAGTAGGTGGAATAATTCACAGTTAACACAGACTACAGTGACTTAAATAATTCACAGTAAACACATACTTCAGTGACTGTAATAATTCACAGTTAACACAGACTAGTGACTGGAACAATTCATAGTTAACACAGACTACAGTGACTGGAACAATTCATAGTTAACACAGACTACAATGACTGAAATAATTCACAGTAAACACAGACTTCATTGACTAATAATTCACAATTAACACAGGCTAGTGACTGGAATAATTCATAGTTAACTACAGTAACTGGAATAATTCCCATTTAAAACAGACTACAGTGATTGGAATAATTCATAGTTAACACAGTCTACAGTAACTGGAATAATTCACAGTTAGTAAACACTACAGTGACTGGAATAATTCACAGTTTAAACAGACTACAGTGACTGGAATAATTCACAATTAACATAGACTACAGTTACTGAAATAATTCACAGTTAACACAGACTACAGTGACTGGAATAATTCACAGTTAACACTGACTACAGTAAGTTGAATAATTCACAGTTAACACAGACTACAGTGACTTAAATAATTCACAGTTAACACAGACTACAGTGACTGGAATAATTCACAGTTAACACTGACTACAGTAAGTTGAATAATTCGCAGTTAACACAGACTACAGTGACTTAAATAATTCAGAGTAAACACAGACTTCAGTGACTGTAATAATTCACAGTTAACACAGACTAGTGACTGGAATAATTCATAGTTAACACAGACTACAGTGACTGGAGTAGTTCACAGTTAACACAGACTACAGTGACTTTAATAATTCACAGTTAACACACTCTACAGTGACTGGAATAATTCACAGGTAACACAGACTTTAGTGACTGGAATAATTCACAGTTAGCACAGACTACAGTGGCTGGAATAATTCTCAATTAACACAGATTACAGTGACTGGAATAATTCACAGTTATCACAAACTACAGTGACTGGAATAATTCACAGTTAAAACAGACTACAGTGACTGGAATAATTCACAGTTAACCCAGACTACAGTAACTGGAATATTTCACAGTTAACACAGACTACAGTGACTGGAATAATTCATAGTTAACACAGTCTACAGTGACTGGAATAATTCACAGTTAACACAGACTACAGTAAGTGGAATAATTCACAGTTAACACACACTACAGTGACTGGAATAATTCACAGTTAACACAGACTTCAGTGACTGGAATGATTCACAGTTTAAACAGACTACAGTAACTGGAATAATTCATATTTAAAACAGACTACAGTGTCTGGAATAATTCACAGTTAACACAGTCTGCAGTGACTGGAATAATTCACAGCTAACACAGACTACAGTGACTGGAATAATTCACAGTTAACACAGACTACACTGACTGGAATAATTCTCAGTTAACACAGACTACAGTGACTGGAATAATTCACAATTAACACAGAGTATAGTCATTAGAATATTTCGCAGTTAACACAGAATACGGGAGCTGAAACAATTCACAGTTAGCACACGATACCTTACGTGAAGTCATGACACAGATGTATACAACTTACTGAACAAAGTGCTCGGACCCGTGGCAAGTGCGTTGTACACTGCACCACGCCGCTCTGATAACATTCATCTTCCAGTTGTGTTTACGAATAATTCGTGGCATCGTGTAACTACGATGTCAAGAGTCATTCATAATGCCAGATAGCTGGTGTGAGATTCTTTTGTTAAAACCTGCGTTGTGGTCACAGTTGTGGCCCATTCGAACCTTCCTGCTGAATAGAAATCTACCTAGTTGGATGAATCTTAGAAGACCGACAATGTTCGATGGAGAAAACCTCTGTTCAACTAGCATATACACTGCATCTATCTCCTTGATGATGCTTGAGCAGCCCTGGACCACTGTCTGCCCTGACTTGACACCTGTATACACCTCCCGAACTGTACTCCATCTCAAGTATTCTCTCTGCCTCTCCCTTCTTCAAGTTGTCTCTTTTACTTATATTTAGACTACAGTCTCGCATTTTCCAGCAGCGTCTGCCTCGTTTATACTGACTTGTTATATATCTTTGCTATGCTGAAAATAATTTATTGAACACCAGTCAGTATAAGACAAAAACTGGACTGAGTCTTCTTCACGTGTTAGTTTGTTCTGACCTCAGCTTCCCGATATCTTCCCACTGCGATATGATGGTCTTGAATTTCTTGTTCGGTTACTCATATTCATTCATGTGTTCCTCACTGTGTTCCTAGCTCTTGTGTGTGTGTACTCACCTATTTGTGGTTGCAGGGGTCGAGTCACAGCTCCTGGCCCCGCCTCTTCGCTGATTGCTACTAGGTCCTCTCTCTCCCTGCCCCATGAGCTCTATCAT
>NC_091336.1:4806301-4811301 GCF_038502225.1 Cherax quadricarinatus
CACCTCACTCAAACATCTACCTGGGACTACACTACCTCACTCAAACATCTACCTGGGACTACACTACCTCACTCAAACATCTACCTGGGACTACACTACCTCACTCAACCATCTACCTGGGACTACACTACCTCACTCAACCATCTACCTGGGACTACACTACCTCACTCAACCATCTACCTGGGACTACACTACCTCACTCAAACATCTACCTGGGACTACACTACCTCACTCAACCATCTACCTGGGACTACACTACCTCACTCAAACATCTACCTGGGACTACACTACCTCACTCAACCATCTACCTGGGACTACACTACCTCACTCAAACATCTACCTGGGACTACACTACCTCACTCAAACATCTACCTGGGACTACACTACCTCACTCAAACATCTACCTGGGACTACACTACCTCACTCAACCATCTACCTGGGACTACACCACCTCACTCAACCATCTACCTGGGACTACACTACCTCACTCAACCATCTACCTGGGACTACACCACCTCACTCAACCATCTACCTGGGACTACACCACCTCACTCAAACATCTACCTGGGACTACACTACCTCACTCAAACATCTACCTGGGACTACACTACCTCACTCAACCATCTACCTGGGACTACACTACCTCACTCAACCATCTACCTGGGACTACACTACCTCACTCAACCATCTACCTGGGACTACACTACCTCACTCAAACATCTACCTGGGACTACACTACCTCACTCAACCATCTACCTGGGACTACACTACCTCACTCAAACATCTACCTGGGACTACACTACCTCACTCAAACATCTACCTGGGACTACACCACCTCACTCAAACATCTACCTGGGACTACACTACCTCACTCAACTATCTACCTGGGACTACACTACCTCACTCAACCATCTACCTGGGACTACACTACCTCACTCAAACATCTACCTGGGACTACACTACCTCACTCAACCATCTACCTGGGACTACACTACCTCACTCAAACATCTGCCTGGGACTACACTACCTCACTCAAACATCTACCTGGGACTACACCACCTCACTCAAACATCTACCTGGGACTACACTACCTCACTCAAACATCTACCTGGGACTACACTACCTCACTCAAACATCTACCTGGGACTACACCACCTCACTCAAACATCTACCTGGGACTACACTACCTCACTCAACCATCTACCTGGGACTACACTACCTCACTCAACCATCTACCTGGGACTACACTACCTCACTCAACCATCTACCTGGGACTACACCACCTCACTCAAACATCTACCTGGGACTACACTACCTCACTCAAACATCTACCTGGGACTACACCACCTCACTCAAACATCTACCTGGGACTACACTACCTCACTCAACCATCTACCTGGGACTACACCACCTCACTCAACCATCTATCTGGGACTACACTACCTCACTCAACCATCTACCTGGGACTACACTACCTCACTCAACCATCTACCTGGGACTACACTACCTCACTCAAACATCTACCTGGGACTACACTACCTCACTCAACCATCTACCTGGGACTACACTACCTCACTCAACCATCTACCTGGGACTACACTACCTCACTCAACCATCTACCTGGGACTACACTACCTCACTCAAACATCTACCTGGGACTACACTACCTCACTCAACCATCTACCTGGGACTACACTACCTCACTCAACCATCTACCTGGGACTACACTACCTCACTCAAACATCTACCTGGGACTACACTACCTCACTCAACCATCTACCTGGGACTACACTACCTCACTCAACCATCTACCTGGGACTACACTACCTCACTCAACCATCTACCTGGGACTACACTACCTCACTCAAACATCTACCTGGGACTACACTACCTCACTCAACCATCTACCTGGGACTAAACTACCTCACTCAACCATCTACCTGGGACTACACTACCTCACTCAACCATCTACCTGGGACTACACTACCTCACTCAACCATCTACCTGGGACTACACTACCTCACTCAACCATCTACCTGGGACTACACCACCTCACTCAATCATCTACCTGGGACTACACTACCTCACTCAACCATCTACCTGGGACTACACCACCTCACTCAACCATCTACCTGGAACAACACTACCTCACTCAAACATCTACCTGGGACTACACTACCTCACTCAACCATCTACCTGGGACTACACTACCTCACTCAACCATCTACCTGGGACTACACTACCTCACTCAACCATCTACCTAGGACTACACTACCTCACTCAACCATCTACCTGGGACTACACTACCTCACTCAACCCTCTACCTGGGACTATACTACCTCACTCAACCATCTACTTGGGACTACACCACCTCACTCAACCATCTACCTGGGACTACACCACCTCAATCAACCATCTACCTGGGACTACAGCACCTCACTCAACCATCTACCTGGGACTACACTACCTCACTCAACCATCTACCAAGGACTACACCACCTCACTCAACCATCTACCTGGGACTACACCACCTCACTCAACCATCTACCTGGGACTACACCACCTCACTCAACCATCTACTTGGGACTACACCACCTCGCTCAACCATCTACCTGGGACTACACCACCTCAATCAACCATCTACTTGGGACTACACCACCTCACTCAACCATCTATCTGGGACTACACCACCTCAATCAACCATCTACCTGGGACTACACCACCTCACTCAACCATCTACCAAGAGCTACACCACCTGACTCAGCCATCTACCAGGTACTACACCACCTCACTCAACCATCTACCAAGGACTACACCACCTCACTCAACTATCTACCAAGGGCTACACCACCTGACTCAGCCATCTACCTGGGACTACACCACCTCACTGAACCATCTACCTGGGACTACACCACCTCACTCAACCATCTACCTGGGACTACACCACCTCACTCAACCATCTACCTGGGACTGTAAAACGTTATCACGTAATTGTAAATATTTGCGGAAAGAAGTTCGTCCATCTCTCCATCTCTCAACTGACGTGAAGGTTAGACACCCACCTCAACCCACACTTAACATCAACCCGTCACGAAATTAAATGTCATGTTTATACTTGAAATTATGAAATGTAAATAATGAATGATCTTTATTATTATAATTATTATTATTATTATTATTATTATTATTATTATTATTATTATTATTATTATTATTATTATTATTATTATTATAGGTGAATCACATGACCAACTTATTTTACATTCCACACAGAACACGCAACAAAACACCGTCCCGCTCTGTTCCGTTCACCTTCCCGCTGCCGCTTCGCCGCTAACTGCCCTGTTACCTCCTCCTAATTGGCAATGAAAGGTGTTAAGTTTTGAAATTCAAATGTAACCACAGTTACAAAGTGGGGTCAAGTATTGGGGGTGTGGGGGTCAGGAAGGACGGCCGCAGTATTTGTGAGGACAAGTGCGACTTGGTAGCATGAGCGGTCCCACCACCGCAAGCGGCGGACGGTAGTCCTAGTTAAGGCAGTTGACTTTATTCTTTCTGAGGACTCGGCGCTTGAGGCTAACTCGCGTTACTAGCCTGGGTGAGGGAGTAGCAGTAGGAGCAGCAACAAGCAGTGCAGGAGTAGCAGCTACAGGAGGTGTAGTAGCAACAAGCAGTGCAGGAGTAGCAGCTACAGGAGGTACAGCAGCAGTGAGAGAGAAGCAGCAACAAGCAGATCGGCAGCTATGACAGCAGCAGCAGCAACAAAGAAACATCAGGAACAACAGCAGAAGTAGGAGGCAGATCAGCAGCAGAGACGGACGCAGCAACAGAAAGAATATTACAAGAGACAGAAGAAGCAGCAGACAAAGCAACAGAAGAGCCAGCAGACACAGCAGGCGGAACACGACGAACATGTAACAGAAACACGACAACCACAACACTGTATCACACTGATGTTCTCCGAAACATCAACACAATACATACGCTCACAAAATATAAAATATATTTAAAGTAACTTTTGAGTGAAATGTGCATTGATGCCGGCGAAGGGCTCTTGATCCGAGGAAACGAAATTACCTGTGCATCAGATCTGATTATCCGGCATTTCACAGGTACTGAGTGATCACTACGAATGATAATAATAATAATAATAATAATAATAATAATAATAATAATAATAATAATAATAAATAATAATTAATAATAATAATAAGTAATAATAATAAGTAATAACATAAATTAATGAAAATATTTATATTAAAAACATAAATAATAATGATAAAAAATAATGAAAATAATTATATTAAAAATATAATAATAATAATAATAATAACAATAATAATAATTTATGAAAACAATTATATTAAAAAATAATAGTAATAATAAGAGTAATAATAATAATAATAATAATAATAATAATAATAATAATAATAAGAAGAAGAAGAAGAAGAAGAAGAAGAATTACAAAAAATAAAAATAAAACCAGCCAAAATGCAATTAAACCCATCTGACACATAAATAAAAAATCAATATTCTCTGGTAAAATATTTATAATATATGTCAGTGATGTTAGTGTGTGCATGACTGTGTGCATGACTGTGTGCATGACTGTGTGCATGACTGTGTGCATGACTGTGTGCATGACTGTGTGCATGACTGTGTGCATGACTGTGTGCATGACTGTGTGCATGACTGTGTGCATGACTGTGTGCATGACTTTGTGCATGACTGTGTGCATGACTGTGTGCATGACTGTGTGCATGACTGTGTGCATGACTGTGTGCATGACTTTGTGCATGACTGTGTGCATGACTGTGTGCATGACTGTGTGTATGACTGTGTGCATGACTGTGTGCATGACTGTGTGCATGACTGTGTGCATGACTGTGTGCATGACTGTGTGCATGACTGTGTGCATGAGAGTGTTCATGAGAGTGTGCATGAGAGTGTTCATGAGAGTGTTCATGAGAGTGTGCATGAGAGTGTTCATGAGAGTGTGC
>NC_091336.1:4818801-4856301 GCF_038502225.1 Cherax quadricarinatus
GGGACCTATGTATTATTCACGTCGTTTTTTACCCCTTTTTTAAACCTAATCATTATGCCAACAACTTGTCAGAGTGTCTCCTAATTAAAAGTGTCCACCAGGCCCCGCTGCTGCTGCCTGGGTCGTGGGAGGGATGGGCAGCCATGGGTAGAGACGAGCCACAACGAGGATCTTATGCTAATGTAGAGTGCGATCAAATATGAAGTTGCCCCGCCATGCTGCAGCCCGGCCAGGAGGGCACCGCACTCCAATGAAAAAAGTAATAAAAAAAAACATTCTCGTTTTGTTTACACTTTCAGATATGACGGACGATAGGTGATGTGATCGCTGGCGGGCACCAAAAAGTGGGTTCTGCGGCAGCACATATACAAAAAAGGGGCTTAAATTATGCTGATCTGGTGAGCTAAGGCGTGGATTATATCTCCCTGCAACGGTAGGAAAAAAAAGAAACACGAGGAACGATCAGCTGTGTATATTATTAACTCAACAACGCTCAGGGCCGCCGTTGTGATGGTTGCGTCCTGATGGCCACTGTCCTGATGGCCACTGTCCTGATGGCCACTGTCCTGATGGCCACTGTCCTGATGGCCACTGTCCTGATGCCTCTACTCTATCTTTATAATAATATTCTTCTTTACTTATCTTACACCAAACATTATTAGCATTATTTATTTACATTCTCTTTTGCTCACTACATTTAGGATAATACTGAATTTCTTTATTTCTCAATAATTAAGAATAAAACTGTCACAATATCGTGACTGGAACAATGCACAAATATCTCGCACATAGGTGAAAGACACTTATGAAAATATTTCGGTCCGACTTGGGCCATTAACTAGCAACACTGTGTGACTAGTTAATGGTCCAAGTCAGACCGAAGCGTCGTCATAAGTTTGTCTTATATGTCCTGGTTATTTGTATGTTCTCAATGATTATATATTTGACCTAGACCTGGATGTAATATACACAGATTGGCACTCTAACACCCATACGTGTTTAACCCTTCTATTAAAATTTATGGATAATGTACACAAACTATCGGCACTCAGAAAGTCACCAACTGGACAGTATTAAATTAACATTTAGGGTGGCATAAGCCACTACCAATATTTTTCTGCTTATAATACAACTCTGTATGACACAGTAACATGGTAAACCCTGTATGACACAGTAACATGGTAAACCCTGTATGACACAGTAACATGGTAAACTCTGTTTGACACAGTAACATGGTAAACCCTGTATGACACAGTAACATGGTAAACTCTGTATGACACAGTAACATGGTAAACCCTGTATGACACAGTAACATGGTAAACCCTGTATGACACAGTAACATGGTAAACCCTGTATGACACAGTAACATGGTAAACACTGTACAGGATGTTAGACTTAACGGTGTCTTGTGAGACACCGTTATTAAAACTGTTAAGTCGAAATCGTGAGTTGGTAAAGTCTGAGAACTATGGAAAGTTTCTGGTTGTAACGTGTGAGATATTGTTGAGTCGATGATACAGTGTTGATGTGTCTTGTGTAGCTGTGTGTGTGTTTTGTGTAGCTGTGTGTGTGTGTGTTTTGTGTTGCTGTGTGTGTGTGTGTTTTGTGTTGCTGTGTGTGTCTTGTGATGCTCTGCGTGTCTTGTGTGGATGTGTGTGCCTCTTGTGTGGCTCTGTGGAGATCTGTGTGGATCTGTGTGGATATATGAGGATGTGTGTGGAACCGTTTCTTACCTTTATGCATTATTGCATCAGTTGGTGTTAATGTATGTTAAGAATCCGTTATTAAAAATCATGCTGATGTGAGTTGTATTATTTCCATTGTTGTCTTGACTAAGACCCTCCCAAGCACCTATTCACTGTTAGGTAACAGGAACAACAGGAAGTGTTAGGAGACACCAATAAGTCTCGCCTTGCTCAGGAATCTACTTGTGCCCAGACTGCTGTGAGCCGAACACTCTACCACCTGAGCTGCGAGATAGTTATACTTGATGGCTTGAAGACAGTCTAGCTTGTGCTCACTAATTAAATTATCTGTGGAAGATAGATAGATAGATAAATAGATAGACAGTGTGTGTGTGTGTGTGTGTGTGTGTGTGTGTGTGTGTGTGTGTGGATATAATAGGCTGTCACCCATAGCGCTGGAAAATGACGCAGTGGTCGTTAATGAGAAATATATAGAATTCGGTTTATTGTGATTTCAGAGGCAGTTTTTAAATTTGATTTGGAGGAGTCACCGGTTATAAAGGTTTGGAACAGCCATTTGTCGTGAAGGTTTGGAGTTCCCACCTGTCGGAAAGATCTGGAGGGCTTCAGACCAGAGGTTCGTCTAGCTGAGAGTACACACTGTGTGACTTATTAATGGTTCACATAGGACCAATACGTCGTCATAAGTCTAATAAATGTGTGTTGTGTGTTGTTCCAGCCACGGTACTGTGACTTTCCATTCCTTCTGGATCTTAGTATTTTGAGACTAATTATTAATATTACTTTGAATATCACCATCTGTAGCGTTGATAATATTAAGATCTTATATCTTGGGTACACTATGTTTCAGTAACCTGGGTTTAGACATAGTCACGAGCCTACACCCTTGCAGACTCTCTCTACATGCCTACAGTATCTAGTTAAACTAAATTTGTTCAGTAAGACTTCAAGATCTACAATCGGTGTTTCCTCAGCGGAGATAATTATATAATAAAATTCTTAGCGCTGTCTGTTTTAATTCTTAAGTTTTTAGCTGGTGTCCAGCATGGTCTTAAAGACCATGTTGGTCCTCAGTGACTGCACTACAAGTGGAGTCGTATGTGTGTGTGTGTGTGTGTGTGTGTGTGTGTGTGTGTGTGTATCAATCAGGTGATATCACAGAATGCAGAACAAAAAATAGTGAAATTTCAATCGTTTTCATAATATCTTACATCGACATGGAACTGACAATATATATATATATATATATATATATATATATATATATATATATATATATATATATATATATATATATATATATAATAAGATCACAGTAAACAGGTGATTTCAGAATATGCAAAACAACCACTATGAGAGAATAATGAAATTGCAAGCGCTTTCGTGACTACTCACATTATCAAGGAATAATGATAATGTAAGTAGTCACGAAACGCTTGGAATTTCTCTATTCTTTCAGAGTGGTTGTTTTGCATATATATATATATATATATATATATATATATATATATATATATATATATATATATATATATATATATATATATATATATATATATATATATATATATATATGTATCTTGATATGCACATATTCTCTAATTTAACAGACACAAAATTATTGAAAGTGTTCATAGGTTCACTGTTCTGTATAAACCGCCAGGGTCTTGGATCTCACTCTTTATTACCAATTAGAGTGAGTTAGAGTGACATGAGTAAATATTTGCACTGAATAAATTGAAAAAAATTTACATAAACACTTTCGTTGTCGCTGATACAAACTGAGCGAGGCTTTAACCTCTATAAAATGTAGAGGATTTGTGTTCCTCCCGTAGTCCTTTATGTGGTATATATAATTTATTATTATTATAATTATTATAGTTATTATTATTATTTTTATTCCCGAGACATACACTGACATATGTGTATTTATATATAACTATCAGAATAAACCGGCGCTGCCTCGTATTCTCCAGTCTCATAAAACATAACCTATACATATATATATAAAGTTGGCTGCCTTGGATCAAAGTCTAGCGCAAGCTGGACTCCAAGGTATTGTCCAGTGTGGGTAGATTGGTAAAGCACTGCGTACCTTGTTCCAAGGTTCGTAGGTACGGGTCTCCTTCAGCCAGAGATCAGTGTTTGTGTATATTTCGCCTGCTCTTGCGAATTCCTTTCACACACACACACACACACACACACACATATATATATATATATATATATATATATATATATATATATATATATATATATATATATATATATATATATATATATATATATATATATATATATATATATATATATATATATAATTCTGAAAATAATTTTCGCTTTAGTAGTTCTTCAGATAATTTAAAATGTTTTCTTGCTCGCAACAGCCTTGTCAGGAGGAGGGAGTGGTTCTCACATCCCTGCAGTGTCCTTGTTTCCCAAATCAGTATATAAAGACCTTTAAAATATGTCACTCAATATAATGCAACCAAAAAATGTCTCATTCAAAGTGGGTCGCCCCGTCATATAAAATTTTTGAGTGCTGTATAGCCTAAGACCTGTTGGTGGGTACATGAGTCTGTTGTTACTGGCTTCCAAGGTGACGGAGTTAGAGAACTCACAAACCAACAACCTAACATTCACACACATGTGCTAGAAGAAATTGTTAGCAGAATTTTGACAGTTTACCAATTTAATTAACTTGAGAAACTTAGATCATATGATTCTCTATCACATATCGGATACATTTAACCTCTGATAATTATCAGAATTATTGTGATTTTTATATCAGACTAACAATTTCAATTACATTTGAGGTTTACAATGGAGTCCATTCCATCTTTCTGGTTTATATGGAAATACACTTAGCTAGATGACTTTTATTAGGGTAGGAGGGTACAGTGCAATGCCTACATAAGGTTCATCGAACTAAATGTATTTCTGTACACATTAGAAATATTAGCGCACTGAGTTGCTAACTCTCCATTCTGTGAGTAAATATCTGTTAATGCTGATGTTGTTATGGTTGCTTAATAATTACTACAACTACTTGTGCCGAGTGAACCCTCCTTTCAGAAGTCTGGCGACCATATTGATCAAATCTGGGCGGGTAATGGAGAGTAAACAGAATTTTCTCCAAAAAGAAGCGAGAACAATATGTTTCCATTTAGATCAGGTGGACCTCCTTTGCTTTAACCTCGGCGGAGTCAGACGCCCTAACCTTCCCTCTACCCCAGCCAACAATGAGAGGCTTTGCTCAAGCCTGTTACATATCTGTTTGTTGTAGATAAAGAAATAAGAATTTAGTTGTTCTCAAGTTAAGTCGGAGATACTGTCGCTACTAGATATGTTTGGTACGCTTTCCCTTGACGTCTGTCTCTCCTCCCTACCCCGTCTCTCCTCCCTACGCCGTCTCTCCTCCCTACGCCGTCTCTCCTCCCTACGCCGTCTCTCCTCCCTACGCCGTCTCTCCTCCCTATCCCGTGTCTCCTCCCAACCCCGTCTCTCCTCCCTACCCGGTCTCTCCCCCCAACCCCGTCTTTCCTCCCAACCCCGTCTCTCCTCCCTACCCCGTCTCTCCCCCCTATCCCGTCTCTCCTCCCTACCCCGGCTCTCCTCCCAACCCCGTCTCTCCTCCCTACCCCGTCTCTCCTCCCTACGCCGTCTCTCCTCCCTACCCCGTCTCTCCTACCTACCCCATCTCTCCTCCCAACCCCGTCTCTCCTCCCTACCTCGTCTCTCCTCCCTCTCACCTACACCACTCTTCTAACTTCTTTTATTCATTCACTCCGTGTTGACTATTCATGGCTATATCCAGCGTCCAGAGTGATAGAAATGCTGAAAAAAGGAAATTCACAGGCCAATGGAATAGTTTGTATTGAAGCTCGGCGGAACTTGTGTGTGTGTGTGTGTGTGTGTGTGTGTGTGTGTGTGTGTGTGTGTGTGTGTGTGTGTGTGTGTGTGTGTGTGTGTGTGTGTGTGTGTGTGTGTGTGTGTGTGTGTACCCACCTATATGTGGTTGCAGGGGTCGATTCACAGCTCCTGTGATTAATTTGCGCATTTTGAGACTACCATGCCTGCCTTTTGTACTTCTCTGGGGCATTTTGCGTGTTGTGATCTTAGCTGGTGTGTGTCACCTCTTCTAGCGTCGTGAGTCCTCGTTCGTGTAGTCGTGCGTAACATTACAAATAAGTTCCAGTACCAACCTCGTTACAAACAGTAAAACTTAATTTTTTTTATATGTTTTATTTGTTCCATGTTGGTGGCTCAGGTTCAAGGATTGGTGAAACACGTCGTGTAGAAGTGTTGAGAATACTTCCTTCTTTGTGTATATCAACCTGTTTGTGATTGTGAAAGTCAATTTTCGGAGCCTCTTTCCCGCCTCTCAGATCCTCACCGTCATACTTTATTCCTCGCCCCATTGGATCTATCATACATATTTTATCAACTTTGTATGGAATCTGCTTTCACCACTTCCTCATTTAGGTCGTTCCACTTGGTACCCCCACACACACACACATACACACACACACACACACACACACACACATACACACACACACACACACACACACGGACTACAGAAGTATTTCCTGGAATTCTTGTGACTCAGTTACGTCCTTGTCTCTGGTTCATTTTCTCCAAACATTCTACCCTTTTCAGTCTTACTGAGTCTTTTGACTTGTATATAGTACTTCCCTGGTATATAGTACTTCCTTGGTATATAGTACTTCCCTGGTATATAGTACTTCCTTGGTATATAGTACTTCCCTGGTATATAGTACTTCCCTGGTATATAGTACTTCCTTGGTATATAGTACTTCCCTGGTATATAGTACTTCCTTGGTATATAGTACTTCCCTGGTATATAGTACTTCCCTGGTATATAGTACTTCCCTGGTATATAGTACTTCCTTGGTATATAGTACTTCCCTGGAATATAGTACTTCCTTGGTATATAGTACTTCCCTGGTATATAGTACTTCCTTGGTATATAGTACTTCCCTGGTATATAGTACTTCCTTGGTATATAGTACTTCCCTGGTATATAGTACTTCCCTGGTATATAGTACTTCCTTGGTATATAGTACTTCCCTGGTATATAGTACTTCCTTGGTATATAGTACTTCCCTGGTATATAGTACTTCCTTGGTATATAGTACTTCCCTGGTATATAGTACTTCCCTGGTATATAGTACTTCCTTGGTATATAGTACTTCCCTGGTATATAGTACTTCCTTGGTATATAGTACTTCCCTGGTATATAGTACTTCCTTGGTATATAGTACTTCCCTGGTATATAGTACTTCCCTGGTATATAGTACTTCCTTGGTATATAGTACTTCCCTGGTATATAGTACTTCCCTGGTATATAGTACTTCCCTGGTATATAGTACTTCCTTGGTATATAGTACTTCCCTGGTATATAGTACTTCCTTGGTATATAGTACTTCCCTGGTATATAGTACTTCCTTGGTATATAGTACTTCCCTGGTATATAGTACTTCCCTGGTATATAGTACTTCCTTGGTATATAGTACTTCCCTGGTATATAGTACTTCCTTGGTATATAGTACTTCCCTGGTATATAGTACTTCCTTGGTATATAGTACTTCCCTGGTATATAGTACTTCCCTGGTATATAGTACTTCCCTGGTATATAGTACTTCCTTGGTATATAGTACTTCCCTGGTATATAGTACTTCCCTGGTATATAGTACTTCCCTGGTATATAGTACTTCCTTGGTATATAGTACTTCCCTGGTATATAGTACTTCCCTGGTATATAGTACTTCCCTGGTATATAGTACTTCCTTGGTATATAGTACTTCCCTGGTATATAGTACTTCCCTGGTATATAGTACTTCCCTGGTATATAGTACTTCCCTGGTATAGAGTACTTCCCTGGTATATAGTACTTCCCTGGTATATAGTACTTCCCTGGTATATAGTACTTCCCTGGTATATAGTACTTCCCTGGTATATAGTACTTCCCTGGTATATAGTACTTCCCTGGTATATAGTACTTCCCTGGTATATAGTACTTCCCTGGTATGTAGTACTTCCCTGGTTCTTCTAATCACTGTCTTGCTTTGTATCTCATTCCTAATTCTGCTGGACTATTTTCATTGCGAACTTACTGTTTCTCTAGATTTTAAACCTGCTTCGTCAGGGTGTACTCGTCACTCTACCTCTCCTTGTGGCACAATACTGTACTAATTTACGGTATACTCAGTGATCTGTGTTTGCATGAGTTAAGCTTCAGCTCCTGACCCCGCTTCTTAACCTCCTTCAAATATCAGTACTGATTTCTGGCTCGTTGAACATTATTGTACATTCTCTCGTAAATCTGTTTCGAATTTGCCTCCATCCATTTCTCGTGTAACTCAGTTCACTTTTCTAGCACACTAATACCAATAAAGTACTCTGCGAACTCCCTATAATATGTTTGTCTCCAAGTTCCATTTGCGTTCGTATAGTTCCACGTTCTTACATTACAGATAGTCTATCCCTATCTACTGTGTCAATTCCTTTTAAAATTTAAAGTCAGTTTCATACTTCCATTATTCATCTACTTGAAAATAATAACGTTGAGTCCTTTTAATCACTCTGTTCAAACTGTATAATTTGTATAATGTGTCCCTCTCAGTTTTTGGACTCGTTTAATTACAGTTTTTTTTTTTTTTTTGCCTTTTCTATTTTTACCACAACTGATCAGATGGAGCACCGAGCTTGGGCCACACGCTCCATTAATAGTTATTGCGTATAAAATTCTGAAGAATTCTTTGATTAGTTTCCTGCATGATACTTTGAGATTTGCTAATCTTGCATCTGCCGCTGCAACTGTATAGTTAATGTGTACCCCAGTAATATGTTTGGTGCGATGTTAACTCCCACATCCTTTTTTCTTATTGATACTTGAAGTTTTTCGAGTTCTAGTTTGTACTCCTTTCATGGTCTTTCATCTACAGTCCGCCTGACCTTATATTTCGTTGGTTTAAACTTGAGTAGTCACTTGATGAAGTACGTCTGGAGCTTATCCAGATCTCCTAAATATTCTAACATTATTATCCAATCTTATCCAAAATATTTGATAATGTATATCAAAAATAATGTCTTATAATTCGGTGCCTCATTTGTGCTCATTGTTTATATATAGCGATTACGCTTTCTGTTTTTACCAGATTTCTGACAAGTGCCACGTCTAGACTGACTGTCTAAAGATCTCTACTCTATGTTAGACAGTGGTTCTGGTCCTCTCAGTAACTATGTTACACAGTGGTTCTGGTCCTCTCAGTAACTATGTTACACAGTGGTTCTGGTCCTCTCAGTAACTATGTTACACAGTGGTTCTGGTCCTCTCAGTAACTATGTTACACAGTGGTTCTGGTCCTCTCAATAACTATGTTACACAGTGGTTCTGGTCCTCTCAGTAACTATGTTACACAGTGGTTCTGGTCTTCTCAGTAACTATGTTACACAGTGGTTCTGGTCCTCTCAGTAACTATGTTACACAGTGGTTCTGGTCCTCTCAGTAACTATGTTACACAGTGGTTCTGGTCCTCTCAGTAACTATGTTACACAGTGGTTCTGGTCCTCTCAGTAACTATGTTACACAGTGGTTCTGGTCTTCTCAGTAACTATGTTACACAGTGGTTCTGGTCCTCTCAGTAACTATGTTACACAGTGGTTCTGGTCCTCTCAGTAACTATGTTACACAGTGGTTCTGGTCCTCTCAGTAACTATGTTACACAGTGGTTCTGGTCCTCTCAGTAACTATGTTACACAGTAGTTCTGGTCCTCTCAGTAACTATGTTACACAGTGGTTCTGGTCCTCTCAGTAACTATGTTACACAGTGGTTCTGGTCCTCTCAGTAACTATGTTACACAGTGGTTCTGGTCCTCTCAGTAACTATGTTACACAGTGGTTCTGGTCCTCTCAGTAACTATGTTACACAGTGGTTCTGGTCCTCTCAGTAACTATGCTACACAGTCGTTCTGGTCCTCTCAGTAACTATGCTACACAGTGGTTCTGGTCCTCTCAGTAACTATGCTACACAGTCGTTCTGGTCCTCTCAGTAACTATGCTACACAGTCGTTCTGGTCCTCTCACTAACTATGACCAGATGTTACATGAGTCCATTGATTGTGTCATGTCAAGTTCCTTGAGTAGTTTTATCACATATTCCGTTGTAGTTTGGGTGTATTCTTGCTCTGATTGGTTTGTTATGATTTCGTTGTTTTCAGGTAACTTACCTCATTCTTCTCTTAACACTTCCTTTAATCTTCTGCTAGATTCTTCTTATTCTTCTCTGCCCTCAGCCAGTACTCCACTATTTATCTTTACACTTGGTCTTTCACACATGGTCCTTGACACTTGGTCCTTGACACTTGGTCCTTGACACTTGGTCCTTCATAGTCATCTCACATTTGATGCTGTTAACTAAGCATAATTCTCTTTTTTCAGTTGATGTTACGTATTTTCTTAGTTTCTCTTCAACCCGTCACATATGTGACGGCAGCTATCACCTTCACATTTTTGGAAAATTTAGTGTTGTGTATCCCCCCTCCCCCCTCCCCCTCCCCCCTCCCCCCTCCCCCTCCCCCCCCCCCCCCCCCGACCCCCCAAGGTGTCTTGCACATCCGCTCAGCGTCTTAACATTACCTCCTCAACCATCAGCTCTAATATTGATTCCTTTTCTTTTTCTTTTGTCTCTTAACATTTTACATTGTTATATAGTATTACAGTGTTATATAGTATTACATTGTTATATAGTATTACATTGTTATATAGTATTACATTGTTATATAGTATTACATTGTTATATAGTATTACATTGTTATATAGTATTACATTGTTATATAGTATTACATTGTTATATAGTATTACATTGTTATATAGTATTGTTTTACTATTCATTTCATTCTCAGACTTGTGTATAATTACCTATTGTCAGCTACAGTAGAACTAGCAGGCGTGTGTGTGTGTGTGTGTGTGTGTGTGTGTGTGTGTGTGTGTGTGTGTGTGTGTGTGTGTGTGTGTGTGTGTGTGTGTGTGTGTGTGTGTGTCTGCGCAGGTAAGCTCTAGCTCCAGGTTACATCTCTTAACCTTCTACTGACTAACCTGATAGGACACAGTTGTACCCGCACATAGACTTGCACCATTTACAAAGTCACACTAGCGAGAAGGTTATTTGTGTATCGTTCCAGTCACTGTACTGTGCCTTTTTGTGTTATTATTGTTGATCTCCTGAGTGGAGGTAAACTCTGTTAATTTACTCTGATTTTCATTTCACTGCAAGTCTTCGTGCTGAAGATATACTTAGTTACATTTCTTAGAGTGCGAGAGTTGGTGTGCGAGTTTGTAACCATGTCTTCTGGTGTGCGAGTTTGTAACCATGTCTTCTGGTGAGCGAGTTTGTAACCATGTCTTCTGGTGTGCGAGTTTGTAACCATGTCTTCTGGTGTGCGAGTTTGTAACCATGTCTTCTGGTGCGTGAGTTTGTAACCATGTCTTCTGGTGTGCGAGTTTGTAACCATGTCTTCTGGTGCGTGAGTTTGTAACCATGTCTTCTGGTGTGCGAGTTTGTAACCATGTCTTCTGGTGCGTGAGTTTGTAACCATGTCTTCTGGTGTGCGAGTTTGTAGCCATGTCTTCTGGTGCGTGAGTTTGTAACCATGTCTTCTGGTGTGCGAGTTTGTAACCATGTCTTCTGGTGTGCGAGTTTGTAACCATGTCTTCTGGTGTGCGAGTTTGTAACCATGTCTTCTGGTGTGCGAGTTTGTAACCATGTCTTCTGGTGCGCGAGTTTGTAACCATGTCTTCTGGTGTGCGAGTTTGTAACCATGTCTTCTGGTGTGCGAGTTTGTAGCCATGTCTTCTGGTGCGTGAGTTTGTAACCATGTCTTCTGGTGTCCGAGTTTGTAACCATGTCTTCTGGTGTGCGAGTTTGTAACCATGTCTTCTGGTGTGCGAGTTTGTAACCATGTCTTCTGGTGTGCGAGTTTGTAACCATGTCTTCTGGTGTCCGAGTTTGTAGCCATGTCTTCTGGTGTGCGAGTTTGTAACCATGTCTTCTGGTGCGCGAGTTTGTAACCATGTCTTCTGGTGTGCGAGTTTGTAGCCATGTCTTCTGGTGTGCGAGTTTGTAACCATGTCTTCTGGTGTGCGAGTTTGTAGCCATGTCTTCTGGTGCGTGAGTTTGTAACCATGTCTTCTGGTGTGCGAGTTTGTAACCATGTCTTCTGGTGTGCGAGTTTGTAACCATGTCTTCTGGTGTGCGAGTTTGTAACCATGTCTTCTGGTGTGCGAGTTTGTAACCATGTCTTCTGGTGCGCGAGTTTGTAACCATGTCTTCTGGTGTGCGAGTTTGTAACCATGTCTTCTGGTGTGCGAGTTTGTAGCCATGTCTTCTGGTGCGTGAGTTTGTAACCATGTCTTCTGGTGTCCGAGTTTGTAACCATGTCTTCTGGTGTGCGAGTTTGTAACCATGTCTTCTGGTGTGCGAGTTTGTAACCATGTCTTCTGGTGTGCGAGTTTGTAACCATGTCTTCTGGTGTGCGAGTTTGTAGCCATGTCTTCTGGTGTGCGAGTTTGTAACCATGTCTTCTGGTGTGCGAGTTTGTAGCCATGTCTTCTGGTGTGCGAGTTTGTAACCATGTCTTCTGGTGTGCGTGTTTGTAACCATGTCTTCTGGTGCGCGAGTTTGTAACCATGTCTTCTGGTACGCGAGTTTCTAACCATGTCTTCTGGTGCGCGAGTTTGTAACCATGTCTTCTGATACGCGAGTTTCTAACCGTGTCTTCTGGTGCGCGAGTTTGTAACCATGTCTTCTGGTACGCGAGTTTCTAACCATGTCTTCTGGTGCGCGAGTTTGTAACCATGTCTTCTGGTACGCGAGTTTCTAACCGTGTCTTCTGGTGCGCGAGTTTCTTACCATGTCTTCTGGTGCGCGAGTTTCTAACCATGTCTTCTGGTGCGCGAGTTTCTTACCATGTCTTCTGGTGCGTGAGTTTGTAACCATGTCTTCTGGTGCGCGAGTTTGTAACCATGTCTTCTGGTACACGAGTTTGTAACCATGTCTTCTGGTGCGCGAGTTTCTTACCATGTCTTCTGGTGCGCGAGTTTCTAACCATGTCTTCTGGTGCGCGAGTTTCTTACCATGTATTTTGGTGAGCGAGTTTCTAACCATGTCTTCTGGTGCGCGAATTTCTTACCATGTCTTCTGTTGCGAGAGTTTCTTACCATGTCTTATGGTGCGCGAGTTTCTTACCATGTCTTCTGGTGCGCGAGTTTGTAACCATGTCTTCTGGTGCGCGAGTTTGTAACCATGTCTTCTGGTGCGCGAGTTTGTAACCATGTCTTCTGGTGCGCGAGTTTGTAACCATGTCTTCTGGTGCGCGAGTTTGTAACCATGTCTTCTGGTGCGCGAGTTTGTAACCATGTCTTCTGGTGCGCGAGTTTTTAACCATGTCTTCTGGTGCGCGAGTTTGTAACCATGTCTTCTGGTGCGCGAGTTTCTAACCATGTCTTCTGTTGCGAGAGTTTCTTACCATGTCTTATGGTGCGCGAGTTTCTTACCATGTCTTCTGGTGCGCGAGTTTGTAACCATGTCTGCTTGAAGGACAGGAGTAGGAGACAGAGAGTTTGCTTTCCTGGGGCTGGGATGGAGAATATTGTTAGCCGTCTGGATGACATCATGAGAGGTAATGGGAGCAATCCTATTATCTGTCTCAGTGCTGGAGGCAACGATGTTGGCAGACGTAGGAGTGAGGACCTGATTAGCAGGTATAGGTCAGCAATAGAAATAATTAGAAGTAAGGGTGGGAACCCTCTCATATGTGGTATTTTGCCAAGGAGGGGAGTTGGAAGTGAATGGTTGTCCAGGGCAATTGGTGTCAATTGCTGGCTGGACAATTACTGTAAGGAAAATGCGGTAACATTCATTGACAACTGGGACCTCTTCTATGGCAGAAATGACATGTATGCTAGGGATGGGGTTCACTTATCTAGGTGTGGGGTGGGAGCACTGGCAACTGCAGTGGAGGGAGCAGTTAGGACTTTAAACTAGGAATAGTTAGTGGTATGGGTTTTGGCAGGAAAACAGTGAAGTTCCAGTGTAGTAATAGTACGAGTTCTAGGGGAACTAGTAATAATAAGAACGAGATAGATATTGAAAAGCCAGGGACCTTGGGTGATAAGGACAGTATTAGGTTTAGTAGAAAAATAGAAATGAGCAGGAAGGGTAAAGAGAAAGGTGAGTCTTTCAATGTTTATTATGCTAATTGCCGTAGTGCTAGGAATAAGATGGACGAGTTGAGATTAGTTGCTAGTGTAGGTAACATTGATGTATTTGCCTTAACTGAGACGTGGTTTAATTCAAAAAGTCGGGACATGCCTGCGGAATGTCATATTCAGGGTTTTAAATTGTTCCAAGAAGATAGAAGTATTGGGAGGGGGGGGGTGGGGTGGCATTGTATGTCCGAGATCGCTTGAACTGTTGCATAAAAACGGGTATTAAGTCTGAAGTAACACATACAGAGTCTGTTTGGATAGAATTTTCAGAGGGGCATGAAAAACTGATTTTAGGAGTGATATACCGTCCCCCAAACTTAGATAGGGACCAAGGGAGACTACTATGGGAGGAAATTGTTAAGGCCACAAGGCACGATAATGTAGTAATTCTAGGAGACTTTAACTTTAGTCATGTTGATTGGAATTTCTTGACTGGGAATTTAGAATCATACGACTTCTTAGAAGTATTTCAGGATTGTTTTTTGAAGCAGTTTGTGACAGAACCTACAAGGGGAAATAACCTGCTTGACTTAGTTATGGCAAACAATGAATCCCTTGTTAATAATTTAGAAATTTCAGAGGAACTGGGTGCTAGCGACCACAAATCAATTACATTTAGCATTGAATGGAAGTACGATAGTAGCGATAACTCAGTAACAGTCCCAGATTTTCGCTTAGCAGATTACGATGGGTTTAGAGAACACTTATCATCTGTTGACTGGGGTAACGAAGAGAGCTATCAATATGACAGTTTTCTGAACACTATACATGCTGCTCAAAGAACGTTTATCCCATATAGAGAAATTAGATCAAATAGAAATGACCCAAAATGGATGAATAATAGGCTCAAATATCTACTAGGGCATAAGAAAGGAATTTATAGGCGTATCAAAAGAGGTGAGGGTCATCTTATGAATCAGTATATTGACATTAAGAGGGACATTAAAAAGGGGATAAGAAAAGCTAAAAGGGACTATGAAATTAAAGTTGCTAGGGATTCTAAAACTAACCCAAAAAGTTTTTTCCAGGTCTATAGAACAAAAGTTAGAGATAAGATAGGTCCCCTTAAAAATAACTATGGGCACCTTACTGACAAAGAGAATGAAATGTGCTTGATTTTAAATAATTATTTTCTCTCAGTTTTTACACAGGAAGACACTAACAATATTCCAGTAATTAATTTTTACAGTGGGCTAGAAGAAGATAAATTATGTAACATCACAGTCACTAGTGAGATGGTTGTGAAGCAGATAGACCGACTGAAGCAAAATAAGTCGCCGGGTCCTGATGAGGTTTTTTCAAGGGTTCTTAAGGAATGCAAAATGGAACTCTGTGAACCATTAACTAATATTTTTAATTTATCTCTTCAAACAGGTGTAGTGTCTGATATGTGGAAGATGGCTAATGTAATTCCTATTTTTAAAACAGGGGACAAGTCGTTACCGTCAAATTACCGCCCAATAAGCCTGACCTCAATTGTAGGCAAATTACTAGAGTCAATTATAGCTGAGATTATAAGAAGCCATCTCGATAAGCATAGCTTGATTAATGATACTCAGCATGGATTCACAAGAGACCGGTCTTGTCTAACTAATTTATTAACTTTCTTCAGTAAAGCTTTTGAGGCTGTTGACCACAATAAAGAATTTGATATTATTTACTTAGATTTTAGTAAGGCTTTTGATAGAGTTCCGCACCATAGACTGTTAAAGAAAGTGGCAGCTCATGGCATTGGGGGAAAAGTGCTCTCGTGGATCGAGTCATGGCTCACTGACAGGAAGCAGAGAGTGTCCATAAATGGGGTTAAATCCGAGTGGGGATCTGTAACAAGTGGCGTTCCACAGGGATCAGTCTTGGGCCCGTTGTTGTTTATAATATATATCAATGATCTTGATGAGGGAATTACTAGTGATATGAGCAAATTCGCCGATGACACAAAGATAGGTAGGATAATTGATTCAAACGTAGATGTTATGGAACTTCAGGAGGATTTTAACAAACTCTATTCTTGGTCAGAAAAGTGGCAGATGCAGTTCAATGTAGATAAATGCAAGGTTCTGAAGCTTGGGAGTGCCCATAACCCTAGTACTTATAAGTTAAATGATGTAGAACTTAGCCATACAGATTGCAAAAAGGACTTGGGGGTTATGGTGAGCAGCAACCTTAAACCAAGACAGCAATGCCTAAGCGTACGTAATAAGGCAAATAGATTACTGGGATTTATATCAAGAAGTGTAAGCAACAGAAGTCCAGAGGTCATACTGCAGCTTTATACATCATTAGTAAGGCCTCACCTTGATTATGCAGCTCAGTTCTGGTCTCCGTATTACAAAATGAACATAATTTCGTTAGAAAACATTCAGCGTAGGATGACTAAATTAATACATATGAAGAAAGATTGAAGACTCTTAAGTTACATTCACTTGTTAGACGAAGAATGAGGGGAGACCTGATCGAAGTGTATAAGTAGAAGATAGGTATTAATAAAGGGGTTATTAATAAGGTCTTGAGGATGTCTCTCCAAGAGAGACCCCGCAGTAATGGATTTAAATTAGATAAGTTTAGATTTAGAAAGGACATAGGAAAGCATTGGTTTGGAAATAGGGTAGTTGATGAGTGGAACAGTCTACCTAGTTGGGTTATTGAGGCTGAGACTTTGGGTAGTTTCAAATCTAGGTTGGATAAGTACATGAGTGGGAGGGGTTGGATTTGAGTGGGACTTTCACACCAGAGCTTATTTCTTGGGTGGCATTGAAAATTGGGTTGGGCAAATGTTTTGTTAGTGGGATGAATTGTAAAGGACCTGCCTAGTATGGGCCAGCAGGCCTGCTGCAGTGTTCCTCCTTTCTTATGTTCTTATGTTCTTATGTTCTTATGTCTTCTGGTGCGCGAGTTTGTAACCATGTCTTCTGGTGCGCGAGTTTCTTACCATGTCTTCCGGTGCGCGAGTTTCTTACCATGTCTTCTGGTGCGCGAGTTTCTTACCATGTCTTCTGGTGCGCGAGTTTGTAACCATGTCTTCTGGTGCGCGAGTTTCTTACCATGTCTTCTGGTGCGCGAGTTTCTTACCATGTCTTCTGGTGCGCGAGTTTCTTACCATGTCTTCTGGTGCGCGAGTTTGTAACCATGTCTTCTGGTGCGCGAGTTTCTTACCATGTCTTCTGGTGCGCGAGTTTCTTACCATGACTTCTGGTGCGCGAGTTTGTAACCATGTCTTCTGGTGCGCGAGTTTCTTACCATGTCTTCTGGTGCGCGAGTTTGTAACCATGTCTTCTGGTGCGCGAGTTTCTTACCATGACTTCTGGTGCGCGAGTTTCTTACCATGTCTTCTGGTGCGCGAGTTTCTTACCATGTCTTCTGGTGCGCGAGTTTCTTACCATGTCTTCTGGTGCGCGAGTTTGTAACCATGTCTTCTGGTGCGCGAGTTTCTTACCATGTCTTCTGGTGAGCGAGTTTCTAACCATGTCTTCTGGTGGGCGAGTTTCTTACCATGTCTTCTGGTGCGCGAGTTTCTTACCATGTCTTCTGGTGCGCGAGTTTGTAACCATGTCTTCTGTTGCGCGAGTTTCTTACCATGTCTTCTGGTGAGCGAGTTTCTAACCATGTCTTCTGGAACGCGAGTTTCTAACCATGTCTTCTGGTGAGCGAGTTTCTAACCATGTCTTCTGGTGCGCGAGTTTCTTACCACGTCTTCTGGTGCGCGAGTTTCTTACCATGTCTTCTGGTGCGCAAGTTTGTAACCATGTCTTCTGGTGCGCAAGTTTGTAACCATGTCTTCTGGTGCGCAAGTTTGTAACCATGTCTTCTGGTGCGCGAGTTTCTAACCATGTCTTCTGGTGCGCAAGTTTGTAACCATGTCTTCTGGTGCGCAAGTTTGTAACCATGTCTTCTGGTGCGCGAGTTTCTTACCATGTCTTCTGGTGCGCAAGTTTGTAACCATGTCTTCTGGTGCGCAAGTTTGTAACCATGTCTTCTGGTGCGCAAGTTTGTAACCATGTCTTCTGGTGCGCGAGTTTCTTACCCTGTCTTCTGGTGCGCGAGTTTGTAACCATGTCTTCTGGTGCGCGAGTTTCTTACCATGTCTTCCGGTGCGCGAGTTTGTAACCATGTCTTCTGGTGCGCGAGTTTCTTACCATGTATTTTGGTGAGCGAGTTTCTAACCATGTCTTCTGGTGCGCGAGTTTCTTACCATGTCTTCTGGTGTGCGAGTTTGCAACCATGTCTTCTGGTGCGCGAGTTTGCAACCATGTCTTCTGGTGCGCGAGTTTCTAACCATGTCTTCTGGTGCGCGAGTTTCTAACCATGTCTTCTGTTGCTAGAGTTTCTTACCATGTCTTATGGTGCGCGAGTTTCTTACCATGTCTTCTGGTGCGCGAGTTTCTAACCATGTCTTCTGGTGCGCGAGTTTCTTACCATGTCCTCTGGTGCGCGAGTTTGTAACCATGTCTTCTAGTGCGCGAGTTTCTTACCATGTCTTCTGGTGCGCGAGTTTGTAACCATGTCTTCTGGTGCGCGAGTTTCTTACCATGTCTTCTGGTGCGCGAGTTTCTTACCATGTCTTCTGGTGGGCGAGTTTCTTACCATGTCTTTTGGTGCGCGAGTTTGTAACCATGTCTTCTGGTGCGCGAGTTTCTTACCATGTCTTCTGGTGTGCGAGTTTGTAACCATGTCTTCTGGTGCGCGAGTTTGTAACCATGTCTTCTGGTGTGCGAGTTTGTAACCATGTCTTCTGGTGTGCGAGTTTGTAACCATGTCTTCTGGTGTGCGAGTTTGTAACCATGTCTTCTGGTGCGCGAGTTTGTAACCATGTCTTCTGGTGTGCGAGTTTGTAACCATGTCTTCTGGTGTGCGAGTTTGTAACCATGTCTTCTGGTGTGCGAGTTTGTAACCATGTCTTCTGGTGTGCGAGTTTGTAACCATGTCTTCTGGTGCGCGAGTTTGTAACCATGTCTTCTGGTGTGCGAGTTTGTAACCATGTCTTCTGGTGCGCGAGTTTGTAACCATGTCTTCTGGTGTGCGAGTTTGTAACCATGTCTTCTGGTGCGCGAGTTTGTAACCATGTCTTCTGGTGCGCGAGTTTGTAACCATGTCTTCTGGTGTGCGAGTTTGTAACCATGTCTTCTGGTGTGGGAGTTTGTAACCATGTCTGCTGGTGCGCGAGTTTGTAGCCATGTCTTCTGGTGTGCGAGTTTGTAACCATGTCTTCTGGTGTGCGAGTTTGTAACCATGTCTTCTGGTGTGCGAGTTTGTAACCATGTCTTCTGGTGCGCGAGTTTGTAACCATGTCTTCTGGTGTGCGAGTTTGTAACCATGTCTTCTGGTGTGCGAGTTTGTAACCATGTCTTCTGGTGTGCGAGTTTGTAACCATGTCTTCTGGTGCGCGAGTTTGTAACCATGTCTTCTGGTATGCGAGTTTGTAACCATGTCTTCTGGTGTGCGAGTTTGTAACCATGTCTTCTGGTGTGCGAGTTTGTAACCATGTCTTCTGGTGCGCTAGTTTGTAACCATGTCTTCTGGTGTGCGAGTTTGTAACCATGTCTTCTGGTGCGCTAGTTTGTAACCATGTCTTCTGGTGTGCGAGTTTGTAACCATGTCTTCTGGTGCGCTAGTTTGTAACCATGTCTTCTGGTACGCGAGTTTTTAACCATGTCTTCTGGTACGCGAGTTTTTAACCATGTCTTCTGGTACGCGAGTTTGTAACCATGTCTTTTGGTGCGCGAGTTTCTTACCATGTCTTCTGGTGTGCGAGTTTTTAACCATGTCTTCTGGTTACAACGCTAACAAAGAACTAATTACTAACTACATTGTCTCTATCCCTGAGTATTTTATATGTTTTGTGAGGTTTTCTGTAATTATATTTATTTGTTTTGTGTGAATTTGTATGGAACTTTTTTCCTCAACTCGTTAGCAGCTCAATTTGTAAAGAAACTCTATCTCAAATCTGTTTTCCTAATTCGGCTTCTCTCGCAGGTTAAACCTTCTCTTCCTTCCCGTTGTTAAATCCATTTTTCATCCTGTTTTTAATAGCCTCTAATGAACGTCTAGTTATCACATTACGTCGTCTGTCCTCAACTTATAATTGAGACAAATAGCCTCAACTATAACCTGAAATGTATATATATATATATATATATATATATATATATATATATATATATATATATATATATATATATATATATATATATATATATATATATATGTATATATATCAATTTGTTGCTGTATATGCAGGTGGCAATTGCATAAAATCAACTGCAGGCGCTAGCACTGGTCTGAATAGTCATGTGTATGCATAGGATCAATTTCTCCTTGATAATCCAACTCAACAAAATACTTCCCAAATACTGTCTCTCTCTTGCCTCTCAACCAGTAGGTCCTGACGTCAGATGAAGGTGGTGCTAGTGGTGGCGGTGCTAGTTGTGGTGGCGCTAGTGGTGGTGGTGCTAGTGGTGGTGGTGCTAGTGGTGGTGGTGCTAGTGGTGGCGGTGCTAGTTGTGGTGGCGCTAGTGGTGGTGGTGCTAGTGGTGGTGGTGCTAGTGGTGGCGGTGCTAGTGGTAGTGGTGGTGGTGTTAGTGGTGGTGGTGCTAGTGGTGGTGGTGCTAGTGGTAGTGGTGGTGGTGTTAGTGGTGGTGGTGGTGTTAGTGGTAGTGTTGGTGGTGGTTTCAGTGTTGATAGTGGCACTGGTGGTGTGAAATGTGGTTGTGTTGGTGATATTGCTGCTGTTGGTGTTGCTCTTACTGGTACTCGGTGAGGCTGCTGGTGCTGGTAGTGGTGATGGTGGTAGTAGTGGTGGTGGTAGTAGTAATATTGGTGTTGGTAGCGGTGATGGTGATAGTAGTGATGGCGGTGGTGCTGGTAATGATGATGGTGATGGTGGTGCTAGTGATGTTGGTGCTGCTGGTAATGATGATGGTAGTGGTGGTGGTAGTGATGGTGGTGATGGTGGTGGTGATGGTGGTGCTGGTAATGGCGGTGCTGGTAGTGGTAGTGGTGCGGCTGGTGGAGGTGCCTCTGTTCTTAGCCTCACCTGTCAAACACAACATAAACAGCTGACATAAACAACAAGTTTGTGGCCTTCTCTCCCTTCCCCCTTTCCTCTCTCCCTTCTCTCTTCCTTCCTCCTATCCTCTCTCCCTTCCTCCCTGCTCCTGGCACCCTTCAATTTCTGCATCTTCCCTAAATCAAAGTTGCGTAACGAAGGGGAAGCCCTACAATGGCTCCCTTAATATCAGGGCGGCGCTAACAAACAACATCTAATAGATCAATTCTTTAATCCACATTGTTTCCCTGAGGATCACGGCAGTTGTACCAACGGAACAACACTGCATAAATAACGTAAAAGTCCACTCCAATCAGGCCGATGTCCAATGGTCGGAGATCGAGTGCTCGCTTTTTCTCTGTTTTATGTCTGATAAAAATTCATAAGGCTCTCCTGGCGCCCAGCTATTGTATTACTGATGACGCCGGTAATATCTGTTTCAATTGTGCGGTACGAAGCTGGGGACATTCTCTCTGGGGAGCGCAGCTCTGCCTTCCCCGGAAAATGCAACTTATCCTCTCCACAAATTGTAGTTTCCAGACGTCGGCTGTGGCCCACTCGTTGGCCCTTGCTCTTACCTCCAAGAGTTTTCCTTCTTAGGGGGGTTAAAGAGAGGTAATTTTTTACCTGTTTACTCACCGTCGTTGAGAGGAGGAAATATAAAGCAAGTTCGGCAACCTCGCGCAGGATCGTAATGTCTGTTTCAATTTGACCAATCATACTTAGTGCGCGCGTCGCCAACCACTTCGCGCACACACACACCAGCCAATCACCGCCTGCCTCGCTAGGGACACCCCACTCCCCCCACTCCCCCCCTCACTTATATTGCTCTGGAAAAATATGTCTTGGAAAACAAGGCTCACCTCAAACTATATCGTTTTGCACATCTGGGAAATGTGTGTAGAAAAGGACGGGTGACATATTTATACTCGAGCCTCTCTCTCTCTCTCTCTCTCTCTCTCTGTCTCTCTCTCTCTCTCTCTCTCTCTCTCTCTCTCTCTGTTTCTTTCTTTCTTCCTTCCCTGGGCAGCCTCCCGTGGTGGCCCGGCCGCCAGATGAAAAGTAAATAATATATCTATAGAGGAAGAGCAAAACTTCTCTTCCAATGGCCAAAGGAACAAACAAATTACTCTCGTACAACTATTGATTTTCCTGTGGGAAAGAAAATAAAAAAAAAAAAGAATGCCGCAAGCATCAGCCGGCGAAATTAACTTATAAGTCTCCATGTAATCTACTTGTACCATTATACTATATATATATATATATATATATATATATATATATATATATATATATATATATATATATATATATATATATATATATATATATATATATATATATATATATATATATGATGGGACGATGCAAATTTTTTTAGCGAAAGCGATACTTTTCCTGTATTTCATATTCTTTAAAATTAGATTATGTTCAATATATAAGGGAGTGATAATTGTTTAATGGCATTAAATAACACAGGAAGGTTATATATCAGATAAATAAATTTCTTTGAGATAATATATCATGATTTATTACTTGGCTTCTTGTATTAGTTAAGGGCACTTGTCGATAGTGTGTGTGTGTGTGTGTGTGTGTGTGTGTGTGTGTGTGTGTGTGTGTGTGTGTGTGTGTGTGTGTGTGTGTGTGTGTGTGTGTGTGTGTGTGTGTACTCCCCTGTTGTTTGCGTGTATGAGTAACTCTCACACTTATGAGGTAGAGTGTTAATTTTGACATTTTTAAGTATACTTGGGACCACATTTGGGCCCCTTCGACACCTGTCGTCCAGAAATTCAATCAACATCAGTTGATTGAATTTCTCCTCACCAGAGAAAAAATCCAACTTACAGTCTTCATTTACAAGAAGCCTAACACACACACACACACACACACACACACACACACACACACACACACACACACACACACACACACACACACACACACGCACACACACGCACACACACATACTAAAACCAGTTTTCCCCTGATTGGTTTATAAAGAAAAACCAGAAGACAACCCCACTTAAAACAAGGACCTACAATGAACAAATCATCACAACCACAATTAAGGGAGTACACGCACACACACACACACACACACATACACACACACACACACACGTACACACACACACGCACGCACACACACACACACACACACACACATACACACACACACACACACGTACACACACACACGCACGCACACACACACACACACACACACACACACACACACACACATACACACACACACACACACGTACACACACACACGTACACACACACACACACACACACACACACACACACACACACACACACACACACACACACACACACACACACACACACGCACGCACACACACACACACACACACACTCACACACACACACACACACACACACACACACACACACACACACACACACACACACACACACACACACACGAGGAGAGGTTAAGGGAAATCAACCTGACGACACTGGAGGACAGGAGAGATAGGGGGGACATGATAACGACATACAAAATACTGAGAGGAATTGACAAGGTGGACAAAAACAGGATGTTCCAGAGATTGGACACAGTAACAAGGGGACACAGTTGGAAGCTGAAGACACAGATGAATCACAGGGATGTTAGGAAGTATTTCTTCAGCCACAGAGTAGTGGGTAAGTGGAATAGTTTGGGAAGCGATGTAGTGGAGGCAGGATCCATACATAGCTTTAAGCAGAGGTATGATAAAGCTCACGGCTCAGGGAGAGTGACCTAGTAGCGATCAGTGAAGAGGCGGGGCCAGGAGCTCGGACTCGACCCCCGCAACCTCAACTAGGTGAGCACATACACACACACACACACACACACACACACACACACACACACACACACACACACACACACACACACACACACACACACACACACACACACACACACACACACAGATGCAACAAGATCACAACATCCAGCTGTTACCTAACATCTCTCCCACTCTGCATTCCCTCTCAAATCAAACGGGAAACAGATATCAAGGCTCATTTACTAAAACCAATTTTCCCCTGATTGGTTTATAAAAAAAAACCAGAAGACAACCCCACTTAAAACAAGGACCTACAATGAACAAATCATCACACACTTTAAAACACTCAATAGAGACACTAAAACATAAACCTCACTCGTTTTATGCGATAAATTTTCCAAAAATACACACGACTACAGTATTCTAAGTCACATCAATGGTCGATTAAAACCACCGGAAAGAATAAGAAACAATATAAGCCACTTCTAGTTAAATTTCCTGGCTTACTGGCGGTATTCTTGGTCGGTGTTTGAAGCAACTTGAGGGAATAACATATATGATCTCCTGGTAAACAATAAAACCAGATAAAATAAAATCACAAATCTATTAGTAATATTATTTTCATGAGAGTTGTTTTGAATTGTGTTATTACAGTTCCGCAAATGTTGAGGATAACTGAGAAATATTATTGAAGATAACTGAGAAATATTATTGATGATAACTGAGAAATATTATTGAAGATAACTGAGAAATATTATTGATGATAACTGAGAAATATTATTGAAAATAACTGAGAAATATTATTGAAAATAACTGAGAAATATTATTGATGATAACTGAGAAATATTATTGAAGATAACTGAGAAATATTAATGATGATAACCGAGAAATATTATTGAAGATAACTGAGAAATATTATTGAAAATAACTGAGAAATATTATTGAAAATAACTGAGAAATATTATTGAAAATAACTGAGAAATATTATTGAAGATAACTGAGAAATATTATTGAAAATAACTGAGAAATATTATTGAAAATAACTGAGAAATATTACTGAAGATAACTGAGAAATATTATTGAAAATAACTGAGAAATATTATTGAAGATAATTTATATTTTTCACAGCCTTGTAGAAACTGCCCACAGCAGCTCATTCTTCACAGAGAAATTATATAAATCAAACTACGATTTTTAAATATATAAATCAAAGAGTAAAACATTTATTAGAGATGTACATCACAGGTAAACTCCAGGTGCTCGAACCGGGGAAGACCTTCCTTGTACACCAGTACGTTGAAATTAAAAGAGAGGGGAAAAAAAAGAAGAGGGGAAAAATACTAGAGAGAATACAAAATTAGTGTTGTAAGGAAATCTAAGACCAACCTTAAATATTTTTATCCATAGTTAAGAAAAAATTAGTGAAAAGGGTTTTCTCAGGGCAGCTGAAGTACAGCTATAACAATTATTTCCTGTTTTTTTTCACAAGAAATCATTTTTATAGATTTATCACCATACATATATATATATATATATATATATATATATATATATATATATATATATATATATATATATATATATATATATATATATATATATATATATATATATATATATATATATATATATATATATATATATATATATATATATATATATATATATATATATATATATATGTGTGTGTGTGTGTGTGTGTGTGTGTGTGTGTGTGTGTGTGTGTGTAATTATTATATTCAAGATATGTGGCAAATCCTTATGCGTCATAGAAGAGAGAGGTGAGGAGACAACCAAGGTCAGGTCAAATCAGGTGTGTTCTTAACATTACAGTTTCGGACACAGTACTGGAGGACGGAAGTTCCAGAAATGAAGCCAGAGCCATGACAGATGGTAGCCGAGTAGAGTATTAAGATGGATTCAAGAAGACGGCGTCTGTGAAGACTCGAGAAGGTAAAAATCACTGAGGTGGGGATGAGAAAATTTTTGACATAACAAACAAGAGAGCTGTTAGTGTCGGCAACGCTGGAACTTCTCTGCCTTCTTTAAATCTACAGAAAAAAAAACTGCTATTTTCAACAATATAATGAAAATAAAAATCTTAGGTATATATAGCTGGAGAAGAAATTTGAAATAGATTCCTTCGAAATGTATTCAACTGATTAAATAATATTTTAAAATCGATAAAATTTATGATTCTCACATCAGTGACTGTTTTAAAACCTCAGATACACTGTGTCATGAGAAACTCTATGTACTTGTACATCACTGTACATTTTGTAATGTTGCTCGGCCTCTTTGACAGAAAAGTTATAATGTAATACATTCAAACTGCAAACAGAATTACAAAAAATAAACAGAGAATTCGATGCGAAAGTATTAAAAATATCAATATCATTAACCACCATGAACGCCTTCTTCAGACAGAGGTTCGATTACCTGGGTAGAGTTATCCTCCTGATAACCGTTTTCAGAAATGGCGTCATCAGCAGTGCTGGGCAAGTTAATATTTATTTGTAACAGTTGTCCCTTCTTGCTGGCATTGGTGAGAGGTCTGGTACTGAGGCTCAACATGTCTGTTGTAGCTCTCACCACAGGGGTGGGAAGGTGGATGAGCGAGTACACTATAGAGGGGAAGTGACTCACTGAGGGAGGCATCTCCTGCACCCATAGTCTGTTGGAGTGGCAGACGAGCACCAGCTGGAGACACGCCCCTTGACTCTCGTTGGAGAGAAGTACATCAAGCAGCCATAGAGGCTGGTCGGGGACCTCGCGGGGAGGTGCCTGCTGCCCTGTCATCTACAGATCTCTGTCCTTGTACCAAACCTCCATCTGGTTGGTGTTCGTAGAGTACACCTTCAGGAGGACACCTTTCTCGAGGTCACCCCACGACCCCTTGACGGAGCACCTGGACGAGGAAGTTTGGCAAGAGGTCCTTCTGGAGTGACTCCAGTGGTGGTGGTTAAGCCATGAACCACCAACACCACTCACTAACCCAACAACTAAACTTACATAAATTAATAAAACCATCTGTATTTTTTAAACTTGTAATACCTATATATTACATATACTTAATTTATAAATTAGGTCTTTGTAAAACGGACCTTTAGTAGAAAAATATCGTATGATAAATACATTAATGGAAACTAACTGGTTGAGTAGAACTTATTGCTGGATAGATCAGTAGGTCTACTGCAGAACTCTTCCTGTTCTTATTTATGATGTGTGGCCCATGCGAGTTTAGTGTTGCATATATGTTGTATATATGTAAGGCAGCTTCACCATCTCTGAAGTCTTAGCAAGAATCCTCCAGAAAACAGTAAACCCTGCCATCACATAGTCTCTCCTGATAATACTACACAAGCACAACACAGAAGATGAACACTGAAACAGACCTTCTGTAATTCAACCTCCAATAGAAATATTTGTCTAACCTATTTTTATGTTACCCAAGTAATAACTTTTATATCCTTTTACTCATGTGCGAGTTAATTGTATTACTACTACTACTACAACTTACATCACTACTACTACTACTACTACCACTGGTATTACACCTCACTCTGAAAATATATATACATACATATATACATACATACATACATATATACATATATACATAACTTATAATATAGCACTAAACTCGTATGTCGTGCCTGATAAGCAGAACTTGCCGAATAAGCTGAAAAATCTTTAAAATTGGACTATTCCATTTTTTTTACGGATTGAAATTTATATATATTTTTTATTGGCAATGATGTAAAAATATTTTTTTAGTCCAAGCTTAACTTAGAAGTCACACCTAAACTGATTTAAAACAACGTATTTTTTTTAGCAAAATTCTGCTGTATATATAAATTATAGGTCATTTTAAATTTACTTAATATTACTTAAAATCAAAGATATATATATATTTTTTCATAATGCTCAGATTAAATTTCGCAGTTTCGACGAATTTGACTGAAGACACTGTTACGTGAAGCTCTTCCCGTCTGTGTCTCACGGGTCTACGACGACAGTAGTAAATGCACAAACACCGCCACTTCTTCAGGAGCCAGTGACGAGTCATCTATTTTGTTTAAATTCATATTAAGTGCTAAACTCACTGGGTCATACAGTATCAGACTTGATCCTCTGTCTGCTGAGCGCTAGACTGACGCACTTCATATCCATACTCACCTAGATTCTTGTTATTATTTAGACCCGTCTAGATATAATTTCTTACGATTACGTTACCATCAACGCATATATTGATGCTCGATAAGGGACTCATGATCCCAGTCATTGGCTTTATCATACACGGGTCACCTGATGACCCGTGTAGGAGACACTGGTCACCTGATGACCAGTGTAGGAGACACGGGTCATCTTGTATTCCATGTCAGGATACAAGACAAGTGGCCACTGATTTGATCTAAGTATTATTATTATTATTATTATTATTATTATTATTATTATTATTATTATTATTATTATTATTATTATTATTATTATTATTATTAGTATTAGTATTATTATTATTATTGTTATTATTATTATTATTATTATTATTATTATTATTATTATTATTATTATTATTATTATTATTATTATTATTATTATTATTATTATTATTATTATTATATTCCCTCTGAGCACTAAATCTTTGTGGATCAAACAGTGATTGTGTAATGATATTTAATCAGATATGATCCCACCGAGGTACATTTTCTTCAGACACAGTTGAGCAGCTCCACTGTATCACAATACCTTCACACATCCACAAGTGACGGTGTAAAGGCGGCTGCTCCTCCAATTCCATCAACGTTTCAGATCAAATTACAAGACAGAGGATCACAAACTAGAATTTTCTCTAAAATGATCTGACAAAACTTGTGGTTTTCATTCTACTTCTGTATCTAGTTTTAAGACATAAATTGTTTCAACTTCTATATTGTGAATTATTTCTCAAACATTATTATAAACAAGTCTCAATATTTTATGACAACTGCACATCCTTGGTAAAATCTCTTTTAAATTTATTGCTATTTTTATTTGACGCGCTAAACCAGCGAGGGTCATTCAGCACGAGTAGTAATGAAGTTTTTTTTCAGTATCATGACACTACGCAGTTGTGGTACAGAATGTTCAGAATACAGAACAGTGAAGCGGAGAACATGCATAGTATAAGTGACCTCTTGAAGACACTAATCAATCACACACACAACAAACTCTGTAATCAATCACACACACAACAAACTCTGTAATCAATCACACACACAACAAATACTGTAATCAATCACACACACAACAAATACTGTAATCAATCACACACACAACAAACACTGTAATCAATCACACACACAACAAACACTGTAATCAATCACACACACAACAAACACTGTAATCAATCACACACACAACAAACACTGTAATCAATCACACACACAACAAACACTGTAATCAATCACACACACAACAAACACTGTAATCAATCACACACACAACAAACATTTATACTCAACACATACACAGTTACTTTAGTAATTTACCAGAACATTTCTAACAGTAACACTAACTGAAAACTTTCTGTCTTTATATATGCGAATAATTCCATGCACAAGTGTTTTAAATAAAAATATTTTGCGAATCTATTTCTTGATAATTTGTTTTAATAAAGTCTCTCTGTCTCTCTGTCTCTCTGTCTCTCTCTCTGTCTCTCTCTGTCTCTCTGTCTCTCTCTGTCTCTCTCTCTCTCTGTCTCTCTCTCTCTGTCTCTCTGTCTCTCTATATATGTATATATATATATATATATATATATATATATATATATATATATATATATATATATATATATATATATATATATATATATATATAAGGAATATTAAAGCGTAGTAGCTGAACATTAATCATATAATAAGTCCTCAGACATATTATAATCATGGGCCTCAAATAATGTATTGTCCAGCAATATTTATGAGGGTCCGGCCCCACGCGGGACCACACTTGAAAAAAAAGGAATATCGTGGAGACCATTACAAAAGTGAGCGGTTAAAAAGCCTTGATTGTTGCGCCGGCCGCCGGGGGCCGCTGCCCACTGCTCGTAATTAACATATTAACATATTCTGCATATTCAAATTATCTAAATTATTTAAATCGTGAAAAGTACGTATTTGGGTAAAGACCAGTTACAATATTGGGACTTTTTTTGGTGGGAGATGGTTAGGGGGGGGGTTTAGGGCATTTTTAGAGGGGAGAATTTGAGAGACGGGGCAACTGGACCTTTTTTGAGGAAGCAGTGAGAACGGGGGTCATTTTTAATTTTTGAGATGGCAAGACAAATATTGAGGCTTTTTTGAATGTCAGATGGAATAGGGAGGTTGACAGGCCTTTTAGGAGTGAGAATAGGGGAAGAGGATATATATATATATATATATATATATATATATATATATATATATATATATATATATATATATATATATATATATATATATATATATATATTTTTATATATATGCAATAAGATCAGAGTAAAAAGGTGATTTCATAATATGCAAAACAACCAATGTGAAAGAATAATGAAATTCCAAACGCTTTCGTGACTACTCACATTATCAAGGAACTATAAAAACAATACATCAAAGGAAGACATATAAAGGGTCAAGACAACACCTCACCATCACATCCCACAACAAAGAAACACCTAAAAGGACATAAGTGCAACTAATGTGACATTTTATTGTGACAACGTTTCGCTCTCCAGGAGCTTGGTCAAGCCGCTACGAACAGTACATGTACACAGAGGGTATATATAAGCTTAGAGTGAGGTGCAATACTAGTGGTAGTAGTAGTAGTAGTGATGTAAGTTATGGTAGTAGTAATACAATATGGTAGAACAATTAACTCGCACATGAGTAAAAGGATATAAAAGCTATTAATTGGGAAGCATAAAAATAGGTTAGACAAATATTTCTATTGGAGGTTGAATTAGAGAAGGTCTGTTTCAGTGTTCATCTTCTGTGTTGTGCTTGTGTAGTATTATCAGGAGAGACTATGTGATGGCAGGGTTTACTGTTTTCTGGAAGATTCTTGCTAAGACTTCAGAGATGGTGAAGCTGTCTTTGTTTTGTTTAATTGTATTATAAACAGCGATCAGTGCTGATTCAAGACACTTGCGTCTGCGGAAATTAGTTTCTTTGATCACTAGTTGGGCGTCTCTGAATTTCATGAGATGACTGGTGAAATTTCGGTGTTGTACGCAGGCGTTGTTCAGGTTATCGTTCCTACATGCATAGATGTGTTCAATGAGGCGGGTTTCGAGGTTTCTTGCTGTTTCACCTACATAAATCCTATCACAGCCTCCACGGGGTATAATGTAACCCCATGCGTTGACTGGTTCATGGTGCTTGGATTTTGTCCTGGTCAGATCCTTTATTGAAGTGCTGGAAGAATTCTTCAACCTTGTCCAATCGTTGGACGAAAACCTACTTCGACTAATGGATGGTACCACTATGATCCCGTCTCCTCCTGCTTCACCTCACCTGACTACAGTATATAAACCACTTCTACGGTCTTATGCTGTACTTTCTACAAGACTAATGAACTAAACACATCGACTCCAGGTTGAGGGACTGATCACCTCAAACTCCTCTCATTACACCCTTCTGACTGATGAAGCCACTGTGTGGCGAAACGTTTCTTCACTAAAGATTCCCAGATGTTGCAAAAGTGTCTCAATCTTCAGCTTGTCGGTTTTAAACCATTTATCACATCGATGGAACAGTCGATGTTATACTGATGCAACAGTCGATGTCATACTGATGGAACAGTTGAGGCTATACTGGCGGAACAGTCGAGGCTATACTGATGGAACAGTTAGAGCTATACTGATGGAACAATCGATGTTATACTGGCGGAACAGTCGAGGTTATAATTTGAAGCTATGTTGGTCAGAGGTGCTGATAGGAGGGGATGTGATGGACTCCTAAATAAGCCTTTGTGTCCATCATTATGGATGATCTTTGAGGACCAGCCAAGCAGAGAGATGGAGCGGTGAGACGGAAGCTTCCTGGATAACACAGGCTGATGGAATACTTGCAGGAGGGAGGGAGGGAGGGAGGGAGAAACAAAGTGAGAGGAACAGAAGACATAAAAGAACATGGTAAGAACAGAGGGAAGTAACAGAACATGGCAGGAATAGAAGATAAGAGACGAAGGAAGCAACACAGGAACATATCGAAAGGAGATAGCTATGGATATAAAGAAGAGAGGAGGGAGGAACACAAGACGATAAGACAGGAATAAACGGATTGAGATTACAGAGAAATGGAAAGACAGAGGATAACAGAGGGATGAAGAAGATGAGATAAAAGAAAGAAAGAAGAACAAAATAAAAGCTAGCAAGGAACAAATGAGAAACAAACGACAAAGATATGAAGAACAAAAGAGAAAAAAGATGAGAAGAAAAGAAAGGAATGAATGAGGTAGGAGTATAAGGAAGGAAAGAAAGAAGGCGGGAAGGAACAGCTGAAGCAGACAGTAAGGAAGAAAGGAAAGCAGAAGGAGAAAGAATTAGTGGTTCACCTCTTGTTAGGCTGACATAATGAGTTTGTGGAGGAAAACCTTGTGGCAAGGGGATGGTTATTTGCATATTGATTGTCTCTTGGTTCACCCAAGACTTGTAGACCTACCCTTCACCTGGCTTGTAGACCTACCCTTCACCTGGCTTGTAGACCTACCCTTCACCTGGCTTGTAGACCTACCCTTCACCTGGCTTGTAGACCTACCCTTCACCTGGCTTGTAGACCTACCCTTCACCTGGCTTGTAGACCTACCCTTCACCTGGCTTGTAGACCTATCCTTCACCTGGCTTGTAGACCTACCCTTCACCTGGCTTGTAGACCTACCCTTCACCTGGCTTGTAGACCTACCCTTCACCTGGCTTGTAGACCTACCCTTCACCTGGCTTGTAGACTATCCTCCATCTGGCTTGTAGACCTACCCTTCACCTGGCTTGTAGACCTACCCTTCACCTGGCTTGTAGACTATCCTCCATCTGGCTTGTAGACCTACCCTTCACCTGGCTTGTAGACCTACCCTTCACCTGGCTTGTAGACTATCCTCTACCTGGCTTGTAGACCTACCCTCCACCTGGCTTGTAGACCTACCCTTCACCTGGCTTGTAGACTATCCTCCACCTGGCTTGTAGGCCTACCCTTCACCTGGCTTGTTAGACCTACCCTTCACCTGGCTTGTAGATTATCCTCCACCTGGCTTATAGACCTACCTTTCACCTGGCTTGTAGACTATCCTCCACCTGGCTTGTAGACCTATCCTCCACCTGGCTTGTAGACCTACCCTTCACCTGGCTTGTAGACCTACCCTTCACCTGGCTTGTAGCCCTATCCTCCACCTGGCTTGTAGACCTACCCTTCGCCTGGCTTGTAGACCTACCCTTCACCTGGCTTGTACACTATCCTCCATCTGGTTTGTAGACCTACCCTTCACCAGGCTTGTAGACCTACCCTTCACTTGGCTTGTAGACCTACCTTTCACCTGGCTTGTAGACCTACCCTTCACCTGGCTTGTAGACCTGCCCTTCACCTGGCTTGTAGACCTACCCTTCACCTGGCTTGTAGACTATCCTCCACTTGGCTTGTAGACCTATCCTCCACCTGGCTTGTAGACCTACCCTTCACCTGGCTTGTAGACTTACCCTCCACCTGGCTTGTAGATCTACTCTCAACCTGGCTTGTAGACCTACCCTCCATCTGGCTTGTAGATCTACTCTCCACCAGGCTTGTAGACCTACCCTCCACCTAGCTTGTAGACCTACCCTCCACCTGGTTTGTAGACCTACTCTCCACCTGACTTGTAGACCTACCCTCCACCTTTTTTGTAGACCTACCCTTCACCTGGCTTCTGGACCTACCCTCCACCTGGTTTGTAGATCTATTCTCCATCTGGCTTGTAGACCTGTCCTCCACCTGACTTATAGACCTACCCTCTTTCATCTTCCTACTCCTCCTTCCTTCCTTCTTCCTCTTCCCTTCTTTCTCCTTCCTCCTCCTTTCCTTCTCTGTTACTTTGTATAACAGTGTCTTAAGTTACTGGTGAATTATGAATCAAAAGCAAAATTAGTATTATATTCCATTTTACAATTTTAAATTTGTGCGAAATAATTTTAATCCGACTGTCTGTGCGACTTGGTGTTGTCTACCTTATGTTTCTGTGTCTGCTTCTGTGTCTGCCTGTGTGCAGGGAGCAGCGCGAGACACAGTGACAGCAGGCAGTGTTTACCAGTCAACACATTCGTGGCTCATGGCTCACTACTAGAGATTACAGGATGGATTCAAATAATATACTGCACACTACTGGCAACACTGAAGAAAACACTGGCCTTGCAATAAGAGCTCTGCAACGTATGTGTTTATTCAACGCTATGAGTTGTATATGCGAGAGCAATATGTATATTCAAAAGACTTGAGAAGTAGCCCAGAGAGGCTAACGAGGGCACGTAAGGGGATATATCATTAACAATTTCATTAAATATCATTAGAAGTTGTCGTTATTTATCTAATGAAAAGAAACTTAGAAAACAAGTTCAAAATCTCGGGTTTCTTATTTGCAGTAATAAGAAACCTTGAGAGTGTCAGTGTAGTGTCTATCTGTATTCCTCACTTGGTGAATATTGACCCACATAGTCATTGTAAGCTTGACTATATATATTTAACATTTAGACTATCTGTGTTGAAGCCAAAGTGAAAGAAGTACCTGTAATTAGCATACGTTTGACTTCTACAACATCTGTTAGTCTGTTTATATTCCAAATTGTTCCGCAAATGGGTTTATCTATGTTCATATTATCATAGGTGATGTAGATAAAACCAAGCTTCAAACTATATTCCTGTGTTATAATAGTGGGTTAAACAGCATCTCAGGCATTTAAATTTATTCCTATAAATTTAGATTCATTATTTAATTATCTGCAAATATAGATGACAAATATATTTGACTTACATTTTCAGCTATATTACCTGCCTTATTATGTAGGAGTAACTCATGTGTAATGCAATCCCCCCCCCAAAAAATTGTATATTTTATTTTTCCATTCCGATTTTGTAATATTTATTTATGTATACCTGGCTGTGTTGATGTGAATGTTGGCAGTCATTTAGTGAAGACGGATTCAGTGGCTAACGCGACGGTCTGGAGTTTTGAGACTCTCTGACCGCGGGTTCAAACCCCACCCGTGGTATGGTTTTCTTTTTTTCGGACTCAGTAGTTATCAAGGAATGAAGCTCGATTTTATGTTAATTTTATCACTGTTAGGACGGTAAATGAAGTGTTGAAATTCATTTGGTGATTCTTGTGTCCAACTCAAGATGGATCCTGGAATTCTAATTTAAGAAAGTGTCAACAAGGGCAGATACAACCCTACAACTAGACTATTTATTTACATTCCTCAGTGTATATAATATGTAATATATATTATTAAGAGTCGGGAGAGAAATTTCTTCTGGAATATATGCGGTCTCAGTTGGTTTCAGAGAGGGAGTTCTGGTGATGAGATTCTTCTAGGGTGAATTAAGAGACGTGTTCTCAAATGAAAACATCATACATGGAAGAGCGATAAACCATAATGTTCATGCAGGTTACGGAATTTAACATCAATGACCTTTTTGTTAATCCTTCGACGCAGTTAACAAGACTGATAGTGACACTGTCTGGTTCCAAGCACAGTGTTAATTATCTTATCATTGGCACTGGGCATACTAAGAAGCTTGGCACAAAGATATGTTGTATCTCAGCCATATGGCTGAATATTTGTGAACTTGAGCATGATGTATGTACGCCATGTGGCTGAGAATTTGTGAACGTGATGGTGATTAACAAACAGCTCCTCAACGTTTTTTGTATACTTAAAAAATGTTTGTATAACCTAAAGTATACTCTAAGTGTCTTCCAGTCCAGGCTGGACCTACGTACAGAGTTACTATGAGAGTATAACAACCTCAGCAAAGACTCACTCACTTATAGACTATTATTACTTTAATTGCTTGTTTTCCAAGCTTACGTACACTGCTCCCTCCATCCCTTCCTTTGTGTTCTCCCTCCCTCCCTTCATTCGTCCTTCCCATTCTCCTTCCTTTCCTCCCTCTCTACCTACCTACGAGGGTAAGTACTTCTCATCACAACACAGACGCTACTAAATCATATGGTAATGATACACTTCAAATTTGGTCAGTGAGCACTGTGTCTCCAGCTAGCCAGCCAGCCAGCCAGCCAGCCAGCCAGCCAGCCAGCCAGCCAGCCAGCCAGCCAGCCAGCTAGCCGGTCAGCCAGCCAGACAGCTAGCCGGTCAACCAGCCAGACAGCCAGTTAACCACTCAACTAGCTACTTAACCAACTAGCCAGCCAACCAGTCAGCTAGCCAGCCAACCAGTCAACGACCCAGTCAGCCAACTAATAAGTCAGCCAGCCTGTCAGCCAACCAGCCAGCTAGCCAACCAGTCAACTAGCCAGTCAGCCAACTAGAAAGTTAGCCTGCCTGTCAGATACAAGGCCAGTCAACCATCCAGCCAACCAGTCAACTAGTTAGTCAGCCAACTAGGCAATCAGCCAGCCATCCAATCAATTAATCGGTCAGCCAGCCCGTTAGCCAATCAGCTAGCCAGTCTAATCCTCCACCAGTGTATATATACAAAGATGTACATCCCTCGGTGTATATATATACTGTTTCTCCGTGCATATATATATATATATATATATATATATATATATATATATATATATATATATATATATATATATATATACATATATATATATATATATATATATATATATATATATATATATATATATATATATATATATATATATATATATATATATATATATATACATATATATATATATATATATATATATATATATATATATATATATATATATATATATATATATATATATATATATATATATATATATATATATATATATATATATATATGCAATAAGATCACAGGAAACAGGTGATTTCAGAATATGCAAAACAACCACTGAAAGAATAATGAAATTCCAAACTATTTCATGACTACTCACATTATCAAGGAACAATGTTCCTTGATAATGTGAGTAGGCACGAGAATGCTTGGAATTTCATTATTCTTTCACAATGGTTGTTTTGTATATATATATATATATATATATATATATATATATATATATATATATATATATATATATATATATATATATATATGTATATATATATATATATATATATATATATATATATATATATATATATATATATATATATATATATAAATATGTGTGTGTGTGTGTGTAGTGCCGAATAGGTGAAACTTGCGATTTTGCCTTAAATAGTAACACTCTTTTTGCCGAATAAGGCAAGCGAAAATTTGTGTATGCAATAATTTCGCAATAACCATTCTGAACCTAATGAAAGAAAATATATTTCATTGTTTGTTTATTATTAAATTATCGTAAACTTATCTAAAAAATATTTAGTTGGATTAAGCTAAATTAAATTGACCTTGTTATAATAAGGTTAGGTAAGTTTTCTAAGGTTCTTTTGGTTCAAGATTATTAATTTTTGCATTACCCTTAATGAAAAAAATATATCTTTAAACGTATAATAGA
>NC_091336.1:4861301-4868801 GCF_038502225.1 Cherax quadricarinatus
CAGTTAGGTATCTATATTATGGAACGTTTCGCCTACACAGTAGGCTTCTTCAGTCGAGTACAGAAAAGTTGATAGAAGCAGAAGATACTTGAAGACGATGTAATCAGTCCATCACCCTTAATTAAAGTTTTGAGGTGGTCAGTCCCTCAGTCTGGAGAAGAGCATTGTTCCATAGTATGAAACAATATGGAGATGAAGTGACAGGATGGAGCTTATATAGCGCCAAGAGGTGAGACGTAGGCCACTAGGAGAGGTAAGAACTCAGATGTTGAGAGGTCAGGTCCCTCTCAAATCCAGCCGCTCTCACTAGTGGAAGTTGTCGAAGTTGATTGCAGGTCTGTACCAAGATACCCTTGTGTTGCAGTGTCTGACAGATTGAACATTAAAATGGTATAAAATACCGACAGGTTGTTAGGTAAGACACATATGCAACAGTTAGGTATCTTTATTATGAAACGTTTCGCCTACACAGTAGGCTTCTTCAGTCGAGTACAGAAAAGTTGATAGAAGCAGAAGATACTTGAAGACGATGTAATCAGTCCATCACCCTTAATTAAAGTTTTGAGGTGGTCAGTCCCTCAGTCTGGAGAAGAGCATTGTTCCATAGTATGAAACAATATGGAGATGAAGTGACAGGATGGAGCTTATATAGCGCCAAGAGGTGAGACGTAGGCCACTAGGAGAGGTAAGAACTCAGATGTTGAGAGGTCAGGTCCCTCTCAAATCCAGCCGCTCTCAATAGTGGAAGTTGTCGAAGTTGATTGCAGGTCTGTACCAAGATACCCTTGTGTTGCAGTGTCTGACAGATTGAACATTAAAATGGTATAAAATACCGACAGGTTGTTAGGTAAGACACATATGCAACAGTTAGGTATCTTTATTTCGAAACGTTTCGCCTACACAGTAGGCTTCTTCAGTCAAGTACAGAAAAGTTGATAGAAGCAGAAGATACTTGAAGACGATGTAATCAGTCCATCACCCTTAATTAAAGTTTTGAGGTGGTCAGTCCCTCAGTCTGAAGAAGAGCATTGTTCCATAGTATGAAACAATATGGAGATGAAGTGACAGGATGGAGCTTTTTATAGCGCCAAGAGGTGAGACGTAGGCCACTAGGAGAGGTAAGAACTCAGATGTTGAGAGGTCAGGTCCCTCTCAAATCCAGCCGCTCTCAATAGTGGAAGTTGTCGAAGTTGATTGCAGGTCTGTACCAAGATACCCTTGTGTTGCAGTGTCTGACAGATTGAACATTAAAATGGTATAAAATACCGACAGGTTGTTAGGTAAGACACATATGCAACAGTTAGGTATCTTTATTTCGAAACGTTTCGCCTACACAGTAGGCTTCTTCAGTCGAGTACAGAAAAGTTGATAGAAGCAGAAGATACTTGAAGACGATGTAATCAGTCCATCACCCTTAATTAAAGTTTTGAGGTGGTCAGTCCCTCAGTCTGGAGAAGAGCATTGTTCCATAGTATGAAACAATATGGAGATGAAGTGACAGGATGGAGCTTTTTATAGCGCCAAGAGGTGAGACGTAGGCCACTAGGAGAGGTAAGAACTCAGATGTTGAGAGGTCAGGTCCCTCTCAAATCCAGCCGCTCTCACTAGTGGAAGTTGTCGAAGTTGATTGCAGGTCTGTACCAAGATACCCTTGTGTTGCAGTGTTTGACAGATTGAACATTAAAATGGTATAAAATACCGACAGGTTGTTAGGTAAGACACATATGCAACAGTTAGGTATCTTTATTATGAAACGTTTCGCCTACACAGTAGGCTTCTTCAGTCGAGTACAGAAAAGTTGATAGAAGCAGAAGATACTTGAAGACGATGTAATCAGTCCATCACCCTTAATTAAAGTTTTGAGGTGGTCAGTCCCTCAGTCTGGAGAAGAGCATTGTTCCATAGTATGAAACAATATGGAGATGAAGTGACAGGATGGAGCTTTTTATAGCGCCAAGAGGTGAGACGTAGGCCACTAGGAGAGGTAAGAACTCAGATGTTGAGAGGTCAGGTCCCTCTCAAATCCAGCCGCTCTCAATAGTGGAAGTTGTCGAAGTTGATTGCAGGTCTGTACCAAGATACCCTTGTGTTGCAGTGTCTGACAGATTGAACATTAAAATGGTATAAAATACCGACAGGTTGTTAGGTAAGACACATATGCAACAGTTAGGTATCTATATTATGGAACGTTTCGCCTACACAGTAGGCTTCTTCAGTCGAGTACAGAAAAGTTGATAGAAGCAGAAGATACTTGAAGACGATGTAATCAGTCCATCACCCTTAATTAAAGTTTTGAGGTGGTCAGTCCCTCAGTCTGGAGAAGAGCATTGTTCCATAGTATGAAACAATATGGAGATGAAGTGACAGGATGGAGCTTATATAGCGCCAAGAGGTGAGACGTAGGCCACTAGGAGAGGTAAGAACTCAGATGTTGAGAGGTCAGGTCCCTCTCAAATCCAGCCGCTCTCACTAGTGGAAGTTGTCGAAGTTGATTGCAGGTCTGTACCAAGATACCCTTGTGTTGCAGTGTCTGACAGATTGAACATTAAAATGGTATAAAATACCGACAGGTTGTTAGGTAAGACACATATGCAACAGTTAGGTATCTTTATTATGAAACGTTTCGCCTACACAGTAGGCTTCTTCAGTCGAGTACAGAAAAGTTGATAGAAGCAGAAGATACTTGAAGACGATGTAATCAGTCCATCACCCTTAATTAAAGTTTTGAGGTGGTCAGTCCCTCAGTCTGGAGAAGAGCATTGTTCCATAGTATGAAACAATATGGAGATGAAGTGACAGGATGGAGCTTATATAGCGCCAAGAGGTGAGACGTAGGCCACTAGGAGAGGTAAGAACTCAGATGTTGAGAGGTCAGGTCCCTCTCAAATCCAGCCGCTCTCACTAGTGGAAGTTGTCGAAGTTGATTGCAGGTCTGTACCAAGATACCCTTGTGTTGCAGTGTCTGACAGATTGAACATTAAAATGGTATAAAATACCGACAGGTTGTTAGGTAAGACACATATGCAACAGTTAGGTATCTTTATTATGAAACGTTTCGCCTACACAGTAGGCTTCTTCAGTCGAGTACAGAAAAGTTGATAGAAGCAGAAGATACTTGAAGACGATGTAATCAGTCCATCACCCTTAATTAAAGTTTTGAGGTGGTCAGTCCCTCCTAGTGGCCTACGTCTCACCTCTTGGCGCTATAAAAAGCTCCATCCTGTCACTTCATCTCCATATTGTTTCATACTTTGGAACAATGCTCTTCTCCAGACTGAGGGACTGACCACCTCAAAACTTTAATTAAGGGTGATGGACTGATTACATCGTCTTCAAGTATCTTCTGCTTCTATCAACTTTTCTGTACTCGACTGAAGAAGCCTACTGTGTAGGCGAAACGTTTCATAATAAAGATACCTAACTGTTGCATATGTGTCTTACCTAACAACCTGTCGGTATTTTATACCATTTTAATGTTCAGAAGCCTTGTATGTTAGAGGTATCTGGAAGCCTCGTATGTAAGAGGTATCTGGAAGCCTCGTATGTAAGAGGTGTCTGGAAGCCTCGCATCAGTCACGGGCACAATTAGTGAAAACAGCAGCATCTTCAATATACGTCAATATATATATATATATATATATATATATATATATATATATATATATATATATATATATATATATATATATATTATATATATATATATATATATATATATATATATATATATATATATATACATATATATATATATATATATATATATATATATATATATATATATATATATATATATATATATATATATATATATATATATATATATACATATATATATACACATATGAATAGGAAGCACTCTAAAACAAAACAGTTTGAGAATTAGTATGCCGAGCAGATAGCGTATGATTGCTCTTGAATTGTTCAGGTCATTAGGACACAATAGTGTTCAGCTTAGCACCCCCTGCCTAGCTGAGAATAAGGTGACTGTTGTTTATGGAGGTCCAGCGGGTGTAGCAGTCATGCCCTCGTAGGGGGTCGCTTCACGCCTCAGATACAACTAAGTGTGTACAACTTAGTAGCGTGCCTCTACAGTATTTAGTGGACCCAACATTTGATCTCTCCTACTTGAACTGAATGACCCTCACAGATTTAGTCACACATGAATAATAATAATAATAATAATAATAATAATAATAATAATAATAATAATAATAATAATAATAATAATAATAATAATAATAATAATAATAATAATAATATTGGATTCCAGTGCTCAGGCACGAGAGTGTTCAGGATGTCTTCCGTGATTTTTGGAACGCTGTACCTTCTGGGGAAGGCCGAGTTGGAGGTGAGAATGTTGTTTCAGCGAGGGATTCTTAAATTTAACTTAGGGACAAAGCCTTTTAATATTAAGAATAAGAAGAGGAAGCATAGGGTGTTTGCCTGGGGCTAGGATGAAAGTATTTGTTAGCGCATTAGGATACATCGTGAATGATAATGATAGCAACTCTTTTGTTTGTTTAGTGCTGAAGGGATTATGTTGGTAAGCGCTGAAGAGATGACCTGCTTATCAGTGGTAAACATAAACAGAAAAAAAGTAGGAATCCCTGCCATATGTTGCATCTTGCCCCGTGGTAGTGTTGGGAATGAATAATTGTCCATAGGATCTGGTCTTAATTCTTTGCTAGCAAAATACTTCTAGAACACTGCAGGGCTTTTTAATGATAACTGAGACCTTTTCTAGTATAAATGAAATTTACACTAGAAAAGGAATGCATCTATATATGACAGCTGTGACAGCAATAACTAGATCAACAGAAAGGCTGTTGTTGCAGTATATTGGGTTTTAAACTAAGGAGATCCTGGCTGTCTACAAGAGTAACGAGTCTGTGTCTTGGTTATCGAACAGAGGATCGACCCTCCACAATTTCTTGCGCTGAACAACACACGGGTTTGGCGCTTCATATAAATATAATTTAACCTGAGGAAAATTAGATGTTTGGTTATGTGGGAAGGGATGAGACTAGTGTTCTATGGATTTTAAAAATAACACTTTATATCGAGACATCAAAACGTGCAGATAGCATCATAGAACACGATGCAAGAAAACCTCATTCCGAAACATCGGGCCATGATAAAAACAATAACAAACACTGGAAAGTAAAAGTAAAGGCGAACGAACAAAAGAAAAACTTTCTCAGCGAATCTTATATAAAAATTCGTAGTGTAGTAGAGTTAACAATAAACGAATTAATTGTAAGTACAGGAGACGTAGATATTATTACAAGAAGCAAAACTTAGTTTATTCTGAAGACTCGTGACTTATCTACCGAAAATAATATACAATACAGAAACCATAAAATAAAACGGAATCGTTCGAAGCAAAAAAACTATATCGCCCACTTAAAAATAAATCGCACCACTGACGAATTCGTAGGGGTAACTATATTATATTTTTATACCATGAGAAACTGTCGGACCCCAAGGGCCGAGGGCACTTCCGACGGGTGGGGGAGATGATATGTGACGGAGGTTGTCGACGCAGCGGTAGACGGAAATGATGACTCGGCTTAATTTGCCTTGTATAGAGAGCAGGAAACATAATTTACTTTCTTTGAATCTAGTATTCAGCTTCCTTATTATTAGATGCTATAAATATTATCATTATTATTGTTGTTATCATTTTTTATATCATAATTTCTATATTTATTTTTTCATTATTTTTATTAAATTGCTTAATTATTGACACTAGCAGCTTTCATTAAGTTTATTTTCATAGCTTATATTTTCATGTGTGTGTGTGTGTGTGTGTGTGTGTGTGTGTGTGTGTGTGTGTGTGTGTGTGTGTGTGTGTGTGTGTGTGTGTGTGTGTGTGTGTGTGTGTGTACTCACCTAGTTGTACTCACCTAGTTGAGGTTGCGGGGGTCGAGTCCGAGCTCCTGGCCCCGCCTCTTCACTGATCGCTACTAGGTCACTCTCCCTGAGCCGTGAGCTTTATCATACCTCTGCTTAAAGCTATGTATGGATCCTGCCTCCACTACATCGCTTCCCAAACTATTCCACTTACCCACTACTCTGTGGCTGAAGAAATACTTCCTAACATCCCTGTGATTCATCTGTGTCTTTAGCTTCCAACTGTGTCCCCTTGTTACTGTGTCCAATCTCTGGAACATCCTGTCTTTGTCCACCTTGTCAATTCCTCTCAGTATTTTGTATGTCGTTATCATGTCCCCCCTATCTCTCCTGTCCTCCAGTGTCGTCAGGTTGATTTCCCTTAACCTCTCCTCGTAGGACATACCTCTTAGCTCTGGGACTAGTCTTGTTGCAAACCTTTGCACTTTCTCTAGCTTCTTCACGTGCTTGGCTAGGTGTGGGTTCCAAACTGGTGCCGCATACTCCAATATGGGCCTAACGTACACGGTGTACAGGGTCCTGAATGATTCCTTATTAAGATGTCGGAATGCTGTTCTGAGGTTTGCTAGGCGCCCATATGCTGCAGCAGTTATTTGGTTGATGTGCGCTTCAGGAGATGTGCCTGGTGTTATGCTCACCCCAAGATCTTTTTCCTTGAGTGAGGTTTGTAGTCTCTGACCCCCTAGACTGTACTCCGTCTGCGGCCTTCTTTGCCCTTCCCCAATCTTCATGACTTTGCACTTGGTGGGATTGAACTCCAGGAGCCAATTGCTGGACCAGTTCTGCAGCCTGTCCAGATCCCTTTGTAGTTCTGCCTGGTCTTCGATCGAGTGTATTCTTCTCATCAACTTCACGTCATCTGCAAACAGGGACACCTCAGAGTCTATTCCTTCCGTCATGTCGTTCACAAATACCAGAAACAGCACTGGTCCTAGGACTGACCCCTGTGGGACCCCGCTGGTCACAGGTGCCCACTCTGACACCTCGCCACGTACCATGACTCGCTGCTGTCTTCCTGACAAGTATTCCCTGATCCATTGTAGTGCCTTCCCTGTTATCCCTGCGCGCGCGCGTGTGTGTGTGTGTGTGTGTGTGTGTGTGTGTGTGTGTGTGTGTGTGTGTGTGTGTGTGTGTGTGTGTGTGTGTGTGTGTGTGTATGTGTGTATGTGGCAGTATGGTTCTCTCTGTGTATTATCTGCAGGTTGTGTTCTCCTCTCTCATATATCTAACCAATGTTAAATTCTTGCTTAGTTAATGTTAACGGTGAGGTATATGGGTATACAATATTATATAACCACCTTGATTAATTGATTAATTAAGTTTAAAGCCTATCTACTACACGAGGGGCATTAAGGCTGCATGTCACCTGATCACTACCAATCAACAATGTTTTAATCTCTAAAATAAGAGTTCAATTTAACTCTCAGCATATATACACTGAGAGACGTAAACATCACAGTGTATATTCTCATATATTCAACTTAATACTAGAGTAAATATTTTGGGTGTAAAATAACAAGTGGGTGAACATCTGTTTCCACGTTTTATGAGTTGAAAGACTTGCACATTTATAAGTGTCAGATT
>NC_091336.1:4873801-4916301 GCF_038502225.1 Cherax quadricarinatus
TATCCTGCCGCAAGTTCCTTCCTCACTCACCATCTACTTATTCTACTTCACTTATTATTATCTGCTTAATTAGCCTCTTCACACTCCTCTCACCTTCCCCAGAGCGTATTCTTCTTCCACGCTGTTGGTCGTCATATTCCCAAAAGTCCTCACAGTTCTATAACTTTCTACGTTCCTGTTATCATTTTCACGTTGTGCCTCGTCACGTCCCCTTAAGGTGCCTCGATCAAACCGATTTACCTCCTCTTCCTCAGGGCGGCGTCAGCGTTGAACTGTGATATATTATAGATGGTAGACAATATCGACAAGTTGATAAGTAAAATACAGAGAGACTGGCCATTTTCTGTGAATGCCGAGGGACTGATTGCCTCAAACTACTCCTCTACTCCTACTGTCTCCAGTATTATCACCTCTGAATTCGTCTTATAAAATGTACTGTGAAGATAAAACGCTTCTGCAGTACAGATGCCTCGAGTTGTACCTGTCTCTTACCCATCATCTTCGATCCCCAAATTTTAAATTCTTTAATGGTCTTCCTCACACTCCTATCACCTTCTTCATGATCTTCACATTATCTTTAAGTAATTCAATTTCATGTTCACATTTCTCTGGCAAGGAATCGTTGTTGTTGTTGTTGTTTTTATTTACCTTGGTGTGGGGAGGATTGGTATGTCTTTCACTCCATCTTTATTGACAAGGCTGATGACCACCTCTCCTGACATTCCTTTCATCTTGACTCTGTGATGCGCGTTTGATCTGTGTTGATCTCTGTGACGCGGGAAGTGTTAAGTTGATCTCTAAGACGCCAGGAAGTGCTGATCTCTGTGACGCAGGAAGTGTTAAATTGATCCCTAAGACGCCAGGAAGTGCTATGATGATCTCTGTGACGCAGGAAGTGTTAAATTGATCCCTAAGACGCCAGGAAGTGCTATGATGATCTCTGTGGCGCAGGAAGTGTTAAGTTGATCCCTAAGACGCCAGGAAGTGCTATGATGATCTCTGTGGCGCAGGAAGTGTTAAGTTGATCTCTAAGACGCCAGGAAGTGCTGATCTCTGTGACGCGGAAAGTGTTAAGTTGATCCCTAAGACGCCAGGAAGTGCTATGATGATCTCTGTGACGCAGGAAGTGTTAAGTTGATCTCTAAGACGCCAGGAAGTGCTATGATGATCTCTGTGACGCGGGAAGTGTTAAATTGATCCCTAAGACGCCAGGAAGTGCTATGATGATCTCTGTGACGCAGGAAGTGTTAAGTTGATCCCTAAGACGCCAGGAAGTGCTATGATGATCTCTGTGGCGCAGGAAGTGTTAAGTTGATCCCTAAGACGCCAGGAAGTGCTATGATGATCTCTGTGGCGCAGGAAGTGTTAAGTTGATCTCTAAGACGCCAGGAAGTGCTGATCTCTGTGACGCGGAAAGTGTTAAGTTGATCCCTAAGACGCCAGGAAGTGCTATGATGATCTCTGTGACGCAGGAAGTGTTAAGTTGATCTCTAAGACGCCAGGAAGTGCTATGATGATCTCTGTGACGCAGGAAGTGTTAAGTTGATCTCTAAGACGCCAGGAAGTGCTATGATGATCTCTGTGGCGCAGGAAGTGTTAAGTTGATCTCTAAGACGCCAGGAAGTGCTGATCTCTGTGACGCAGGAAGTGTTAAGTTGATCCCTAAGACGCCAGGAAGTGCTATGATGATCTCTGTGACGCAGGAAGTGTTAAGTTGATCTCTAAGACGCCAGGAAGTGCTGATCTCTGTGACGCGGAAAGTGTTAAGTTGATCCCTAAGACGCCAGGAAGTGCTATGATGATCTCTGTGACGCAGGAAGTGTTAAGTTGATCTCTAAGACGCCAGGAAGTGCTATGATGATCTCTGTGACGCAGGAAGTGTTAAGTTGATCTTATAAACGCTACGAAGTGTCTTATTCTGAGCAGAGGAATGAGGAAGGATCGTTGGTGGAGAAGGATGAACAGGATGTGGATGAGGAGGAAGCAGGTAACAGTCCAGTACGGCTCAGTACCGCTCAGTACCGCTCAGTACCGCTCAGTACCGCTCAGTACCGCTCAGTACTGCCCAGTACTGCTCAGTACTGCTCAGTACCGCTCAGTACCGCTCAGTACCGCTCAGTACCGCTCAGTACCGCTCAGTACTGCTCAGTACCGCTCAGTACCGCTCAGTACCGCTCAGTACTGCTCAGTACCGCTCAGTACCGCTCAGTACCGCTCAGTACCGCTCAGTACTGTTCAGTACCGCTCAGTACCGCTCAGTACCGCTCAGTACCGCTCAGTACTGCTCAGTACCGCTCAGTACCGCTCAGTACTGCCCAGTACCGCTCAGTACCGCTCAGTACCGCTCAGTACCGCTCAGTACTGCTCAGTACCGCTCAGTACCGCTCAGTACCGCTCAGTACCGCTCAGTACCGACCAGTACCGCTCAGTACCGCTCAGTACCGCTCAGGACCGACCAGTACCGCTCAGTACCGCTCAGTACCGCTCAATATCGCCCAGTACCGCTCAGTACCGCTCAGTATCGCTCAGTACCGCTCAGTACTGCTCAGTACCGCTCAGTACCGCCCAGTACTGCCCAGTACCGCTCAGTACCCCTCAGTACCGCTCAGTACCGCTCAGTACCACCCAGTACCGCTCAGTACCGCCCAGTACTGCCCAGTACCGCTCAGTACCCCTCAGTACCGCTCAGTACCCCTCAGTACCGCTCAGTACCGCTCAGTACCACCCAGTACCGCTCAGAACCGCCCAGTACTGCCCAGTACCGCTCAGTACCACCCAGTACCGCTCAGTACCGCCCAGTACTGTCCAGTACTGCTCAGTACCACCCAGTACTGCCCATTACCCTCAGTACCGCCCAGTACTGCCAAGTACCGCTCAGTACCGCCCAGTACTGCCAAGTACCGCTCAGTACCACCCAGTACCACTCAATACCGCTCAGTACCGCCCAGTATGCCCAGTACCGCTCAGTACCCTCAATACCGCCCAGTACTGCCCAGTATCGCTCAGTACCGCCCAGTACCGACCAGTACCGCTCAGTACCGCTCAGTACCGCTCAATATCGCCCAGTACCGCTCAGTACCGCTCAGTATCGCTCAGTACCGCTCAGTACCGCTCAGTACCGCCCAGTACCACTCAGTACCACTCAGTACCGCTCAGTACCGCCAAGCACCGCTCACTATCGCTCAGTATCACTCAGTACTGCTCAATACCGCCCAGTACCACTCAGTAGAGAACGGGGTGGGCCAGTAGAGCAAGGGACTGACTAGCAGAGCACGGGGTGGGCCAGTAGAGCACAAGATGGACCAGTAGAGCAAGGCCAGTAGAGCACGGGGCGGGCCAGTAGAGCACAGGGCGGGCCAGTAGAGCACGGGGTGGACCAGTAGAGCACGGGGCGGGCCAGTAGAGCAAGGGGTGGGCCAGTAGAGCACGGGGCGGGCAAGTAGAGCACGCGGCGGGCCAGTAGAGCAAGGGGCGGGCCAGTAGAGCACGGGGCGGGCCAGTAGAGCACGGGGTGGACCAGTAGAGCACGGGGCGGGCCAGTAGAGCAAGGGGCGGGCCAGTAGAGCACGGGGCGGGCCTGTAGAGCACGGGGCGGGCCAGGAGAGCACAGGATGGACCAGAAGAGCAAGGCCAGTAGAGCACGGGGCGGGCCAGTAGAGCACGGGGCGGGCCAGTAGAGCACGGGGCGGGCCAGTAGAGCACGGGGCGGGCCAGTAGAGCACGGGGCGGGCCAGTAGAGCACGGGGCGGGCCAGTAGAGCACGGGGCGGGCCAGTAGAGCACGGGGCGGGCCAGTAGAGCACGGGGCGGGCCAGTAGAGCACGGGGCGGGCCAGTAGAGCACAGTAGAGCACGGGGGGGGCCAGTAGAGCACGGGGCGGGCCAGTAGAGCACGGGGCGGGCCAGTAGAGCACGGGGCGGGCCAGTAGAGCACGGGGCGGGCCAGTAGAGCACGGGGCGGGCCAGTAGAGCACGGGGCGGGCCAGTAGAGCACGGGGCGGGCCAGTAGAGCACGGGGCGGGCCAGTAGAGCACGGGGCGGGCCAGTAGAGCACGGGGCGGGCCAGTAGAGCACGGGGCGGGCCAGGAGAGCACGGGGCGGGCCAGTAGAGCACGGGGCGGGCCAGTAGAGCACGGGGCGGGCCAGTAGAGCACGGGGCGGGACAGTAGAGCACGGGGCGGGCCAGTAGAGCACGGGGCGGGCCAGTAGAGCACGGGGCGGGCCAGTAGAGCACGGGGCGGGCCAGTAGAGCACGGGGCGGGCCAGTAGAGCACGGGGCGGGCCAGTAGAGCACGGGGCGGGCCAGGAGAGCACGGGGCGGGCCAGTAGAGCACGGGGCGGGCCAGTAGAGCACGGGGCGGGCCAGTAGAGCACGGGGCGGGCCAGGAGAGCACGGGGCGGGCCAGTAGAGCACGGGGCGTGCCAGGAGAGCACGGGGCGGGCCAGAAGAGCACGAGGCGGGCCAGGAGAGCACGGGGCGGGCCAGGAGAGCACGGGGCGGGCCAGTAGAGCACGGGGCGGGCCAGGAGAGCACGGGGCGGGCCAGTAGAGCACGGGGCGGGCCAGGAGAGCACGGGGCGGGCCAGTAGAGCACGGGGCGGGCCAGGAGAGCACGGGGCGGGCCAGTAGAGCACGGGGCGGGCCAGGAGAGCACGGGGCGGGCCAGTAGAGCACGGGGCGGGCCAGGAGAGCACGGGGCGGGCCAGGAGCACGGGGCGGGCCAGGAGAGCACGGGGCGGGCCAGTAGAGCACGGGGCGGGCCAGGAGAGCACGGGGCGGGCCAGTAGAGCACGGGGCGGGCCCGTAGCGCACGGGGCGGGCCAGGAGAGCACGGGGCGGGCCTGTAGAGCACGGGGCGGGCCAGGAGAGCACGGGGCGGGCCAGGAGAGCACGGGGCGGGCCAGTAGAGCACGGGGCGGGCCAGGAGAGCACGGGGCGGGCCAGTAGAGCACGGGGCGGGCCAGGAGAGCACGGGGCGGGCCAGTAGAGCACGGGGCGGGCCAGGAGAGCACGGGGCGGGCCAGTAGAGCACGGGGCGGGCCAGGAGAGCACGGGGCGGGCCAGTAGAGCACGGGGCGGGCCAGGAGAGCACGGGGCGGGCCAGGAGAGCACGGGGCGGGCCAGTAGAGCACGGGGCGGGCCAGGAGAGCACGGGGCGGGCCAGTAGAGCACGGGGCGGGCCAGGAGAGCACGGGGCGGGCCAGTAGAGCACGGGGGCGGGCCTGTAGAGCAGGGGGGGGGCCAGGAGAGCACGGGGCGGGCCAGTAGAGCACGGGGCGGGCCAGGAGAGCACGGGGCGGGCCAGGAGAGCACGGGGCGGGCCAGTAGAGCACGGGGCGGGCCAGGAGAGCACGGGGCGGGCCAGTAGAGCACGGGGCGGGCCAGGAGAGCACGGGGCGGGCCAGTAGAGCACGGGGCGGGCCAGGAGAGCACGGGGCGGGCCAGTAGAGCACGGGGCGGGCCAGGAGAGCACGGGGCGGGCCAGGAGAGCACGGGGCGGGCCAGTAGAGCACGGGGCGGGCCAGGAGAGCACGGGGCGGGCCAGTAGAGCACGGGGCGGGCCAGGAGAGCACGGGGCGGGCCAGGGCAGCTCCCGGGGAGTCACTATCGCATCATCGTGGTATAGATCACACTTTCGGCAGCCAGTTTGCATATTGATAAATAATGTACGTGGTCAGGCGGACGTGGGTTAATAAGCCCAGGGGAGGGGTGAAGGGAGGGGAGGGGGGATGGGGAGGGGGGATGGGGAGGGGAGAGGGGAGGGACGAGGGGAGAGAGCCAGGGTTGGGTAGAGATTGAGGGTGAGGGTTCAGGTAGGGGGGCGAGGGAGGGGGCGAGGGGGAATATGAAGGTTACATGATAAAGGGGAAAGAGTAAAGGGAAGAGGATAAAGAATTGACGGGGAGAAGAAAAGGAGAGAGGAGAGAGTACAGGAGAGAAGAAAGGAGTGAGTAAATGGGAGAGAAAGAAAAGAAGAGGGGGTGAAGGAAAAGTAAAGGGGAGAAGGCGATGCACTAAGAAAAGGAATGGGGTTGTGGGGAGAGAGGAGGGGGAGGGGTTGTGAGGTGTGAGGAAGGGGAGGGGTTGTGGGTGAGAGGAGGGGGGAGGGGTTGTGGGGTGAGAGAAGAGAGACGGGTTGTGAGGTGAGAGGAGGGGGAGGGGTTGTGGGGTGAGAGGAAGGGGAGGGGTTGTGGGGTGAGAGGAGGGGGAGGGGTTGTGGGGTGAGAGGAGGTGGACGGGTTGTGAGGTGTGAGGAAGAGGAGGTGTTGTGGGGTGAGAGGAGGGGGAGGGGTTGTGGAGTGGGTTGTGGGGTGAGAGGAGGGGGATGTGGGGTGAGAGGAGGGGGAGGGGTTGTGGAGTGAGAGGAGAGGGGGAAAGGTTGTGAAATGAGAGGAGGGGGAGGGGTTGCGGAGTGAGAGGAGGGAGAGAGATTGTGGGGTGAGACGAGAGAGGAGGGGTTGTGAAGTGAGAGGATGGGGGAGGGGTTGTGGAGAGAGAGGAAGGGGAGGGGTTGTGGGGTGAGAGAAGGGGGAGGGGTTGTGAGGTGTGAGGAAGGGGAAGGGTTGTGGGGTGAGAGGAGGGGGAGGGGTTTTGGAGTGAGAGGAAGGGGAGGGATTGTGGGGTGAGAGGAGGGGGAGGGGTTGTTGGGTGAGAGGAGGGGGAGGGGTTGTGGGTTGAGAGGAGAGGGGAGGGGTTGTGAGGTGAGAGGAGGGGGGAGGGGTTGTAAAGTGAGAGGAAGGGAAGGGGTTGTGGGGTGAGAGGAGGGGGAGGGGTTTTGGAGTGAGAGGAAGGGGAGGGGTTGTGGGGTGAGAGAAGGAGGGAGGGTTTGTGGGGTGTGAGGCGGGGGGTTGTGGGGTGAGAGGAGGGGGGTTGTGGGGTGAGAGGAGGGGGGTTGTGGGGTGAGAGAAGGAGGGAGGGGTTGTTGGGTGAGAGGAGGGGAGGGGTTGTGGGGTGAGAGGAGAGGGGAGGGGTTGTGAGGTGAGAGGAGGCGGAGGGGTTGTTGAGTGAGAGGAGGGGGAGGGGTTGTGGGGTGAGAGGAGAGGGGAGGGGTTGTGAGGCGAGAGGAGGGGGAGGGGTTGTGGAGTGAGAGGAAGGGGAGCGGTTGTGGGGTTAGAGGAGGGGTAGGGGCTGTGAGGCGTGAGGAAGGGGATGGGGTTGTTGGGTGAGAGGAGGGGGAGGGGTTGTGGAGTGAGAGGAGAGGGGAGGGATTGTGAGGTGAGAGGAGGGAGAGGGATTGTGAGGTGAGAGGAGGGGGAGGGGTTATGGGGTAAGAGGAGGGGGTAGGGATCGTGGGGTGAGAGGAGAGGGAGGGGTTGTGAGGTGTGAGGAAGAGAAGGGGTTGTGGGGTGAGAGAAGGGGGGAGGGGTTGTGAGGTGAGAGGAGGGGGAGGGGTTATGGGGTGAGAGGAGGCGAGAGGGGTTGTAAGGTGAGAGGAGGGGGAGGGGTTGTGGGGTGAAAGGAGGGGAGGGGTTTAGGGGAGAGAGGAGGGGGGAAGGCTTGTGAGGTGAGAGGAAGGGGAGGAGTTGTGGGGTGAGAGGAGGGGGAGGGGTTGTGAGGTGAGAGGAAGAAGAGAGGTTGTGGGGTGAGAGGAGGGGGAAGGGTTGTGGGGTGAGAGGAGGGGGAGGGGTTGTGGGATGAGAGGAGGGATAGGGGTTGTGGGGTGAGAAGAGGGTGAGGGGTTGCGGGGTGAGGAGGGGGAGGGGTTGTGGGGTGAGAAGAGGGTGAGGGGTTGTGGGGTGAGAGAAGAGGGTTGGGTTGTGAGGTGTGAGGTGGGAGGAGGGGTTCTGAGGTGAGAGGAGAGGGAGGGGTTCTTATGTGAGAGGAAAGGGAGAGGTTGTAGGGTGAGAGGAGGGGAGGGGTTGTGGGGTGAGAAGAGAGTGTAGGGTTGTGGGGTGAGAGGAGGGGGAAAGGGTTGTGAGGTGAGAGGAAGGGGAGGAGTTGTGGGGTGAGAGGAGGGTGAGGGGTTGCGGGGTGAGGAGGAGGAGGGGTTGTGGGGTGAGAAGAGGGTGAGGGGTTGCAGGGTGAGAGGAGGGGGAGGGGTTGTAGTGTGAGAGGAGGGGGAGGGGTTCTGAGGTGAGAGGAGAGGGAGGGGTTCTTATGTGAGAGGAAAGGGAGAGGTTGTAGGGTGAGAGGAGGGGAGGGGTTGTGGGGTGAGAAGAGAGTGTAGGGTTGTGGGGTGAGAGGAGGGGGAAAGGGTTGTGAGGTGAGAGGAAGGGGTGGAGTTGTGGGGTGAGAGGAGGGGGGTTGTGGGGTGAGAGGAGGGGGGTTGTGGGGTGAGAGGAGGGGGGAGGGGTTGTTGGGTGAGAGGAGGGGGAGGGGTTGTGGGGTGAGAGGAGAGGGGAGGGGTTGTGAGGTGAGAGGAGGGGGAGGGGTTGTTGAGTGAGAGGAGGGGGAGGGGTTGTGGGGTGAGAGGAGAGGGGAGGGGTTGTGAGGCGAGAGGAGGGGGAGGGGTTGTGGAGTGAGAGGAAGGGGAGCGGTTGTGGGGTTAGAGGAGGGGGAGGGGCTGTGAGGCGTGAGGAAGGGGATGGGGTTGTTGGGTGAGAGGAGGGGGAGGGGTTGTGGAGTGAGAGGAGAGGGGAGGGGTTGTGAGGTGAGAGGAGGGAGACGGATTGTGAGGTGAGAGGAGGGGGAGGGGTTATGGGGTAAGAGGAGGGGGTAGGGATTGTGGGGTGAGAGGAGAGGGAGGGGTTGTGAGGTGTGAGGAAGAGAAGGGGTTGTGGGGTGAGAGAAGGGGGGAGGGGTTGTGAGGTGAGAGGAGGGGGAGGGGTTATGGGGTGAGAGGAGGGGGAGGGATTGTGGAGTGAGAGGAGGGGGAGGGGTTGTGGGGTGAGAAGAGGGCGAGGGGTTGTGGGGTGAGAGAAGGGGGTTGGGTTGTGAGGTGAGAGGAGGGAGGAGGGGTTGTGGGGTGAGAGGAGGCGAGAGGGGTTGTAAGGTGAGAGGAGGGGGAGGGGTTGTGGGGTGAAAGGAGGGGAGGGGTTTAGGGGAGAGAGGAGGGGGGAAGGGTTGTGAGGTGAGAGGAAGGGGAGGAGTTGTGGGGTGAGAGGAGGGGGAGGGGTTGTGAGGTGAGAGGAAGAAGAGAGGTTGTGGGGTGAGAGGAGGGGGAAGGGTTGTGGGGTGAGAGGAGGGGGAGGGGTTGTGGGATGAGAGGAGGGATAGGGGTTGTGGGGTGAGAAGAGGGTGAGGGGTTGTGGGGTGAGTAGTGGGAGGGGTTGTGGGGTGAGAAGAGGGTGCGGGGTTGTTGGGTGAGAGGAGGGGGAGGGGTTGTGGGGTGAGAGGAGGGAGAGGGGTTCTGAGGTGAGAGGAGAGGGAGGGGTTCTTATGTGAGAGGAAAGGGAGAGGTTGTAGGGTGAGAGGAGGGGAGGGGTTGTGGGGTGAGAAGAGAGTGTAGGGTTGTGGGGTGAGAGGAGGGGGAAAGGGTTGTGAGGTGAGAGGAAAGGGAGAGGTTGTAGGGTGAGAGTAGGGGAGGGGTTGTGGGGTGAGAGGAAGGTGAGAGGTTGTGGGGTGAGAGGAGGGGGAAGGGTTGTGGGGTGAGAGGAGGGGGAGGGGTTGTAGGATGAGAGGAGGGAGAGGGGTTGTGGGGTGTGAAGTGGGTGAGGGGTTGTGGGGTGAGATGAGGGGGAGGGGTTGTGGGGTGAGAGGAGGGTGAGGTGATGTAGGGTGAGAAGAGGGGGAGGGGTTGTGGGGTGAGAGGAGGGGGAGGGGTTCTGAGGTGAGAGGAGAGGGAGGGGTTCTGATGTGAGAGGAAAGGGAGAGGTTGTAGGGTGAGAGTAGGGGAGGGGTTGTGGGGTGAGAAGAGAGTGAAAGGTTGTGGGGTGAGAGGAGGGGGAGGGGCTGTGGGGTGAGAGGAGGGGAAGGGGCTGTGAGGTGAGAGGAGGGGGGAGGGGTTGTGAGGTGAGAGGAGGGGGAGGGGTTGTGAGGTGAGAGGAGGGGGAGGGGTTGTGGGGTGAGAGAAGGGAGAGGGGTTGTGGGGTGAGAAGAGGGGGGAAGGGTTGTGGGGTGAGAGGAAGGGGAGGGGTTGTGGGGTGAGAGGAGGGGGGTGTGTCTAAGATGGATAAGGAGCTGAGGAAGAGGTATGATCACGTGGGGAGAGAGTTGGGGTGTGGTGATGGTGTGGTGATAGTGTGGTGATGGTGTGGTGATGGTGTGGTGAGGGTCTGGTAAAGGTGTGGTGATGGTGTGGTGATGGTGTGGTGATGGTGTGGTGATGGTGTGGTGATGGAGTGGTGATGGTGTGGTGATGGTGTGGTGATGGTGTGGTGAGGGAGTGGAGATGGAATGGTGAGGGTGTGGTGAGGATGTGGTGAGAGTGTGGTGATGGTTTAGTGATGGTGTGGTGATGGTGTGGTGATGGTGTGGTGATGGTGTGGTGATGGTGTGGTGATGGTGTAGTGATGGTATGGTGATAGTGTGGTGATGGTGTGGTGATGGTGTAGTGATGGTGTGGTGATGGTGTGGTGATGGTGTGGTGATGGTGTGGTGATGGTGTGGTGATGGTGTAGTGATGGTATGGTGATAGTGTGGTGATGGTGTGGTGATGGTGTAGTGATGGTGTGGTGATGGTGTGGTGATGGTGTGGTGATGGTGTGGTGATGGTGTGGTGATAGTGTGGTGATGGTATGGTGATAGTGTAGTGATGGTGTGGTGATGGTGTAGTGATGGTGTGGTGATGGTGTGGTGATGGTGTGGTGATGGTGTGGTGATGGTGTGGTGAGGGTGTGGTGAGGGTGTGGTGAGGGTGTGGTGAGGGTGTGGTGATGGTGTGGTGATGGTGTGGTGAGGGTGTGATGAGGGTGTGGTTAGGGTGTGGTGAAGGTGTGGTGAAGGTGTGGTGATGGTGTGGTGAGTGTGTGGTGATGGTGTGGTGAGGGTGTGGTGAGGGTGTGGTGATGGTGTGGTGAGGGTGTGGTGATGGTGTGGTGAGGGTGTGATGGTGTAGTAAGGGTGTGGTGAGGGTGTTATAAGGGTGTGGTGATGGTGTGGTGATGGTGTGGTGATTGTGTGGTGAGGGTGTGGTGAAGGTGTGGTATGGGTGTGGTGAGGGTATGGTGAGGGTGTGGTGATGGTGTTGTGAGGGTGTGGTGAGGGTGTGGTGATGGTGTGGTGAGGGTGTGGTGAGGATGTGGTGAGGGTGTGGTGAGGGTGTGGTGAGGGTGTGGTGATGGTGTGGTGAGGGTGAGGTGAGGGTGTTGTGAGGGTGTGGTGATGGTGTGGTGAGGGTGTGGTGAGGGTGTGGTGAGGGTGTGGTGAGGGTGTAATGAGGGTGTGGTGAGGGTGTGGTGATGGTGTGGTGAGGGTGTGGTGAGGGTGTGGTGAGGGTGTGGTGATGGTGTGGTGAGGGTGTGGTGATGGTGTGGTGATGGTGTGGTGATGGTGTGGTGATGGTGTGGTGATGGTGTGGTGAGGGTGTGGTGATGGTGTGGTGATGGTGTGGTGATGGTGTGGTGATGGTGTGGTGATGGTGTGGTGATGGTGTGGTGAGGGTGTGGTGATGGTGTGGTGATGGTGTGGTGAGGGTGTGGTGATGGTGTGGTGATGGTGTGGTGAGGGTGTGGTGAGGGTGTGGTGATGGTGTGGTGATGGTGTGGTGATGGTGTGGTGATGGTGTGGTGATGGTGTGGTGAGGGTGTGGTGATGGTGTGGTGATGGTGTGGTGATGGTGTGGTGATATTGTGGTGATGGTGTGGTGAGGGTGTGGTGATGGTGTGGTGATGGTGTGGTGATGGTGTGGTAATGGTGTGGTGAGGGTGTGGTGATGGTGTGGTGATTGTGTGGTGATGGTGTGGTGATGGTGTGGTGATGGTGTGGTGATGGTGTGGTGAGGGTGTGGTGATGGTGTGGTGATTGTGTGGTGATGGTGTGGTGATGGTGTGGTGATGGTGTGGTGATGGTGTGGTGAGGGTGTGGTGATGGTGTGGTGATTGTGTGGTGATGGTGTGGTGATGGTGTGGTGAGGGTGTGGTGATGGTGTGGTGAGGGTGTGGTGATGGTGTGGTGATGGTGTGGTGATGGTGTGGTGATGGTGTGGTGATGGTGTGGTGAGGGTGTGGTGATGGTCTGGTGAGGGTGTGGTGAGGGTGTGGTGATGGTGTGGTGATGGTGTGGTGATGGTGTGGTGATGGTGTGGTGATGGTGTGGTGAGGGTGTGGTGAGGGTGTGGTGATGGTGTGGTGATGGTGTGGTGATGGTGTGGTGATGGTGTGGTGAGGGTGTGGTGATGGTGTGGTGATGGTGTGGTGATGGTGTGGTAATGGTGTGGTGAGGGTGTGGTGATGGTGTGGTGATTGTGTGGTGATGGTGTGGTGATGGTGTGGTGATGGTGTGGTGATGGTGTGGTGAGGGTGTGGTGATGGTGTGGTGATTGTGTGGTGATGGTGTGGTGATGGTGTGGTGATGGTGTGGTGATGGTGTGGTAATGGTGTGGTGAGGGTGTGGTGATGGTGTGGTGATTGTGTGGTGATGGTGTGGTGATGGTGTGGTGAGGGTGTGGTGATGGTGTGGTGAGGGTGTGGTGATGGTGTGGTGATGGTGTGGTGATGGTGTGGTGATGGTGTGGTGATGGTGTGGTGAGGGTGTGGTGATGGTGTGGTGAGGGTGTGGTGAGGGTGTGGTGATGGTGTGGTGATGGTGTGGTGATGGTGTGGTGATGGTGTGGTGATGGTGTGGTGATGGTGTGTGAGGGTGTGGTGAGGGTGTGGTGATGGTGTGGTGATGGTGTGGTGATGGTGTGGTGATGGTGTGGTGAGGGTGTGGTGAGGGTGTGGTGATGGTGTGGTGATGGTGTGGTGATTGTGTGGTGATGGTGTGGTGATGGTGTGGTGATGGTGTGGTGATGGTGTGGTGATGGTGTGGTGAGGGTGTGGTGATGGTGTGGTGAGGGTGTGGGGTTGGTGTGGTGAGGGTGTGGTGAGGGTGTTGTGTGGGTGTGGTGAGGGTGTGGTGTGGGTGTGGTGAGGGTGTGGTGAGGGTGTGGTGAGGGTGTGGTGAGGGTGTGGTGATGGTGTGGTGAGGGTGTTGTGAGGGTGTGGTGATGGTGTGGTGAGGGTGTGGTGAGGGTGTGGTGAGGGTGTAATGAGGGTGTGGTGAGGGTGTGGTGATGGTGTGGTAATGGTGTGGTGAGGGTGTGGTGATGGTGTGGTGATTGTGTGGTGATGGTGTGGTGATGGTGTGGTGAGGGTGTGGTGATGGTGTGGTGAGGGTGTGGTGATGGTGTGGTGATGGTGTGGTGATGGTGTGGTGATGGTGTGGTGATGGTGTGGTGATGGTGTGGTGAGGGTGTGGTGAGGGTGTGGTGAGGGTGTAATGAGGGTGTGGTGAGGGTGTGGTGATGGTGTGGTGAGGGTGTGGTGAGGGTGTGGTGAGGGTGTGGTGATGGTGTGGTGAGGGTGTGGTGATGGTGTGGTGAGGGTGTGGTGATGGTGTGGTGAGGGTGTGGTGATGGTGTGATGATTGTGTTGTAAGGGTGTGGTGAGGGTGTGGTGAGGGTGTGGTGAGGATGTGGTAAGGGTGTGGTGAGGGTGTGGTGAGGGTGTGGTGATGGTGTGGTGATGGTGTGGTGAGGGTGTGGTGAGGGTGTGGTGAGGGTGTGGTGAGGGTGTGGTGATGGTGTGGTGATGGTGTGGTGAGGGTGTGGTGATGGTGTGGTGAGGGTGTGGTGATGGTGTGGTGAGGGTGTGGTGATGGTGTGGTGATGGTGTGGTGGTGAGGGTGTGGTGAGGGTGTGGTGAGGGTGTGGTGAGGGTGTAGTGATGGTGTGGTGAGGGTGTGGTGAGGGTGTGGTGATGGTGTGGTGAGGGTGTGGTGATGGTGTGGTGATGGTGTGGTGATGGTGTGGTGAGGGTGTGGTGATGGTGTGATGATTGTGTTGTGAGGGTGTGGTGAGGGTGTGGTGAGGGTGTGGTGAGGATGTGGTAAGGGTGTGGTGAGGGTGTGGTGAGGGTGTGGTGATGGTGTGGTGATGGTGTGGTGAGGGTGTGGTGAGGGTGTGGTGAGGGTGTGGTGAGGGTGTGGTGATGGTGTGGTGAGGGTGTGGTAAGGGTGTGGTGATGGTGTGGTGATGATGTGGTGAGGGTGTGGTGAGGGTGTGGTGAGGGTGTGGTGAGGGTGTGGTGATGGTGTGCTGAGGGTGTGGTGAGGGTGTGGTGAGGGTGTGGTGATGGTGTGGTGATGGTGTGGTGAGGGTGTGGTGAGGGTGTGGTGATGGTGTGGTGAGGGTGTGGTGAGGGTGTGGTGAGGGTGCGGTGATGGTGTGGTGATGGTGTGGTGAGGGTGTGGTGAGGGTGTGGTGATTGTGTGGTGAGGGTGTGGTGAGGGTGTGGTGAGGGTGTGGTGAGGGTGTGGTGATGGTGTGGTGAGGGTGTGGTGATGGTGTGGTGAGGGTGTGGTGATGGTGTGGTGAGGGTGGGGTGATGGGGTGGTGATGGTGTGGTGAGGGTGTGGTGATGGTGTGGTGATGGTGTGGTGAGGGTGTGGTGAGGGTGTGGTGAGGGTGTGGTGAGGGTGTGGTGATGGTGTGGTGAGGGTGTGGTGAGGGTGTGGTGAGGGTGTGGTGATGGTGTGGTGATGGTGTGGTGAGGGTGTGGTGAGGGTGTGGTGATGGTGTGGTGAGGGTGTGGTGAGGGTGTGGTGAGGGTGTGGTGAGGGTGTGGTGATGGTGTGGTGAGGGTGTGGTGATGGTGTGGTGAGGGTTTGGTGATGGTGTGGTGATGGTGTGGTGATGGTGTGGTGATGGTGTGGTGATGGTATGGTGATGGTGTGGTGATGGTGTGGTGAGGGTGTGGTGATGGTGTGGTGAGGGTGTGGTGATGGTGTGGTGAGGGTGTGGTGATGGTGTGGTGATGGTGTGGCGATGGTGTGGTGAGGGTGTGGTGATGGTGTGGTGATGGTGTGGTGATGGTGTGGTGATGGTGTGGTGATGGTGTGGTGAGGGTGTGGTGAGGGTGTGGTGATGGTGTGGTGATGGTGTGGTGATGGTGTGGTGAGGGTGTGGTGATGGTGTGGTGATGGTGTGGTGATGGTGTGGTGATGGTGTGGTGAGGGTGTGGTGATGGTGTGGTGATGGTGTGGCGATGGTGTGGTGAGGGTGTGGTGATGGTGTGGTGATGGTGTTTTGATGGTGTGGTGATGGTGTGGTGAGGGTGTGGTGAGGGTGTGGTGATGGTGTGGTGATGGTGTGGTGATGGTGTGGTGAGGGTGTGGTGATGGTGTGGTGAGGGTGTGGTGATGGTGTGGTGATGGTGTGGTGATGGTGTGGTGATGGTGTGGTGATGGTGTGGTGAGGGTGTGGTGAGGGTGTGGTGTTGGTGTGGTGATGGTGTGGTGATGGTGTGGTGAGGGTGTGGTGATGGTGTGGTGAGGGTGTGGTGATGGTGTGGTGATGGTGTGGTGATGGTGTGGTGATGGTGTGGTGATGGTGTGGTGATGGTGTGGTGAGGGTGTGGTGATGGTGTGGTGAGGGTGTGGTGATGGTGTGGTGATGGTGTGGTGAGGGTGTGGTGAGGGTGTGGTGAGGGTGTAGTGAGGGTGTGGTGATGGTGTGGTGATGGTGTGGTGATGGTGTGGTGAGGGTGTGGTGAGGGTGTGGTGATGGTGTGGTGATGGTGTGGTGATGGTGTGGTGAGGGTGTGGTGATGGTGTGGTGAGGGTGTGGTGATGGTGTGGTGATGGTGTGGTGATGGTGTGGTGAGGGTGTGGTGAGGGTGTGGTGAGGGTGTGGTGATGGTGTGGTGATGGTGTGGTGATGGTGTGGTGATGGTGTGGTGATGGTGTGGTGATGGTGTGGTGAGGGTGTGGTGATGGTGTGGTGATGGTGTGGTGATGGTGTGGTGATGGTGTGGTGATGGTGTGGTGATGGTGTGGTGATGGTGTGGTGATGGTGTGGTGATGGTGTGGTGATGGTGTGGTGAGGGTGTGGTGAGGGTGTGGTGAGGGTGTGGTGATGGTGTGGTGATGGTGTGGTGATGGTGTGGTGAGGGTGTGGTGAGGGTGTGGTGATGGTGTGGTGATGGTGTGGTGATGGTGTGGTGATGGTGTGGTGATGGTGTGGTGAGGGTGTGGTGATGGTGTGGTGAGGGTGTGGTGATGGTGTGGTGATGGTGTTGTGATGGTGTGGTGAGGGTGTGGTGATGGTGTGGTGATGGTGTGGTGATGGTGTGGTGATGGTGTGGTGATGGTGTGGTGATGGTGTGGTGAGGGTGTGGTGATGGTGTGGTGATGGTGTGGTGATGGTGTGGTGAGGGTGTGGTGATGGTATGGTGATGGTGTGGTGAGGGTGTGGTGATGGTGTGGTGAGGGTGTGGTGATGGTGTGGTGATGGTGTGGTGATGGTGTGGTGATGGTGTGGTGATGGTGTGGTGATGGTGTGGTGATGGTGTGGTGAGGGTGTGGTGATGGTGTGGTGAGGGTGTGGTGATGGTGTGGTGATGGTGTGGTGATGGTGTGGTGGTGGTGTGGTGAGGGTGTGGTGATGGTGTGGTGATGGTGTGGTGATGGTGTGGTGATGGTGTGGTGATGGTGTGGTGATGGTGTGGTGATGGTGTGGTGATGGTGTGGTGATGGTGTGGTGAGGGTGTGGTGATGGTGTGGTGATGGTGTGGTGATGGTGTGGTGATGGTGGGGTGATGGTGGGATGATGGTGGGGTGATGGTGTGATGATGCTGGGGTGATGCTGGGGTGATGGTGAGTTGATGATGAGGTGATGGTGTGGTGATGGTGTGGTGATGCTTGGGTGATGGCATGGTGATGGTGGGGTGATGGTGGAGTGATGATGTGGTGATGGTGTGGTGATGGTGTGGTGATGGTGTGGTGATGGTGTGGTGATGGTGTGGTGAGGGTGTGGTGAGGGTGTGGTGATGGTGTGGTGATGGTGTGGTGATGGTGTGGTGATGGTGTGGTGATGGTGTGGTGAGGGTGTGGTGAGGGTGTGGTGATGGTGTGGTGAGGGTGTGGTGATGGTGTGGTGATGGTGTGGTGATGGTGTGGTGATGGTGTGGTGAGGGTGTGGTGATGGTGTGGTGATGGTGTGGTGATGGTGTGGTGATGGTGTGGTGATGGTGTGGTGAGGGTGTGGTGCACCTGAGGAAGGTCATTAAGAAGGATGGAGAATTTTTATATTTTTTATTTTTATTATTATTTTCAGGGCGAATGGAAGGTAATTAGTAGTGATAGAATAAAGAGGAGAGAGGAAGGACCGTTACTTGAATTATCTAGAGTAGAGCGACCAGGTGAAGCATGCTCTATAGTGGCACATGTTAGATATAGATTTTTAACATGTTAACTACAATCTGTATTGTTCTCTAGCATGTTAACATCCATATCACTAATTTTACCGAGAAGCTCCTTTCATATATATATATATATATATATATATATATATATATATATATATATATATATATATATATATATATATATATATATATATATATATATATATATATATATATATATATATATATATATATATATATATATATATATATATTATATATATATATATATATATATATATATATATATATATATATATATATATATATATATATATATATATATATATATATATATATATATATATATATATATATATATATTATTATCACACTGGCCGATTCCCACCAAGGCAGGTTGGCCCGAAAAAGAAAAACTTTCACCATCATTCACTCCATCACTGTCTTGCCAGAAGGGTGCTTTACACTACAGTTTTTAAACTGCAACATTAACACCCCTCCTTCAGAGTGCAGGCACTGTACTTCCCATCTCCAGGACTCAAGTCCGGCCTGCCGGTTTCCCTGAACCCCTTCATAAATGTTACTTTGCTCACACTCCAACAGCACGTCAAGTATTAAAAACCATTTGTCTCCATTCACTCCTATCAAACACGCTCATGCATACCCGCTGGAAGTCCATGCCCCTCGCACACAAAACCTCCTTTACCCCCTCTCTCCAATCTTTCCTAGGCCGACCCCTACCCCGCCTTCCTTCCACTACAGACTGATACACTCTTGAAGTCATTCTGTTTCGCTCCATTCTCTCTACATGTCCGAACCACCTCAACAACCCTTCCTCAGCCCTCTGGACAACAGTTTTGGTAATCCCGCACCTCCTCCTAACTTCCAAACTACGAATTCTCTGCATTATATTCACACCACACATTGCCCTCATACATGACATCTCCACTGCCTCCAGCCTTCTCCTCGCTGCAACATTCATCACCCATGCTTCACACCCATATAAGAGCGTTGGTAAAACTATACTCTCATACATTCCCCTCTTTGCCTCCAAGGACAAAGTTCTTTGTCTCCACAGACTCCTAAGTGCACCACTCACTCTTTTTCCCTCATCAATTCTATGATTCACCTCATCTTTCATAGACCCATCCGCTGACACGTCCACTCCCAAATATCTGAATACATTCACCTCCTCCATACTCTCTCCCTCCAATCTGATATCCAATCTTTCATCACCTAATCTTTTTGTTATCCTCATAACCTTACTCTTTCCTGTATTCACCTTTAATTTTCTTCTTTTGCACACCCTACCAAATTCATCCACCAATCTCTGCAACTTCTCTTCAGAATCTCCCAAGAGCACAGTGTCATCAGCAAAGAGCAGCTGTGACAACTCCCACTTTGTGTGTGATTCTTTATCTTTTAACTCCACGCCTCTTGTCAAGACCCTCGCATTTACTTCTCTTACAACCCCATCTATAAATATATTAAACATCCACGGTGACATCACACATCCTTGTCTAAGGCCTACTTTTACTGGGAAATAATTTCCCTCTTTCCTACATACTCTAACTTGAGCCTCACTATCCTCGTAAAAGCTCTTCACTGCTTTCAGTAACCTACCTCCTACACCATACACTTGCAACATCTGCCACATTACCCCCCTATCCACCCTGTCATACGCCTTTTCCAAATCCATAAATGCCACAAAGACCTCTTTAGCCTTATCTAAATACTGTTCACTTATATGTTTCACTGTAAACACCTGGTCCACACACCCCCTACCTTTCCTAAAGCCTCCTTGTTCATCTGCTATTCTATTCTCCGTCTTACTCTTAATTCTTTCAATAATAACTCTACCATACACTTTGCCAGGTATACTCAACAGACTTATCCCCCTATAATTTTTGCACTCTCTTTTATCCCCTTTGCCTTTATACAAAGGAACTATACATGCTCTCTGCCAATCCCTAGGTACCTTACCCTCTTCCACACATTTATTAAATAATTGCACCAACCACTTCAAAACTATATCCCCACCTGCTTTTAACATTTCTATCTTTATCCCATCAATCCCGGCTGCCTTACCCCCTTTCATTTTACCTACTGCCTCACGAACTTCCCCCACACTCACAACTGGCTCTTCCTCACTCCTACAAGATGTTATTCCTCCTTGCCCTATACACGAAATCACAGCTTCCCTATCTTCATCAACATTTAACAATTCCTCAAAATATTCCCTCCATCTTCCCAATACCTCTAACTCTCCATTTAATAACTCTCCTCTCCTATTTTTAACTGACAAATCCATTTGTTCTCTAGGCTTTCTTAACTTGTTAATCTCACTCCAAAACTTTTTCTTATTTTCAACAAAATTTGTTGATAACATCTCACCCACTCTCTCATTTGCTCTCTTTTTACATTGCTTCACCACTCTCTTAACCTCTCTCTTTTTCTCCATATACTCTTCCCTCCTTGCATCACTTCTACTTTGTAAAAACTTCTCATATGCTAACTTTTTCTCCCTTACTACTCTCTTTACATCATCATTCCACCAATCGCTCCTCTTCCCTCCCGCACCCACTTTCCTGTAACCACAAACTTCTGCTGAACACTCTAACACTACATTTTTAAACCTACCCCATACCTCTTCGACCCCATTGCCTATGCTCTCATTAGCCCATCTATCCTCCAGTAGCTGTTTATATCTTACCCTAACTGCCTCCTCTTTTAGTTTATAAACCTTCACCTCTCTCTTCCATGATGCTTCTATTCTCCTTGTATCCCATCTACCTTTTACTCTCAGTGTAGCTACAACTAGAAAGTGATCTGATATATCTGTGGCCCCTCTATAAACATGTACATCCTGTACATTATGTATCTACCAATACATAATCCAACAAACTACTGTCATTTCGCCCTACATCATATCTTGCATACTTATTTATCCTCTTTTTCTTAAAATATGTATTACCTATAATGTATTTAGGTGATATATGTATATATATATATATATATATATATATATATATATATATATATATATATATATATATATATATATATATATATATATATATATATATATATATATATATATATATATATATATATATATATATATATATATATATATATATATATATATATATATATATATATATATATATATATATATATATACATATATATATATATATATATATATATATATATATATATATATATATATATATATATATATATATATATATATATATATATATATATATATATATATTATATATATGTATATATATTCCACGTAATTTCCTGCCGGAGGCTTTGCTATGACTACAAAGAGAGAGTGTGTACGGTAGCTGTGTAATGCAGAGTGTATATTCGTGTACAACCTGCCCCATCCCGTGCACAGCTGCACCTTGAAACTCCACTTAGAGATCACACAAAAACATATTAGCGACGTCCGGCTTTGATTATGTCTCTTGGGTGCAACTGTTGCATGTTATTGTCGAGACATAGCCCGTGCAACAAGGTGTGGGACTCCCTCATAACTGCTATTAACACCTGGTGGGACGTGGGTCTGTTGGTATGGGACGTCACACTAAACATTACAGACACGGCAATATTATTTTTCAGTAAGATATTCTTAAATCACCTAAATACATTATTTTTTTGCAAATAATTATTATCATATATCTTTGTAACCAGCCAATCACTTATTCACCTCAGCTATCAGTTAATTATACGTGTAACCAATCAGCTACTTATCTATGCTTACTCATCTCTCAGTTCAGAAAACCAACCAGAAGACAGCAAACTAATCAATCAACTTAAAACTCTTGCCAATAGCGTATCTACTTAACTAACTAGTTACTCTACTACCAACTCATCCACTCAACAAATCAGATCATTACTCGCCTGGCTAACCATCCATCCAAATAACCAGGTACGGCCTACCTGTCCCAGGAGTCAGTACAGGGAGAAGGGCAATGAGAAACTGTTCCTAATTTCACATCACCATATGGGAGCGCTAAACTCATATGGGTAATGCACAGCCTGGGAATAAAAGTAATATACATTGATCTAAGTGGAGAATAGCCCAACTTTTAATGAAGAAGAATGCCTTGGCTTGCATCACGCAACTTTGGAGTGACCTGCCGAGGCTGGCAGTGAGATGAGTGAAGGTGTCTAGCTGTGGGCGTGTGTTAGTGAATCCAGTTATCTCTCATTTTATGTTTCTCTTTGAGGAGATAAGAGAGTGAGAGATACTGACGGACACATATCCAATGCAGGAGTGGAGCGTTGGAGGCTGGAGGAAGAGGAAGGGAGGACTGTGATACGTGTGTTGTATGGGGAAGTGTGTGTGTATGTGTGTGTGTGTGTGTGTGGGCGTGTGGGCGTGTGTGTGTGTGTGTGTCTGTGTATGGTGTTTTCTTATATTTACTCTTTAACTGCCTTCGTAAAGGTAAAATCATAGATCCTGGCCCCGCCTCTTAACTATTATCGACCTGACATTTCTGGTCTCCTCTGTCCCATAATACTGACCTTCGACACTCTGAACAGTATTCCAAATTGGCACAATCAGGTGCCAGGATTGTCTCCCTACTACTGGCTAATATTGGCACTCTACAGTGCATAACCTGCACGTAGGAGATTGAAACTTATGACGAGATGTGTCACACGTAAATGGTCAAGTGGGACCGAAACGTCGTCGTGAGTTCCTCTCTCCTATGTGCGGGTTATTTGTGTATTTGTGATAAACGGTTTTGAAAACCGACAAGTTGAAGATTGAGACACTTATGCAACACATGGCAATCTTTATTGAAGAAACGTTTCGCCACACAGTGGCTTCATCAGTCGAATACAAAGTAGAAATGGGTAAGTGGAGTAGAAGTTCGAGGTAATCAGTCCCTCAACCTGGAATCGATGTGTTCAGTCCATCACTCTTGTAGGAAGTGCAGCACAGGGCCAGAGAGGTGACTTATATACTGCGGTGAGATGAGTTGAAGCAGGAGGAGGCGGGATCACAGTGGGACCTGCCACTAGTGTAAGTAGGTCGTCGTCCAAAGGTTGGGCAAGCGTTGAAGTCTTTGTACCAAGATTCCATGATGTTGCAGAAAGGGTAAGGAGAGAAGTAGTTTGAGGTGATCAGCCCCTCAGCCTGGAGTCGATGTGTTCACTCCATCAGTGATGAAATGAACACATCGACTCCAGGTTGAGGGACTCATCACCCCAAACTCCTCCTCTCCTTACCCATTCTGCCTTTTACTGCACTGATGAAGCCACTGTGTGGCGAAACGTTTCCTTAACAAAGATTCCCATATATTGCATAAGTGTCTCAATCTTATTTTTGTTTATTGTTCCAGTCACGGTATTGTGACTTTATATTTTTTAATTTCTGTTTATCTTAGCTGATCAAGACTCTTGTGCCGAGTCCGAGGGCGTCAACTGACTCATTCCCAATATGCAAAACTGCCATTGATTCATATGTAATGAGTTATCTGTGACTGACTGTGACTCACCCTTGTTCAAGACTCATCGTCGCTCACCTGTGCTCACAGTGGCCATGGTACATTACACAGTATTGTTCAGTGACAATCACTGCCATTGCTGGAACACTTAACAGAATAACACACAATATCGTGGTTGGAACAATTCATAAATAAAGCACAATACTGTGGATGGAACAATTTACAGATAATACACAGTATCGTAGGTGGTACAACTCACAAACGACACTGCCGAGGCTGGAACAATTCGCCTGGGAGCTCTAAAAGAGCCTGGGAGCTCTAGAAGAGCCTGAGAATTCTAGGAAAGCGTGAGAGCTCTATAAGAGCCTGGAAGCTATAGAAAAGCCTGGGAGCTCTAGAAGAGCCTGGGAGCTCTAGAAGAGCCTGGGAGCTCTAGAAGAGCCTGGGAGCTCTAGAAAAGTCTGAGACCTCTATAAGAGCCTGGAAACTCTATAAGAGCCTAGGAGCTCTATAAGAGCCAGGGAGCTCTATAAGAGCCTGTGAGCTCTAGAAGAGCCTGGGAGCTCTAAAAAAGTCTGGGAGCTCTATAAGAGCCTGGGAATTCTATAAGAGCCTGGAAGCTCTAGAAGAGCCTGGGGGCTCTAGAATAGCCTAGAAGCTCTAGAAGAACCTGGGAGCTCTAGAAAAGTCTGAGAGCTCTATTAAAGCCTGGGAACTCTGTAAGAACCTGGGAGTTCTGGAAGAGACTGAGAGCTCTGGAAGAGCCTGGAAGCTCTAGAAGGGCCTGGGAGCTCTAGAAGAGCCTGGGAGCTCTAGAAGAGCCTGGGAGTTCTGGAAGAGGCCGAGAGCTCTAGAAGAGCCTGGGAGTTCTGGAAGAGGCTGAGAGCTCTAAAGAGCCTGGGAGTTCTGGAAGAGGCTGAGAGCTCTAGAAGAACCTGGGGGTTCTGGAAGAGGCAGGGAGCTCTAGAAGAGCCTGGGAGTTCTGGAAGAGGCTGAGAGCTCTAGAAGAGCCTGAGAGTTCTGGAAGAGGCTGGGAGCTCTAGAAGAGCCTGGGAGTTCTGGAAGAGGCTGAGAGCTCTAGAAGAGCCTGGGAGTTCTGGAATGGCTGAGAGCTCTGGAAGAGCCTGGAAGCACTAGAAGAGCCTGGGAGCTCTAGAAGAGCCTGGGAGCTCTAGAAGACCCTGGGAGTTCTGGAAGATGCTGAGAGCTCTAGAAGAGCCTGGGAGTTCTGGAAGAGGCTGAGAGCTCTAGAAGAGCCTGGGAGTTCTGGAAGAGGCTGAGAGCTCTAGAAGAGCCTGGGAGTTCTGGAAGAGGCTGAGAGCCCTAGAAGAGCCTGGGAGTTTTGGAAGAGGCTGAGAGCTCTAGAAGAGCCTGGGAGTTCTGGAAGAGGCTGGGAGCTCTAGAAGAGCCTGGGAGTTCTGGAAGAGGCTGAGAGCTCTAGAAGAGCCTGAAAGCTCTAGAAGAGCCTTCTCCGCGAGAGATCTCTGGATTGTTACTTGAGGCGCGTTAAGGTTACCAAGTAGCAGTATCGACCTCATATTGTTTCTCGCTCTTGATCCAAGAAAATAGAGCTGACCTCTACTTCCTTGCATCGAAACCAACTGTTTCTGATTCCCGAAAGGTGCTGCATGGCCCCCTATGGATTTAGCGCTCACCCCACGAAATTGATATTATCATTATTATTATTATTATTATTATTATTATTATTATTATTATTATTATTATAATTATTATAGCTATAATAATTTAATTATAATAAAAAAATTGAGTTAAGCACATAATATAATAATAATAATAATAACAATAATAATAATAATAATAATAATAATAATAATAATAATAATAATAATAATAATCATAATAATAAAAATAATAATAATAATAATAATAATAAAAATAATAATAATAATAATAATAATAATAATAATAATAATAATAATAATAATAATAATAATAATAATAATAACAACAACAATAATAATAATAATAATAATAATAATATTAATAACAACAACAACAATAATAATAATAATAATAATAATAATAATAATAATAATAATAATAATAATAATAATAACAACAATAATAATAATAATAAAAATAATAATAATAATAATAATAATAATAATAATAATAATAATAATAATAATAATAATAATAATAATAATCAGTTATTAGCAAAAAAGCGCTAAGCCCATAAGGGCCACAGAACTTTTGAAATTCAAGGTAATTAGATTTGATTAAAGGAAGCGGAGGACAAGTGTCGTTACCAGCATCACTAGACTTGTCTCCCTCTTCCCTCACCTCTGCACCAGTTCCCTCCATCATGTGGAAGGTTCCCTCCCTCTTCCCTCACCTCTGTACCAGTTCCCTCCATCATGTGGAAGGTTCCCTCCCTCTTCCCTCACCTCTGTACCAGTTCCTTCCATCATGTGGAAGGTTCCCTCCCTCTTCCCTCACCTCTGTACCAGTTCCCTCCATCATGTGGAAGGTTCCCTCCCTCTTCCCTCACCTCTGTACCAGTTCCCTCCATCATGTGGAAGGTTCCCTCCCTCTTCCCTCATCTCTGTACCAGTTCCTCCATCATGTGGAAGGTTCCCTCCCTCTTCCCTCACCTCTGTACCAGTTCCCTCCATCATGTGGAAGGTTCCCTCCCTCTTCCCTCACCTCTGTACCAGTTCCCTCCATCATGTGGAAGGTTCCCTCACTCTTCCCTCATCTTTGTACCAGTTCCCTCCATCATGTGGAAGGTTCCCTCCCTCTTAACTCACCTCTGTCCCAGTTCCCTCCATCATGTGGAAGGTTCCCTCCCTCTTCCCTCACCTCTGTACCAGTTCCCTACATCATGTGGAAGGTTCCCTCCCTCTTCCCTCACCTCTGTACCAGTTCCCTACATCATGTGGAAGGTTCCCTCCCTCTTCCCTCACCTCTGCACCAGTTCCCTACATCATGTGGAAGGTTCCCTCCCTCTTCCCTCACCTCTGTACCAGTTCCCTCCATCATGTGGAAGGTTCCCTCCCTCTTCCCTCACCTCTGTACCAGTTCCCTCCATCATGTGGAAGGTTCCCTCCCTCTTCCCTCACCTCTGTACCAGTTCCCTCCATCATGTGGAAGGTTCCCTCTCTCTTCCCTCACCTCTGTACCAGTTCCCTCCATCATGTGGAAGGTTCCCTCCCTCTTCCGTCACCTCTGTACCAGTTCCCTCCATCATGTGGAAGGTTCCCTCCCTCTTCCCTCACCTCTGTCCCAGGTCCTCCATCATGTGGAAGGTTCCCTCCCTCTTCCCTCACCTCTGTACCAGTTCCCTCCATCATGTGAAAGGTTCCCTCCCTCGTCCCTCACCTCTGTACCAGTTCCCTCCATCATGTGGAAGGTTCCCTCCCTCTTCCCTCACCTCTGTCCCAGTTCCTCCATCATGTGGAAGGTTACCTCCCTCTTCCCTCACCTCTGTACCAGTTCCACCATCATGTGGAAGGTTCCCTCCCTCTTCCCTCACCTCTGTACCAGTTCCCTCCATCATGTGGAAGGTTCCCTCCCTCTTCCCTCACCTCTGTACCAGTTCCCTCCATCATGTGGAAGGTTCCCTCCCTCTTCCCTCACCTCTGTACCAGTTCCCTCCATCATGTGGAAGGTTCCCTCCCTCTTCCCTCACCTCTGTACCAGTTCCCTCCATCATGTGGAAGGTTCCCTCCCTCTTCCCTCACCTCTGTCCAAGTTACCTCCATCATGTGGAAGGTTCCCTCCCTCTTCCCTCACCTCTGTCCCAGTTCCCTCCATCATGTGGAAGGTTATCTCCCTCATCCCTCATCTCTGTACCAGTTCCCTCCATCATGTGGAAGGTTCCCTCCCTCTTCCCTCACCTCTGTACCAGTTCCCTCCATCATGTGGAAGGTTCCCTCCCTCTTCCCTCACCTCTGTACCAGTTCCCTCCATCATGTGGAAGGTTCCCTCCCTCTTCCCTCACCTCTGTACCAGTTCCCTCCATCATGTGGAAGGTTCCCTCCCTCTTCCCTCACCTCTGTACTAGTTCCCTCCATCATGTGGAAGGTTCCCTCCCTCATCCCTCAAATCTGTACCAGTTCCCTCTATCATGTGGAAGATTCCCTCCCTCTTCCCTCACCTCTGTACCAGTTCCCTCCATCATGTGGAAGGTTCCCTCCCTCATCCCTCACCTCTGTACCAGTTCCCTCCATCATGTGGAAGGTTCCCTCCCTCTTCCCTCATCTCTGTACCAGTTCCCTCCATCATGTGGAAGGTTCCCTCACTCTTCCCTCACCTCTGTACCAGTTCCCTCCATCATGTGGAAGGTTCCCTCCCTCTTCCCTCACCTCTGTACCAGTTCCCTCCATCATGTGGAAGGTTCCCTCCCTCTTCCCTCACCTCTGTACCAGTTCCCTCCATCATGTGGAAGGTTCTCTCCCTCTTCCCTCACCTCTGTCCCAGTTCCCTCCATCATGTGGAAGGTTCCCTCCCTCCTCCCTCACCTCTGTACCAGTTCCCTCCATCATGTAGAAGGTTCCCTCCCTCTTCCCTCACCTCTGTCCCAGTTCCCTCCATCATGTGGAAGGTTCCCTCCCTCTTCCCTCACCTCTGTCCCAGTTCCTCCATCATGTGGAAGGTTCCCTCCCTCTTCCCTCACCTCTGTCCCAGTTCCCTCCATCATGTGGAAGGCTCCCTCCCTCTTCCCTCATCTCTGTCCCAGTTCCCTCCATCATGTGGAAGGTTCCCTCCCTCTTCCCTCATCTCTGTCCCAGTTCCTCCATCATGTGGAAGGTTCCCTCCCTCATCCCTCACCTCTGTACCAGTTCCCTCCATCATGTGGAAGGTTCCCTCCCTCTTCCCTCACCTCTGTCCCAGATCCTCCATCACGTGGAAGGTTCCTTCCCTCTTCCCTCATCTCCGTCCCAGTTCCCTCCATCATGTGGAAGGTTCCCTCCCTCATCCCTCACCTCTGTACCAGTTCCCTCCATCATGTGGAAGGTTCCCTCCCTCATCCCTCACCTCTGTACCAGTTCCCTCCAACATGTGGAAGGTTCCCTCCCTCTTCCCTCACCACTGTACCAGTTACCTCCATCATGTGGAAGGTTCCCTCCCTCATACCTCACCTCTGTACCAGTTCCCTCCAACATGTGGAAGGTTCCCTCCCTCTTCCCTCACCTCTGTCCCAGTTCCCTCCATCATGTGGAAGGTTCCTTCCCTCTTCCCTCACCTCTGTCCCAGTTCCCTCCATCATGTGGAAGGTTCCCTACCTCTTCCTTCACCTCTGTCCCAGTTCCCTTCATCGTATGGAAGGCTTCCTGCCTCTTCCCTCACCTCTTTCCAAGTTCCCTCCACATGATGGAGGGAACTGGGACAGAGGTGAGGGAAGAGGGAGGGAACCTTCCACATGATGGAGGAACTGGTACAGAGGTGAGGGAAGAGGGAGGGAACCTTCCACATGATGGAGGAACTGGGACAGAGGTGAGGGAAGAGGGAGGGAACCTTCCACATGATGGAGGGAACTGGTACAGAGGTGAGGGACGAGGGAGGGAACCTTTCACATGATGGAGGGAACTGGTACAGAGGTGAGGACCTCTGTACCAGTTCCTCCATCATGTGGAAGGTTCCCTCCCTCTTCCCTCACCTCTGTACCAGTTCCCTCCATCATGTGGAAGGTTCCCTCCCTCTTCCCTCACCTCTGTACTAGTTCCCTCCATCATGTGGAAGGTTCCCTCCCTCTTCCCTCACCTCTGTACCAGTTCCCTCAATCATGTGGAAGGTTCCCTCCCTCTTCCCTCACCTCTGTACCAGTTCCCTCCATCATGTGGAAGGTTCCCTCCCTCTTCCCTCACCTCTGTCCAAGTTACCTCCATCATGTGGAAGGTTCCCTCCCTCTTCCCTCACCTCTGTCCCAGTTCCCTCCATCATGTGGAAGGTTCCCTCAATCATCCCTCACCTCTGTACCAGTTCCCTCCATCATGTGGAAGGTTCCCTCCCTCTTCCCTCACCTCTGTACCAGTTCCCTCCATCATGTGGAAGGTTCCCTCCCTCATCCCTCACCTCTGTACCAGTTCCCTCCATCATGTGGAAGGTTCCCTCCCTCTTCCCTCACCTCTGTACCAGTTCCCTCCATCATGTTGAAGGTTCCCTCCCTCTTCCCTCACCTCTGTACCAGTTCCCTCCATCATGTGGAAGGTTCCCTCCCTCTTCCCTCATCTCTGTACCAGTTCCCTCCGTCATGTGGAAGGTTCCCTCACCTCTGTACCAGTTCCCTCCATCATGTGGAAGGTTCCCTCCCTCTTCCCTCACCTCTGTACCAGTTCCCTCCATCATGTGGAAGGTTCCCTCCCTCTTCCCTCACCTCTGTACCAGTTCCCTCCATCATGTGGAAGGTTCTCTCCCTCTTCCCTCACCTCTGTCCCAGTTCCCTCCATCATGTGGAAGGTTCCCTCCCTCCTCCCTCACCTCTGTACCAGTTCCCTCCATCATGTAGAAGGTTCCCTCCCTCTTCCCTCACCTCTGTCCCAGTTCCCTCCACCATGTGGAAGGTTCCCTCCCTCTTCCCTCACCTCTGTACCAGTTCCCTCCATCATGTGGAAGGTTCCCTCCCTCTTCCCTCACCTCTGTCCCAGTTCCTCCATCATGTGGAAGGTTCCCTCCCTCTTCCCTCACCTCTGTCCCAGTTCCCTCCATCATGTGGAAGGCTCAATCCCTCTTCCCTCATCTCTGTCCCAGTTCCCTCCATCATGTGGAAGGTTCCCTCCCTCTTCCCTCATCTCTGTCCCAGTTCCTCCATCATGTGGAAGGTTCCCTCCCTTATCCCTCACCTCTGTACCAGTTCCCTCCATCATGTGGAAGGTTCCCTCCCTCTTCCCTCACCTCTGTCCCAGTTCCTCCATCATGTGGAAGGTTCCCTCCCTCTTCCCTCATCTCCGTCCCAGTTCCCTCCATCATGTGGAAGGTTCCCTCCCTCATCCCTCACCTCTGTACCAGTTCCCTCCATCATGTGGAAGGTTCCCTTCCTCATCCCTCACCTCTGTACCAGTTCCCTCCAACATGTGGAAGGTTCCCTCCCTCTTCCCTCACCACTGTACAAGTTCCCTCCATCATGTGGAAGGTTCCCTCCCTCATACCTCACCTCTGTACCAGTTCCCTCCAACATGTGGAAGGTTCCCTCCCTCTTCCCTCACCTCTGTACCAGTTCCCTCCATGATGTGGAAGGTTCCCTCCCTCATCCCTCACCTCTGTACCAGTTCCCTCCATCATGTGGAAGGTTCCCTCCCTCATCTCTCACCTCTGTACCAGTTCCCTCCATCATGTGGAAGGTTCCCTCCCTCATCCCTCACCTCTGTACCAGTTCCCTCCAACATGTGGAAGGTTCCCTCCCTCTTCCCTCACCTCTGTACCAGTTCCCTCCATCACGTGGAAGGTTCCCTCCCTCATCCCTCACCTCTGTACCAGTTCCCTCCAACATGTGGAAGGTTCCCTCCCTCTTCCCTCACCTCTGTACCAGTTCCCTCCATCATGTGGAAGGTTCCCTCACTCTTCCCTCACCTCTGTACCAGTTCCCTCCATCATGTGGAAGGTTCCCTCACTCTTCCCTCACCTCTGAACCAGTTCCCTCCATCATGTGGAAGGTTCCTTCACTCATCCCTCACCTCTGTACCAGTTCCCTCCATCATGTGGAAGGTTCCCTCCCTCGTCCCTCACCTCTGTACCAGTTCCCTCCAACATGTGGAAGGTTCAATCCCTCTTCCCTCACCTCTGTACCAGTTCCCTCCATCATGTGGAAGGTTCCCTCCCTCATCCCTCACCTCTGTACCAGTTCCCTCCATCATGTGGAAGGTTCCCTCCCTCATCTCTCACCTCTGTACTAGTTCCCTCCATCATGTGGAAGGTTCCCTCCCTCTTTCCTCACCTCTGTCCCAGTTCCCTCCATCATGTGGAAGGTTCCCTCCCTCTTCCCTCACCTCTGTACCAGTTCCCTCCATCATGTGGAATGTTCCCTCCCTCTTCCCTCACCTCTGTACCAGTTCCCTCCATCATGTGGAAGGTTCCTTCCCTCATCCCTCACCTCTGTACAAGTTCCCTCCATCATGTGGAAGGTTATCTCCCTCATCCCTCACCTCTGTCCAAGTTCCCTCCATCATGTGGAAGGTTCCCTCCCTCTTCCCTCACCTCTGTCCCAGTTCCCTCTATCATGTGGAAGGTTCCCTCCCTCTTCCCTCACCTCTGTACAAGTCCCCTCTATCATGTGGAAGGTTCCCTCCCTCTTCCCTCACCTCTGTCCAAGTTCCCTCCATCATGTGGAAGGTTCCCTCCCTCTTCCCTCACCTCTGTACCAGTTCCCTCAATCATGTGGAAGGTTCCCTCCCTCTTCCCTCACCTCTGTCCCAGTTCCCTCCATCATGTGGAAGGTTCCCTCCCCTTTCCCTCACCTCTGTACCAGTTCTCTCCGTCATGTGGAAGGTTCCCTCCCTCTTCCCTCACCTCTGTCCCAGTTCCCTCCATCATGTGGAAGATTCCCTCCCTCTTCCCTCACCACTGTCCCAGTTCCCTCCATCATGTTGAAGGTTCCCTCCCTCTTCCTTCACCTCTGTCCCAGTTCCCTCCATCATGTGGAAGGTTCCCTCCCTCTTCCCTCACCTCTGTACCAGTTCACTCCATCATGTGGAAGGTTCCCTCCCTCTTCCCTCACCTCTGTACCAGTTCCCTCCAGCACGTGGAAGGTTCCCTCCAACTTCCCTCACCTATGTCCCAGTTCCCTCCATCATGTGGAAGGTTCCCTCCCTCTTCCCTCACCTCTGTACCAGTTCCCTCCATCATGTGGAAGGTTCCCTCCCTCTTCCCTCACCTCTGTCCCAGTTCTCTCCATCATGTGGAAGGTTCCCTCCCTCTTCGCTCACCTCTGTCCCAGTTCCCTCCATCATGTGGAAGGTTCCCTCCCTCTTCCCTCACCTCTGTCCCAGTTCCCTCCATCATGTGGTAGGTTCCCTCCCTCTTCCCTCAACTCTGTCCCTGTTCCCTCCATCATGTGGAAGGTTCCCTCCCTCTTCGCTCACCTCTGTCCCAGTTCCCTCCATCATGTGGAATGTTCCTTCCCTGACCCCTCACCTCTGTCTCAGTTCCCTCCATCATATGGAAGGTTCCCTCCCTCTTCACTCAACTCTGTCCAAGTTCCCTCCATCATGTGGAAGGTTCCCTCCCTTCTCCCTCTCCTCTGTCCCAGTTCCCTCCATCATGTGGAAGGCTCCCTCCCCATCCCTCACCTCTGTTTCAGTTCCCTACATCATGTGGAAGGTTCACTCCCTCTTCCCTCACTTCTGTCCCAGTTCCGTCCATCATGTGGAAGGTTCCCTCCCTCTTCCCTCATCTCTGTCCCAGTTCCCTCCCATATGTCGAAGGTTCCCTCCCTCATCCCTCACCTCTGTCCCAGTTATCTCCATCATGTGGAAGGTTCCCTCCCTCTTCCCTCACCTCTGTCCCAGTTCCGTCCATCATGTTTAAGGTTCCCTCCCTCTTAGCTCACCTCCGTCCCAGTTCCCTACATCATGTGGAAGGTTCCCTCCCTCTTCCCTCACCTCTGTCCCAATTCCCTCCATTATGTGGAAGGTTCCCTCCCTCATCCCTCACCTTTGTCCCAGATCCCTCTATCATGTGGAAGGTTCCCTCCCTTATCTCTCTCCTCTGTCCCAGTTCCCTCCATCACGTGGAAGGTTCCCTCCCTCATCCCTCACCTCTGTCCCAATACCCTTCATCATGTGCAAGGTTCCCTCCATCTTCCCTCACCACTGTCCCAGTTCCCTCCATCATGTGGAAGGTTCACTCCTTCAACCCTCAATTCTGTCCCAGTTCCCTCCATCATGTGGAAGGTTCCCTCCCTCTTCCCTCACCTCTGTCCCATTCCCTCCATCATGTGGAAGGTTCCCTCCCTCTTCCCTCACCTCTGTCCCATTCCCTCCATCATGTGGAAGGTTCCCTCCCTCATCTCTCACCTCTGTCCCAGTTCCCTCCATCATGTGGAAGGTTCCCTCCCTCTTCCCTCACCTCTGTTCCAGTTACCTCTATTATGTGGAAGGTTCCCTCCCTCATCTCTCACCTCTGTCCCAGTTCACTCCAACATGTGGAAGGTTCCCTCCCTCTTCCCTCACCTCTGTCCCAGTTCTCTCCATCATGTGGAAGGTTCCCTCCCTCTTCGCTCACCTCTGTCCCAGTTCCCTCCATCATGTGGTATGTTCCCTCCCTCCTCCCTCAACTCTTTCCCAGTTCCCTCCATCATGTGGAAGGTTCACTCCCTCTTCCTTCACCTCTGTCCTAGTTCCCTCCATCGTATGGAAGGCTTCCTCCCTCTTCCCTCACCTCTTTCCCAGTTCCCTCCACCATGTGGAAGGTTCCCTCTCTCTTCCCTCACCTCTGCCCCAGTTCCCTCCATCCTGCGGAAGGTTCCCTCCCTCCTCCCTCTCCTCTGTCCCAGTTCCATCAATCATGTGGAAGGTTCCCTCCCTCTTCCCTCATCTCTTTCACAGTTCCCTCCATCACGTGGAAGGTCCCCTCCCTCTTCTCTCACCTCTTTCCCAGTTCCCTCCATTATGTGGAAGGTTCCTTCCCTCATATCTCACCTCTGTCCCAGTTCCCTCCATCATGTGGAAGGTTCCCTCCCTCTTCCCTCTCCTCTGTCCCAGTTCCCTCCATCATGTGGAAGGTTCCCTCCCTCATCCCTCACCTCTGTCCCAGATCCCTACATCATGTGGAAGATTCCCTCCCTCTTCCCTCACCTCTGTCCCAGTTCCCTCCATCATGTGGAAGGTTCCCTCCGTCTTCTTTCATCTCTGTCCCAGTTCCCTCCGTTATGTTGAAGGTTCCCTCCCTCTTCCCTCACCTCTGTCCCAGTTCCTTCCATCATGTGGAAGGTTCCCTCCCTCATCCCTCACCTCTGTCCCAGTTCCCTCCATCATGTGGAAAGTTCCCTCCCTCATCCCTCACCTCTGTCCCAGTTACCTCCAACATGTGGAAGGTTCCCTCCCTTTTCCCTAACCTCTGTCCCTGTTCCCTCCATCATGTGGAAGGTTCCCTCCCTCATCCCTCACCTCTGTCCCAGTTCCCTACATCATGTGGAAGGTTCCCTCCCTCTTCCTTCACCTCTCTCCCAGTTCCCTCCATCATGTGGAAGGTTCCCTCCCTCATCCCTCACCTCTGTCCCAGTTCCCTACATCATGTAGAAGGTTCCCTCCCTCTTCCCTCACCTCTGTCCCAGTTCCCTCCCTCATGTGGAAGGTTACCTCCCTCTTCCCTCACCTCTGTCCCAGTTCCCTCCATTATGTGGAAGCTTCCCTCCCTAATCCCTCACTTTTGTCCCAGTTCCCTCCATCATGTGGAAGATTCCCTTCCTAATCCCTCACCTCTGTCCCAGTTCCCTCCATCATTTGAAAGGTTCCATCCCTCATCCCTCACCTCTGTCCCAGTTCCCTCCAACATGTAGAAGGTTTCCTCCCAATTCCCTCACCTCTGTCCCAGTTCCCTCCATCAAGTGGAAGGTTCCCTCCCTCTTCCCTCACCTCTGACCCACTTCCCTCCATCATGTGGAAGGTTCCCTCCCTCATCCCTCACCTCTGTCCCAGTTCCCTCCATCATGTGGAAGGTTCCCTCCCTCCTCCCTCACCTCTGTCCCAGTTCCTCCATCATGTGGAAGGTTCCCTCGCTTATCCCTCAACTCTGTCCCAGTTCCCTCCAATATGTGGAAGGTTCCCTCCCTCTTCCCTCACCTCTGTCCCAGTTCCCTCCATTGTGTGGAAGGTCCCCTCCCTCTTCCCTCACCTCTTTCCCAGTTCCCTCCATCATGAGGAAGGTTCCCTCCCTCTTCCCTCACCTCTTCCCCAGTTCCCTCCATCATGGGAAAGGTTCCCTCCCTCATCCCTCACCTCTGTCCCAGTTCCCTCCATCATGTGGAAGGTTCCCTCCCTCATCCCTCACCTCTGTCCCAGTTCCCTCCAACATCTGGAAGGTTCCCTTCCTCTTCCCTAACCTCTGTCCCAGTTCCCTCCATCATTTGGAAAGTTCCCTCCCTCTTCCCTCACCTCTGTCCCAGTTCCCTCCATCATGTGGAAGGTTCCCTCCCTCATCCCTCACCTCTGTCCCAGTTCCCTCCAACATGTGGAAGGTTCCCTTCCTCTTCCCTAACCTCTGTCCCAGTTCCCTCCATCATGTGGAAGGTTCCCTCCCTCTTCCCTCACTTCTTTCCCAGTTCCCTCCATCACGTGGAAGGTTCCCTCCCTCTTCCCTCTCCTCTGTCCCAGTTCCCTCCATCATGTGGAAGGTTCCCTTCCTCTTCCCTCTCCTCTGTCCCAGTTCCCTCCATCATGTGGAAGGCTCCCTCCCTCTTCCCTCACCTCTCTACTAGTTCCTTCCATCATGAGGAACGTTCCCTCCCTCTTCCCTCAACTTTGTCCTAGTTCCCTCCATCATGTGGAAGGTTCCCTCCCTTCTCCCTCTCCTCTGTCCCAGTTCCCTCCATCATGTGGAAGGTTCCCTCCTCATCCCTCACCTCTGTCCCAGTTCCCTACATCATGTGGAAGGTTCCCTCCCTCTTCCCTCACCTCTGTCCCAGTTCCGTCCAACATGCGGAAGGTTCCCTCCCTCTTCCCTCATCTCTGTCCCAGTTCCCTCCATTATGTGGAAGGTTCGCTCCCTCATCCCTCACCATTTTCCTAGTTCCTTCCTTCATGTAGTAGGTTCCGTCCCTCATCCCTCACCTTTGTCCCAGTTCCCTCCATCATGTGGAAGGTTCCCTCTCTCATCTTTCTCGTCTGTCCCAGTTCCCTCAAAAATGTGGAAGGTTCCCTCCCTCTTCCCTCACCTCTGTCCCAGTTCCGTCCGTCATGTGGAAGGTTCCCTCCCTCTTAGCTCACCTCTGTCCCAGTTCCCTCCATCATGTGGAAGGTTCCCTCCTTCATCCCTCACCTCCGTCCCAGTTCCCTACATCATGTGGAAGGTTCCCTCCCTCGTCCCTCACCTCTGTCCCATTTCCCTCCATCATGTGGAAGGTTCCCTCCCTCTTCCCTCACCTCTGTCCCAGATCCCTCCATTATGTGGAAGGTTCCCTCCCTCATCCCTCACCTTTGTCCCAGTTCCCTCTATCATGTGGAAGGTTCCCTCCCTCATCCCTCTCCTCTTTCCCAGTTGCCTCCAACATGTGGAAGGTTCCCTCCCTCATCCCTCACCTCTGTCCCAGTTCCCTCCATCATGTGGAAGGTTCCCTCCCTCTTCACTCACCTCTTTCCCAGTGTTCTCCCTCATGTGGAAGGTTTCCTCCCTCATCCCTCTCCTCTTTCCCAGTTCCCTCCAACATGTGGAAGGTTCTCTCCCTCTTCTCTCACCTCTTTCCCATTTCCCTCCATTATGTGGAAGGTTCCTTCCCTCATCCCTCACCTATGTCCCAGTTCCCTCCATCATGTGGAAGGTTCCCTCCCTCTTCACTCACCTCTTTCCCAGTGTTCTCCCTCATGTGGAAGGTTCCCTCCCTCTTCCCTCACCTCTGTCCCAGTTCCCTATATCATGTATAAGGTTCCCTCCCTCATCCCTCACCTCTGTCCCAGTTCCCTCCATCATGTGGAAGGTTCCCACCCTCATCCCTCACCCCTGTACCAGTTCCCTCCATCATGTGGAAGGTTCCCTCCCTCTTCCCTCACCTCTGTCCCACTTCCCTCCATCATGTGGAAGGTTCCCTCCCTCTTCCCTCACCTCTGTCCCAGTTCCCTACATCATGTGGAAGGTTCGTTCCCTCTTCCCTCACCTCTGTCCCAGTTCCCTCCATCACGTGAAAGGTTCCCTCCCTCTTCCCTCACCTCTGTCCCAGTTCCCTCCATTATGTGGAAGGTTCCCTCCCTATTCCCTCACCTTTGTCCCAGTTCCCTCCATCATGTGGAAGGTTCCCTTCCTAATCCCTCACCTCTGTCCCAGTTCCCTCTATCATTTGGAAGGTTACATCCCTCATCCCTCACCTCTGTCCCAGCTCCCTCCAACATGTAGAAGGTTCCCTCCCTCTTCCCTCACCTCTATCCCAGTTCCCTCCATCATGTGGAAGGTTCCCTCCCTCTTCCCTCACCTCTGTCCCACTTCCCTCCATCATGTGGAAGGTTCCCTCCCTCATCCCTCACCTTTGTCCCAGTTCACTCCATTATGTTGAAGGTTCCCTCCCTCATCCGTCACCTCTATCCCAATTCCCTCCATCATGTGGAAGGTTCCCTCCCTCTTCCCTCACCTCTGTCCCAGTTCCCTCCATCACGTGGAAGGTTCCCTCCCTCCTCCCTCACCTCTGTCCCAGTTCCCTCCATCATGTGGAAGGTCCCCTCCCTCTTCCCTCACCTCTGTCCCAGTTCCCTCCATCATGTGGAGGGAACTTGGAAGAGGTGAGGGAAGAGGCAGGAAGCCTTCCATACGATGGAGGGAACTGGGACAGAGGTGAAGGAAGAGGTAGGGAACCTTCCACATGATGGAGGGAACTGGGACAGAGTTGAGGGAAGAGGGAGGGAACCTACCACATGATGGAGGGAACTGGGACAGAGGTGAGGGAAGAGGGAAGGAACCTTCCACATGATGGAGGGAACTGGGACAGAGGTGAGGGAAGAGGGAGGGAACCTTCCACATGATGGAGAGAACTGGGAGAGAGGTGAGGGAAGAGGGAGGGAACCTTCCACATGTTGGAGTGAACTGGAACGGAGGTGAGGGATGAGGGAGGGAACCTTCCACATGATGGAGGGAACTGGGACAGGGGTGAGGGATGAGGGAGGGAACCTTCCACATAATAGAGGTAACTGGAACAGAGGTGAGGGAAGAGGGAGGGAACTGGGACAGAGGTGACGGAAGACGGAGGGAACCTTCCACATGATTGAGGGAACTGGGACAGAGTTGAGGGATGAGGGAGTGAACCTTCCACATGATGGAGGGAACTGGGACAGAGGTGAGGGAAGAGGGAGGGAACCTTCCACATGATGGAGGGAATTGAGACAGATGTGAGGGAAGAGGGAGGGAACCTTCCACATGTTGGAGGGAACTGGGACAGAGGTGAGGGATGAGGGTGGGAACTTGGACAGAGGAGAGAGATGAGGGAGGCAACCTTCCACATGATAGAGGGAACTGGGACAAAGGTGAGGGATGAGGGAGGGAACCTTCCACATAATGGAGGGAACTGGGACAGAGGTGAGGGAAGAGGGAGGGAACCTTGCACATGATGGAGGGAAATGGGACAGAGGTGAGGGAAGAGGGAGGGAACTTTCCACATGATGTAGGGAACTGGGACGGAGGTGAGGGAAGAGGAAGGGAACCTTCCACATTTTGGAGGGAACTGGGACAGATGAGACAGATGAGGGAGGGAACCTTCTACATGAAGGAAGGAACTGGGAAAAAGTTCACTCCATCAAGTGGAAGGTTCCCTCCCTCTTCCCTCACCTCTGTCCCAGTTCCCTCCATCGTGTGGAAGGTTCTCTTCCCTCTTCCCTCACCTCTTTCCCAGTTCCCTCCATCATGTGGAAGGTTCCCTCCCTCTTCCCTCACCTCTTTCCCACTTCCCTCCATCATGTGGAAGGTTCCCTCCCTCTTCCCTCACCTCTTTCCCAGTTCCCTTTATCATGTGGAAGGTGCCCTCCTTCTTCCCTCACCTCTTTCCCAGTTCCCTCCATCATGTGGAAGGTTCAATTACTCTTCTCTCACCTCTGTCCCAGTTCCCTCCATCGTATGGAAGGTTCCCTCCCTCTTCCCTCTCCTCCGTCCCAGTTCCCTCCCTCATGTGCAAGGTTCCCTCCCTCTTCCCTCACCTCTGTCCCAGTTCCCTCCATCATGTGGAAGGTTCCCTCCCTCTTCCGTCACCTCTGTCTCAGTTCCCTCCATCATGTGGAAGGTTCCCTCCCTCTTCCCTCTCCTCTGTCTCAGTTCCCTCCATCATGTGGAAGGTTCCCTCCCTCTTCCCTCACCTCTTTCCCAGTTCCCTTTATCATGTGGAAGGTGCCCTCCTTCTTCCCTCACCTCTTTCCCAGTTCCCTCCATCATGTGGAAGGTTCAATTACTCTTCTCTCACCTCTGTCCCAGTTCCCTCCATCGTATGGAAGGTTCCCTCCCTCTTCCCTCTCCTCCGTCCCAGTTCCCTCCCTCATGTGCAAGGTTCCCTCCCTCTTCCCTCACTACTGTTCCAGTTCCCTCCATCATGTGGAAGGTTCCCTCCCTCTTCCCTCACCTCTGTCCCAGTTCCCTCCTTTATGTGGAAGGTTCCCTTCCTCATCCTTCACCTCTGTCCCAGTTCCCTCCATCATGTGAAAGGTTCCCTCCCTCATCCCTCACCTCTGTCCCAGTTCCCTCCATCATGTGGAAGTTTCCCTCCCTCATCCCTCACCTCTGTCCCAGTTCTCTCCAACATGTGGAAGGTTCCCTTCCTCTTCCCGAACCTCTGTCCCAGTTCCCTGCATCAAGTGGAAGGTTCCCTCCCTCTTCCCTCATCTCTGTCCCAGTTCCCTCCATCATGTGAAAGGTTCTCTCTCTCATCCCTCACCTCTGTCCCAGTTCCCTCCAACATGTGGAAGGTTCCCTTCCTCTTCCCTAACCTCTGTCCCAGTTCCCTCCATCATGTGGAAGGTTCCCTCCCTCTTCTTTCACCTCTGCCAAAGTTCCCTCCATCATGTGGAAGGTTCCCTCTCTCATCCCTCACCTCTGTCCCAGTTCCCTCCAACATGTGGAAGGTTCCCTCCCTCATCCCTCACCTCTGTCCCAGTTCCCTCGATCATGTGGAAGGTTCCCTCCCTCTTCCCTCTCCTCTGTCCCAGTTCCTTCCATCATGTGGAAGGTTCCCTCCCTCTTCCCTCACCTCTGTCCCAGTTCCCTCCATCATGTGGAAGGTTCCCTCCCTCTTCTCTCACCTCTTTCCCAGTTCCCTCCATCATGTGGAAGGTTCCCTCCCTCTTCCTTCACCTCTGTCCCAGTTCCCTCCATCATGTGTAAGGTTCCCTCCCTCTTCCCTCACCTCTGTCCCAGTTCCCTCCATCATGTTGAAGGTTCTCTCCCTCTTCCCTCACCTCTGTCCCAGTTTCCTCCATCATGTGGAAGGTTCCCTCCCTCTTCCCTCATCTCTATCCCAGTTCCCTCCATCATGTGGAAGGTTACCTCCCTCTTCCCTCACCTCTTTCCCAGTTCCCTCCATCATGTGGAAGGTTCCCTCCCTCTTCCCTCACCTCTTTCCCAGTTCCCTCCATCATGTGGAAGGTTCCCTCCCTCTTCCCTCACCTGTTTCCCAGTTCCCTCCATCACGTGGAAGGTTCCCTCCCTCTTCTCTCACCTCTTTCCCAGTTCCCTCCATTATGTGGAAGGTTCCTTCCCTCATCCCTCACCTCTGTCCCAGTTCCCTCCATCAAGTGGAAGGTTCCCTCTCTCTTCCCTCACCTCTGTCCCAGTTCCCTCCATCATGTGGAAGGTTCCCTCCCTCCTCCTTCAGCTGTGTCCCAGTTCCCTCCATCATGTGGAAGGTTCCCTCCCTCACCCCTGACCTCTGTCCCAGTTCCCTCCATCATGTGGAAGGTTCCCTCTCTCTTCCCTGACCTCTGTCCCATTTCCCTCCATCATGTGGAAGGTTCCCTCCCTCATCCCTCACCTCCGTCCCAGTTCCTCCATCATGTGGAAGGTTCCCTCCCTCTTCATTCACCTCTGTCCCAGTTCCCTCCATCATGTGGAAGGTTCCCTCCCTCTTCCCCCACCTCTGTCCCAGTTCCCTCCATCATGTGGAAGGTTCCCTCTCTCTTCCGTCACCTCTGTCCCAGTTCCCTCCATCGTATGGAAGGTTCCCTCCCTCTTCCCTCACCTCTGTCCCAGTTCCATCCTTCATGTGAAAGGTTCCCTCCCTCTTCCTTCACCTCTGTCCCAGTTCCCTCCATCATGTGGCAGGTTCCCTCCCTCATCCCTCACCTCTGTCCCAGTTCCCTCCATCATGTGGAAGGTTCCCTCCCTCATCCCTCACCTCTGTCCCAGTTCCCTCCATCGTGTGGAAGGTTCTCTTCCCTCTTCCCTCACCTCTTTCCCAGTTCCCTCCATCATGTGGAAGGTTCCCTCCCTCTTCCCTCACCTCTTTCCCACTTCCCTCCATCATGTGGAAGGTTCCCTCCCTCTTCCCTCACCTCTTTCCCAGTTCCCTTTATCATGTGGAAGGTGCCCTCCTTCTTCCCTCACCTCTTTCCCAGTTCCCTCCATCATGTGGAAGGTTCAATTACTCTTCTCTCACCTCTGTCCCAGTTCCCTCCATCGTATGGAAGGTTCCCTCCCTCTTCCCTCTCCTCCGTCCCAGTTCCCTCCCTCATGTGCAAGGTTCCCTCCCTCTTCCCTCACCTCTGTCCCAGTTCCCTCCATCATGTGGAAGGTTCCCTCCCTCTTCCGTCACCTCTGTCTCAGTTCCCTCCATCATGTGGAAGGTTCCCTCCCTCTTCCCTCACCTCTGTCCCAGTTCTCTCCATCATGTGGAAGGTTCCCTCTCTCTTCCCTCACCTCTGTCCTAGTTCCCTCCATCATGTGGAAGGTTCCCTCCCTCTTCCCTCATCTCTGTCCCTGTTCCTTACATCATGTGGAAGGTTCCCTCCCTCTTCCCTCACCTCTGTCCCAGTTCCCTCCATCATATGGAAGGTTCCCTCCCTCTTCCCTCACCTCCGTCACAGTTCCCTCCATGGTGTGGAAGGTTCCCTCCCTCTTTCCTCACCTCTTTCCCAATTTCCTCCATCATGTAGAAGGTTCCCTCCCTCCTCTCTCACCTCCACCTCAACCCCCCCCCCTTAATGCTGCTGGAGAAGAGTTCCTCCCCTCCTGCTCCTCCTCCACTTCAGCCCCCTCCATCATGCTGGAGAATACATGGAGTATACATGGAGAGGGTTTCGGGGGTCAACGCCCCCGCGGGTCGGTCTGAGACCAGGCCTCATGGTGGATCAGGGTCTGATCAACTAGGCTGTTTCTGCTGGCCGCACGCAAATTGATATATGAACCGCATCCCGGCAGGTCAGGAACTGACTTTAGGTCCCTGTCCCGTGTGTTCTTGAAGACAGCCAGGGCTGTATTGGTATTCCCCTTATGTATGTTGTGAGGCAATTGAACAGTCTTGGGCCACTGACACTTATTGTGTTGTCTCTCAGTTTACTCGTGGCGCCCCTGCTTTTCATTGAGGGAATGTTGCATCTCTTGCCGAGTCTTTTGCTTTCATAGGGAGTGATTTTCGTGTTCAAGTTTGGTACTAATCCCTCTAGGATTTTCCAAGTGATATTATCATGTATCTCTCTCGCCTGCGTTCCAGGGAATACAAATCAAGGGATTTCAACCGTTCCCAGTAATTTAGGTGCTTTTTCGTACCTATGTGGGCCAAGAAATTTCTTTGTACACTCTCCAGGTCAGCAATTTTGCCTGCCTTGAAGGGGGCAGTTAGTGTACAGTAGTATTCCAGCCTAGACAGAACAAGCGAGTTGAAGAGAATCTTCATGGGCTTGGCATCCCTATTTCTGAAGGTTCTCATTATCCATCCTATCATTTTCCTAACAGATGAGGTAGATATACTGTTGTGGTCTTTGAAGGTGAGATCCTCTGACATTATCACTCCCAGGTCTTTCACATTACTTTTTCGCTTTATTGTATGGTTAAAATTTTTTGTATACCCTGATAAAGTTTTAATTTGCAATTTTCCATATCTGAATAGTTGAAATTTCTCTTCACTAAACTTCATATTGTTGTGAGTGGTCAATTGGAAGATTTGGTTGATGTCCACTTGAAGTCTTGCAGTGTCTTCGATGGAGGTCACTGTCAAGGAAATCCGGGTGTCAT
>NC_091336.1:4921301-4941301 GCF_038502225.1 Cherax quadricarinatus
TGTCAACCTGCTGGATAATTACGCTGGAGGTGTTCGCAATTATATCCATCTGCGGGAGAAACAACAAAGAGCCGGGAAGGAGAAATATAATTCTTGGGCTTGGGTCGGCACCGGCCAGCCTCAGAAGCGCGAGAGAGACTGTTGTGTGCATGGAAACTGCCACATTAGTGCGATTCCACAACCGTAACCATGGCTCCGTGGCCCTCTCGTGGTCCACCAGAACCTGGCTCCCAGTGAAACATCAACCTTTGGTCTCTAGTGGCCCCCCTGGACCCCCAGTGGTCCAAAAGCCCACCTTATGGTTCACAAATCCACTTTCTCCTTAGTGACCTCTTGGCCCCTGGCTTCTATTGAAGCACCTAGCTCTCTAGTGGAACAGGAGCCCTCTTTTCTCCAGTGGTCTACCAGACCTCTGGCTCCTAATGGCCCTCTAATTCCAAGGAGCCCATTGGCTTCCCTGGAGCATTTAAAAAAGCTCATTATCTCTTGACTCATTCAAATCTCCAAGACATGCATTTCTTTCATTGTCATTACTTTCGCAAGTGAAGTCTAAAACGATCAAGTGTTGCAACATTAACGAAAATCGTCCATTACTGATATTATTATAAGTGTTACGAACGTGAGATTTATGGGTTGGTTTGTTAATTTGTATTAAAGTCTATCGACTACACAAAGGTCATTAAGACAACCAAAAGTAACGGTGAAGGATATTTTAATCCTTATCAAAAGGAATTGAAGTATATTCTCAGTGTATATTCGCCGAAAGTCATATACCTTTTATATGTATAACAGTGATTTGTGGGAGTTATGTTAATATACGTTTTACCTTTCTGGATTTGTGGAATTATTGGTGAGAATTTTTTTGTATATAAAGAAATATATATTTTGATTGGTAATACTTTGATGAAATATTTTGTATGTTAATGGAGCGTGTTGTACGCTATGATACTTAATGTAAAGTTTAATTTATAGGTTAAATTATTTAATAAATAAAAGTCCAGAATTATTTTTCAATATATCAGTAGAGGGAGAATAAATTGAATATATTTTTGTGTTGTTTTCAAACAGAAACTTGTGGAGTCGTAATCAAACTTGAGGGACTAACGTTGTAAACACAACCATAATATATTAATAACCTTATTAATGTGACTTAATATGCAATTATATTTAAGACTTCCATTGTTGAGTAGACATATCCATGACTGGATAATTATCCACTTATTGAAAGTTATGCTTCCTGCACAGTAGGACACTGACTGACAGACACAGGCATAGTGATGCGCACGTAAGTAGGCACACGAAGATACATACATGCAGGCACATACATGTACACGGCACATAAATACTGTATCTTACATGTGAGTGTGAGGGACACACACACAAGCGACTCCTGACACACAGACAACAAACACACCGACACATAGGTAAGACACATTCCCGGAGCAGCGGGGGAGGCTGAGGCCAGAATGTACATGGTGATGTCTCTCCCTCATCTCATGCCATGTTTACATCTTTATGAGTCAGCCTCCAGCTAGCACATCCTCTGTCCCTCCCCTCTTCCTAACTCTCCTCTTCCTCTCAAAACTCCCTCCCTCTTCCTACCTCTCCCGCTTCCTTCGCTCCCAGTAAATCTTTGTATTTTCTAACACACACACACACACACACACATACACACACACACACACACACACACACACACACACACACACACACACACACACACACACACAGACACACACACACACACACACACACACACACACACACATACACACACACACACACACACATACACACACACACACACACACACACACACACATACACACACACACACACACACACACACATATACACACACACACACACACACATATACACACACACACACAGACACACACACACACACACACACACGCACACACACACACACACACACACACACACACACACACACACACACACACACACACACACACATGGAAACTCCTTGTAAATTCACTATATTAATTTAAACTGTAATTATGAATGACAAGGGTGAAATAGGTGGTTGATGAAGGTACAAGAATAATGGAGGGAAGTGAATAATGGAGGGAAGTGAATGATGAAGGGAAGTGAATAATGGAGGGACGTGAATAATGGAGGGACGTGAATAATGGAGGGAAGTGAATGATGAAGGGAAGTGAATAATGGAGGGACGTGAATAATGGAGGGAAGTGAATGATGAAGGGAAGTGAATAATGGAGGGACGTGAATAATGGAGGGAAGTGAATGATGAAGGGAAGTGAATAATGGAGGGACGTGAATAATGGAGGGAAGTGAATAATGGAGGGAAGTGAATGATGGAGAGAAGTGAATGATAGAGGGAAGTGAATGATGGAGAGAAGTGAATGATGGAGGGAAGTGAATAATGGGGGGAAGTGAATGATGGAGAGAAGTGAATGATAGAGGGAAGTGAATGATGGAGGGAGGAGAATTATGGAGAGAAGTGAATGATAGAGGGAAGTGAATGATGGAGGGAAGTGAATGATGGAGGGAAGTGAATGATGGAGGGAGGAGAATTATGGAGAGAAGTGAATGATGGAGGGAAGTGAATGATGGCGGGAAGTGAATGATGGAGGGAAGTGAATAATGGAGGGACGTGAATAATGGAGGGAAGTGAATAATGGAGGGACGTGAATAATGGAGAGAAGTGAATGATAGAGGGAAGTGAATGATGGAGGGAAGTGAATGATGGAGGGAGGAAAATTATGGAGAGAAGTGAATGATGGAGGGAAGTGAATGATGGAGGGAAGTGAATGATGGAGGGAAGTGAATGATGGAGGGAGGAGAATTATGGAGAGAAGTGAATGATGGAGGGAAGTGAATGATGGCGGGAAGTGAATGATGGAGGGAAGTGAATGATGGAGGGAAGTGAATGATGGAGGGAGGAGAATTATGGAGAGAAGTGAATGATGGAGGGAAGTGAATGATGGAGGGAAGTGAATGATGGAGGGAAGTGAATGATGGAGGGAAGTGAATGATGGAGGGAGGAGAATTATGGAGAGAAGTGAATGATGGAGGGAAGTGAATGATAGAGGGAAGTGAATGATGGAGGGAAGTGAATGATGGAGGGAAGTGAATGATGGAGGGAAGTGAATGATGGAGGGAAGTGAATGATAGAGGGAGGAGAATTATGGAGAGAAGTGAATTGTGGAGGGAAGTGAATTGTGGAGGGAAGTGAATGATGGAGGGAAGTGAATGATGGAGGGAAGTGAATGATGGAGGGAAATGAATGACGGAGGGAGGAGAATTATGGAGAGAAGTGAATGATGGAGGGGAGTGAATGATGGAGGGAAGTGCATGATGGAGGGACGTGAATGATGGAAGGAAGTGAATGATGGAGGGAAGTGAATGGTAGAGGGAAGTGAATGATGGAGGGAGGAGAATTATGGAGAGAAGTGAACGATGGAGAGAAGTGAATGATGGTGGGAAGTGAATGACTGAGTGGAGCGAATGATGGATGGAAGTGAACGATGGAGAGAAGTGAATGATGGAGGGAAGTGAATGATGGAGTGAAGTGAATGATGGATGGAAGTGAATGATAGATTGAGGGGAATTATGGAGAGAAGTGAATGATGAAGGTGAATGATTGGAGGAGGTAGATGACAGACAGAAGTGTTGGATATAGGATTATGAGTGATAAACAGTGATACATGAGTAACAGTGATACATGAGTAACAGTGATACATGAGTAACAGTGATACATGAGTAACAGTGATACATGAGTAACAGTGATACATGAGTAACAGTGATACATGAGTAACAGTGATACATGAGTAACAGTGATACATGAGTAACAGCGATACATGAGTAACAGCGATACATGAGTAACAGTGATACATGAGTAACAGTGATACATGAGTAACAGTGATACATGAGTAACAGTGATACATGAGTAACAGTGATACATGAGTAACAGTGATACATGAGTAACAGTGATACATGAGTAACAGTGATACATGAGTAACAGTGATACATGAGTAACAGTGATACATGAGTAACAGTGATACATGAGTAACAGTGATACATGAGTAACAGTGATACATGAGTAACAGTGATACATGAGTAACAGTGATACATGAGTAAATAAATAAATGAGTAAAGATTTCAGATTCAAATCCACCAAAAGTTTAATAAAAATATATTTACCGAGACGTAGATGTTACAATAATGTATGTGGATAGTAAGTACATTAGTGTATATAGAGAATAAGTACATTAATGTATATAGATAATAAGTACATTATAAAGACCTCAGCACCTAGCATGACTGGTCACGTCTTCCCCAGCACCTAGATAATTGTTCCCGCCTTCGCAGCACCTAGCAAGACTGGTCATGCCTTCTCCAGCGCCTAGCAAGACTGGTCACGCCTTCTCCAGCACCTAGCAAGACTGGTCGTGCCTTCTCCAGCGCCTAGCAAGACTGGTCACGCCTTCTCCAGCACCTAGCAAGACTGGTCGTGCCTTCTCCAGCGCCTAGCAAGACTGGTCACGCCTTCTCCAGCACCTAGCAAGACTGGTCGTGCCTTCTCCAGCGCCTAGCAAGACTGGTCACGCCTTCTCCAGCACCTAGCAAGACTGGTCGTGCCTTCTCCAGCGCCTAGCAAGACTGGTCACGCCTTCTCCAGCACCTAGCAAGACTGGTCGTGCCTTCTCCAGCGCCTAGCAAGACTGGTCACGCCTTCTCCAGCACCTAGCAAGACTGGTCGTGCCTTCTCCAGCACCTAGCAAGACTGGTCATGCCTTTTCCAGCACCTAGCAAGACTGGTCATGCCTTCCCCAGCACCTAGCACAACTGGTCATGCCTTCTCCAGCACCTAGCAAGACTGGTCATGCCTTCCCCAGCACCTAGCACAACTGGTCATGCCTTCTCCAGCACCTAGCAAGACTGATCATGCCTTCCCCAGCGCCTAGGAAGACTGGTCACGCCTTCCCTAGCACCTAGCATAACTGGTCATTCCTTCTCCAGCACCTAGCAAGGCTGGTTACACCTTCCCTAGCACCTAGCATAACTGGTCACGCCTTCTCCAGCACCTAGCAAGACTAGTTACACCTTCCCCAGCACCTAGCATAACTGGTCACGCCTTCTCCAGCACCTAGCAAGACTGGTTACACCTTCCCCAGCACCTAGCATAACTGGTCACGCCTTCTCCAGCACCTAGCAAGACTGATTACACCTTCCCCAGCACCTAGCATAACTAACTGGTCACGCCTTCTCCAGCACCTAGTATAACTGGTCATGCCTTCTCCGGCACCTAGTATAACTGTTCACGCCTTCTCCAGCACCTAGTATAACTGGTCATGCCTTCTCCAGCACCTAGCTGGTTACACCTTTCCCAGCACCTAGCATAACTGGTCATGCCTTCTCCAGCGCCTAGCAAGACTGGTTACACCTTTCCCAGTACCTAGTAAGACTATTCACGCCTTCTCCAGCACCTAGCAAGACTGGTCACGCCTTCTCCAGCACCTAGCATAACTGGTCACGCCTTCTCCAGCACCTAGCAAGACTTGTTACACCTTCCCCAGCACCTAGCACAACTGGTCACGCCTTCTCCAGCACCTAGGAAGACTTGTTACACCTTCCCCAGCACCTAGCATAACTGGTCACGCCTTCTCCAGCACCTAGCAAGACTGGTTACATCTTCCCCAGCACCTAGCATAACTGGTCACGCCTTCTCCAGCACCTAGCAAGACTAGTTACACCTTCTCCAGCACCTAGCATAACTGGTCAAGCCTTCCCCAGGTGTGTGTGTGTGTGTGTGTGTGTGTGTGTGTGTGTATGTGTGTGTGTGTATGTACTCACCAAATTGTGGTTGCAGGGGTCGAGTCATAGCTCCTGGCCCCCCTCTTCACTAGTCGCTACTAGGTCCTCTCTCTCCCTGCTCCATGAACTTGCATGGCTTTCTCTCTCATCTTACTATCTTATATGCTTCTCTCTCTCTCTCTCTCTCTCTCTCTCTCTCTCTCTCTCTCTCTCTCTCTCACTTCATTCCTGTCAGCTCACCGTAAAGTTTCGCTGCTGTCAGGAGTTTCACGTCAGCTGGCTGCTGTCAAACTGTCGCTGTCAGCGTGCCGTCAGGGCTGACAGAGGAACATACACTCCCCGCCATATATTGACGGGAGGTGGAGGTACCCCAGACGCTGTGTGAGTAGATATACCCAGTGTATCTCACACACACACACACACACACACAAGTATATATATATATATATATATATATATATATATATATATATATATATATATATATATATATATATATATATATATATATATATATATATATATAGGGAGAGAGAGAGAGAGAGAGAGAGAGAGAGAGAGAGAGAGAGAGAGAGAGAGAGAGAAGTTCCTGATCCAGCAAGGGATCCTCCTTTGCTAGCTGCAAGAACTGTGTCAAAACTGTCAGTGGTGACAATAAGGCAGGAGGAGGTGCATTTCCTTCTTAAATCGCTTGACCAAGAAAAGGCCGTGGGCCCAGACAAGTTGAGCCCAAGATTGCTGAGAAGATGTGCAGACCAGCTAGCTGCACCTCTAACTCGCATCTTTCAGCACTGCCTAGTACAGTGTAAATGGCTCTCTCTATGGAAAGAGGCGAATGTAGTCCCTGTTCACAAAAAGAAGAGCAGAGCAGAAATCAGCAACTACAGACCGGTGTCACTCCTGTCAATCACTGGTAAGATCCTTGAGACAATAATCTCAAGACAAATGACAGAGTTTTTTGACTATCACTCACTACTTTGTGATCGTCAATATTTCTTCAGGAAAGGTTACTCTGCTGCTTATCTGTTGTTATACCTCTCCACTAAGTGGCATCAGTCACAGGATGAATCCAAAGTCAGCTGTGTTGTAGCACTGGACATTGCTGGCGCTTTCGACCGGGTGTGGCACTAGGACCTCTTAGCAAAACTTCAAGCACTGGGAATTGCAGGCTCTACGCTATGTCTCCTCAGTGACTACCTTCATGGTAGATCTCTAAGTGTAGTTCTCAATGGAACAGAATCAGCAAGACATCCTATTGGGGCAAGTGTTCCACAAGGAAGCGTGCTGGGACCATTGTTATGGAATGTCTACTTCAACGACCTTCTTCATCTCATCCCAGAATCACATGCATATGCAGACGACTGCACACTGACATTCACTTATCCAAGAGGAGAAATGCCAGCTGCTCTAAGCTACATCAATCACCAGCTGAGAGCTTTATCAGCTTGGGGAAATAGATGGCAAGTCACATTTGCACCTGAGGAAACGCAAATGATGATCGTCTCTAGGCACCATGATGGTAATGCTGGTGCAGTAGTAAGGATGAATGGGAGGGTGTTGGCACCTGGAGAAGAAGTTGATATCCTTGGGGTGAAATTTGACTCCAAACTAACCATGAAGAACCATGTTGTAAATCTTGCAAACAAGGCAGCCAGGAAGCTTACAGCACTTCGCCGTATCTCGCATCTACTTGACAGTAGGGGTTGCAAGATTCTGTACGAGGCACAAGTACGCTCGCACCTTGAGTATGCTCCACTTTCTTGGTTTGCCTGCCCCCCCCCCCTCTCATCTGCGACTGCTTGACAGAGTAGAGAACAGAGCAAGACGTCCCATCTCTCGCCTGGACCCATCCTGGATAGATCTGTCATTTCAGCAGAGCCTTCAACATAGGAGGGATGTGGGTGGCCTTACTGTTATGTACAAGGCCAATATTGTCAAAGTACCACACTTGGATCCACTTCGAGGACAGCGTGAAACAAGCTTTTATGCCACAAGACGGGCAGAAAGCAGCAACTTCACTCTGGTTGTACCCTTCTCCAGAACATCACTCCATCTGAGATCATATATACCCAGGATGACTCGAATATGGAACACATTCGTACAGCATAATGATGTCAACGAGATAAAGTCAGTTGATCAAATGATAATGCTGGCCCACAGATGGCTCCAACTTCATCCTGTTCCCTACTTGTATGTATCATAGCAATAAAAATGCTTTCAAATGAGCTGATGTAGGTAACAGCTCTTAGCTTGTCAATAAAGTTAGGAATCCTTAACCTGTAAATAGCTGTCAATAAAGCTAGGGATCCTTAACCTAACCTTGTCAAACCCTGTGTAAAGAGAGAGAGAGAGAGAGAGAGAGAGAGAGAGAGAGAGAGAGAGAGAGAGAGAGAGAGAGAGAGAGAGAGAGAGAGAGAGAGAGAGAGAGAGAGAGAGAGAGAGATTCAGTTACTACAAGCACTAGTCACCTTGACTGACCTACAAGGTCGAGCAGCAAAATATTAGGTCGTGAATCAAGACCTTTCAGTAAAACCAGTGGCAGGGAGTTATGAACTTACTTCGTTAGACTTGAAGTTATCAAGGTCAAGCTTTGAGCTGTAGTTACCTTGAACCTGTCAAGGACAAACGCTGACCTTTTTTTTTTAAAGAATTGAAGCTGTAAAGGCCAAGCTTTGAGCTTCATTAGCGTCATTGAAGCTGTCAAGGTTAAATTCTAAGCTCAGTTCGCCTTGAAGCTGTCAAGGTCAAGCTCGAGATATTTTTAACCATGAAGCTGTCAATGTCAAGCCTGAGCTTAGCGAGCTATAAAGCTGTCAAAATTAAACTCTGTTTGTTATGAAATAAACAACACGTGGAGAAACAGTTTTGTGTCAGGTTTAGTGAGTGAAATTTAGTGAGTGGGAGTGGGAAGGTAGGAGGGAAGGCAAGAATGAAGGTAGGTGGGAAGGTAGGTGGGAAGGTAGGAGGGAAGGTAGGTGGGAAGGTAGGAGGGAAGGCAAGAATGAAGGTAGGTGGGAAGGTAGGTGGGAAGGTAGGAGGGAAGGTAGGTGCGAAGGTAGGTGGGAAGGTAGGAGGGAAGGCAAGAAGGAAGGTAGGTGGGAATGTAGGAGGGAAGGTAGGAGGGAAGGTAGGAGGGAAGGTAGGAGGGAAGGTAGGTGGGAAGGTAGGTGGGAAGGTAGGAGGGAAGGTAGGTGGGAAGGTAGGAGGGAAGGTAGGTGGGAAGGTAGGTGGGAAGGTAGGTGGGAAGGTAGGAGGGAAGGTAGGTGGGAAGGTAGGAGGGAAGGTAGGTGGGAAGGTAGGAGGGAAGGTAAGAAGGAAGGTAGGTGGGAAGGTAGGAGGGAAGGTAGGTGGGATGGTAGGAGGGAAGGTAGGTGGGAAGGTAGGAGGGAAGGTAGATGGGAAGGTAGGAGGGAAGGTAGGTGGGAAGGTAGGAGGGAAGGTAGGTGGAAAGGTAGGTGGGAAGGTAGGTGGGAAGGTAGGAGGGAAGGTAGGTGGGAAGGTAGGAGGGAAGGTAGGTGGGAAGGTAGGAGGGAAGGTAAGAAGGAAGGTAGGTGGGAAGGTAGGAGGGAAGGTAGGTGGGAAGGTAGGAGGGAAGGTAGGTGGGAAGGTAGGAGGGAAGGTAGGTGGGAAAGTAGGAGGGAAGGTAAGAAGGAAGGTAGGTGGGAAGGTAGGAGGGAAGGTAGGTGGGAAGGTAGGTGGGAAGGTAGGAGGGAAGGTAGGTGGGAAGGTAGGAGGGAAGGTAGGTGGGAAGGTAAGAAGGAAGGTAGGTGGGAAGGTAGGAGGGAAGGTAGGTGGGAAGGTAGGAGGGAAGGCAGGAGGGAAGGTAGGAGGAAAGGCAGGAGGGAAGGCAGGTGGGAAGGTAGGAGGGAAGGCAGGTGGGAAGGCAGGAGGGACGGCAGGAGCGAAAGCAGGAGGGAAGGCAGGAGGGAAGGTAGGAGGAAAGGCAGGAGGGAAGGCAGGAGGGAAGGCAGGAGGGAAGGTAGGTGGGAAGGTAGGAGGGAAGGTAGGAGGGAAGGTAGGAGGGAAGGTAGGAGAGAAGGTAGGAGGGAAGGTAAGAAGGAAGGTAGGGGGGAAGGTAGGAGGGAAGGTAGGTGGGAAGGTAGGAGGGAAGGCAGGAGGGAAGGTAGGAGGAAAGGCAGGAGGGAAGGCAGGTGGGAAGGTAGGAGGGAAGGCAGGTGGGAAGGCAGGAGGGAAGGCAGGAGCGAAAGCAGGAGGGAAGGCAGGAGGGAAGGTAGGAGGAAAGGCAGGAGGGAAGGCAGGAGGGAAGGCAGGAGGGAAGGTAGGTGGGAAGGTAGGAGGGAAGGCAGGAGGGAAGGTAGGAGGAAAGGCAGGAGGGAAGGTAGGAGGGAAGGTAGGTGGGAAGGTAGGAGGGAAGGTAGGTGGGAAGGTAGGAGGGAAGGCAGGAGGGAAGGTAGGAGGAAAGGCTGGAGGGAAGGCCGGAGGGAAGGTAGAAGGGAAGGCAGGTGGGAACGCAGGACGGAAGGCAGGAGCGAAAGCAGGAGGGAAGGCAGGAGGGAAGGTAGGAGGAAAGGCAGGAGGGAAGGCAGGAGGGAAGGCAGGAGGGAAGGCAGGAGGGAAGGCAGGAGGGAAGGTAGGAGGAAAGGCTGGATGGAAGGCAGGAGGGAAGGTAGAAGGGAAGGCAGGTGGGAAGGCAGGAGGGAAGGCAGGAGCGAAAGCAGGAGGGAAGGCAGGAGGGAAGGTAGGAGGAAAGGCAGGAGGGAAGGCAGGAGGGAAGGCAGGAGGGAAGGCAGGAGGGAAGGCAGGAGGGAAGGCAGGAGGGAAGGCAGGAGGGAAGGCAGGAGGGAAGGTAGGAGGAAAGGCTGGAGGGAAGGCAGGAGGGAAGGTAGAAGGGAAGGCAGGTGGGAAGGCAGGAGGGAAGGCAGGAGCGAAAGCAGGAGGGAAGGCAGGAGGGAAGGTAGGAGGGAAGGCAGGAGGGAAGGCAGGATGGAAGGTAGAAAGGAAGGCAGGAGGGAAGGCAGGAGGGAAGAATGTATGGAAGGCAGGTGGGAAGGCAGGAGGGAAGGCAGGAGGGAAGGTAGGAGGGAAGGCAGAAGGGAAGGCAGGAGGGAAGGCAGGAGGGAAGGCAGGAGGGAAGGTAGGAGGAAAGGCAGGAGGGAAGGCAGGAGGGAAGGTAGAAGGGAAGGCAGGTGGGAAGGTAGGCGGGAAGGTAGGAGGGAAGGCAGGAGGGAAGGTATGAGGAAAGGCAGGAGGGAAGGCAGGAGGGAAGGCAGGAGGGAAGGCAGGAGGGAAGGCAGGAGGGAAGGTAGGAGGAAAGGCTGGAGGGGAGGCAGGAGGGAAGGTAGAAGGGAAGGCAGGTGGGAAGGCAGGAGGGAAGGCAGGAGCGAAAGCAGGAGGGAAGGCAGGAGGGAAGGTAGGAGGGAAGGCAGGAGGGAAGGCAGGATGGAAGGTAGAAGGGAAGGCAGGAGGGAAGGCAGGAGGGAAGAATGTATGGAAGGCAGGTGGGAAGGTAGGAGGGAAGGCAGGAGGGAAGGCAGGAGCGAAGGTAGGAGGAAAGGCAGCAGGGAAGGCAGGAGGGAAGGTAGAAGGGAAGGCAGGTGGGAAGGCAGGTGGGAAGGCTGGAGGGAAGGCAGGAGGGAAGGCAGGAGGAAAGGTAGGAGGAAAGGCAGGATGGAAGGCAGGAGGGAAGGCAGGAGGGAAGGCAGGTGGGAAGGCAGGAGGGAAGGTAGGCGGGAAGGCAGGTGGGAAGGCAGGTGGAAAGGCAGAAGGGAAGGCAGGAGGGAAGGTAGGAGGGAAGGTAGGAGGGAAGGCAGGAGGGAAGACAGGAGGGAAGGTAGGAGGGAAGGCAGGAGGGAAGGCAGCAGGGAAAGTAGGAGGGAAGGCAGGAGGGAAGGCAGGAAAGAAGGTAGGAGGGAAGGCAGAAGGGAAGGCAGGAGGGAAGGCAGGAGGGAAGGTAGGAGAGAAGGCAGGAGGGAAGGCAGGAGGGAAGGTAGGAGGGAAGGCAGGTGGGAAGGCGGGAGGGAAGGCAGGAGGGAAGGCAAGAGGTAAGGCAGGTGGGAAGGCAGGAGGGAAGGCAGGAGGGAACGTAGGAGGGAAGGCAGGAGGGAAGGCAGGAGGGAAGGTAGGAGGGAAGGCAGGAGGGAAGGCAGGAGGGAAGGCAGGAGGGAAGGTAGGAGGGAAGGCAGGAGGGAAGGCAGGAGGGAAGGTAGGAGGGAAGGCAGGAGGGAAGGCAGGAGGGAAGGTAGGAGGGAAGGCAGGAGGGAAGGCAGGAGGGAAGGTAGGAGGGAAGGCAGGAGGGAAGGCAGGAGGGAAGGCAGGAGGGAAGGTAGGAGGGAAGGCAGGAGGGAAGGCAGGAGGGAAGGTAGGAGGGAAGGCAGGTGGGAAGGTAGCAGGAAAGGCAGGAAGGCAGGAGGGAAGGTAGGAGGGAAGGTAGGAGGGAAGGCAGGAGAGAAGGTAGGAGGGAAGGCAGGAGGGAGGGCAGGAGGGAAGGCAGGAGGGAAGGCAGGAGGGAAGGCAGGAGGGAAGGCAGGTGGGAAGGCAGGAGGGAAGGCAGGAGGGAAGGTAGGAGGGTAGGCAGGAGGGAAGGCAGGAGGGAAGGCAGGAGGGAAGGCAGGAGGGAAAGCAGGAGGGAAGGCAGGAGGGAAGGCAGGAGGGAAGGTAGGAGGGAAGGCAGGAGAGAAGGTAGGAGGGAAGGCAGGAGGGAGGGCAGGAGGGAAGGCAGGAGGGAAGCCAGGAGGGAAGGCAGGTGGGAAGGCAGGAGGGAAGGCAGGAGGGAAGGTAGGAGGGAAGGCTGGAGGGGAGGCAGGAGGGAAGGCAGGAGGGAAGGCAGGAGGAAAGACAGGAGGGAAGGTAAGAGGGAAGGCAGGAAGGAAGGCAGGAGGGAAGGCAGGTGGGAAGGCAGGTGGGAATGCAGGAGGGAAGGCAGGAGGGAAGGCAGGTGGGAATGCAGGAGGGAAGGCAGGAGGGAAGGCAGGAGGGAAGGTAGGAGGGAAGGCAGGAGGGAAGGCAGGAGGGAAGGCAAGAGGGAAGGCAGAAGTGAAGGCAGGAGGGAAGACAGGAGGGAAGGCAGGAGGGAAGGTAGGAGGGAAGGCAGGAGAGAAGGTAGGAGGGAAGGCAGGAGGGAGGGCAGGAGGGAAGGCAGGAGGGAAGGCAGGAGGGAAGGCAGGAGGGAAGGCAGGTGGGAAGGCAGGAGGGAAGGCAGGAGGGAAGGTAGGAGGGAAGGCAGGAGGGAAGGCAGGAGGGAAGGCAGGAGGGAAGGCAGGAGGGAAGGTAGGAGGGAAGGCAGGAGGGAAGGTAGAAGGGAAGGCAGGTGGGAAGGCAGAAGGGAAGGCAGGAGGGAAGGCAGGAGGGAAGACAGAAGGGAAGGTAGGAGGGAAGGCAGGAGGGAAGGCAGGAGGGAAGGCAGGTGGGAAGGCAGGAGGGAAGGCAGGAGGGAAGGCAGGAGGGAAGGCAGGTGGGAAGGCGGGAGGGAAGGCAGGAGGGAAGGCAGGAGGGAAGGTAGGAGGGAAGGCAGGAGGGAAGGCAGGAGGGAAGGCAGAAGGGAAGGCAGGAGGGAAGACAGGAGGGAAGGCAGGAGGGAAGGCAGGTGGGAAGGCCGGTGGGAAGGCAGGAGGGAAGGCAGGAGGGAAGGCAGGAGGGAAGGCAGGAGGGAAGGCAGGTGGGAAGGCAGGAGGGAAGGCAGGAGGGAAGGCAGGAGGGAAGGTAGGAGGGAAGGCAGGAGGGAAGGCAGGAGGGAAGGCAGGAGGGAAGGCAGAAGGAAAGTCAGGTGGGAAGGCAGGAGGGAAGGCAGGAGGGAACGCAGGAGGGAAGCTAGGAGGGAAGGCAGGAGGAAAGGCAGGAGGGAAGGTAGGAAGGAAGGCAGGTGGGAAGGCAAGAGGGAAGGCAGGAGGGAAGGCAGGAGGGAAGACAGGAGGGAAGGTAGGAGGGAAGGCAGGAGGGAAGGCAGGAGAGAAGACAGGAGGGAAGGCAGGAGGGAAGGCAGGAGGGAAGGCAGGAGGGAAGGCAGGAGGGAAGGCAGGAGGGAAGGCAGGAGGGAATACAGGAAGGAAGGCATGTGGGAAGGCAGGAGGGAAGGCAGGAAGGAAGGCATGTGGGAAAGCAGGAGGGAAGGCAGGAGGGAAGGCAGGAGGGAAGGCAGGAAGGAAGGCATATAGGAAGGCAGGAGGGACGGCAGGAGGGAAGGCAGGAGGGAAGGCAGGAGGGAAGGCAGGAAGGAAGGCATGTGCGAAGGCATGTGGGAAGGCAGGTGGGAAGGGAGGAGGGAAGGCAGGAGGGAAGGCAGGAGGGAAGGCAGGAAGGAAGGCATGTGGGAAGGCATGTGGGAAGGCAGGTGGGAAGGCAGGAGGGAAGGCAGGAGGGAAGGCAGGAGGGAAGGCAGGAGGGAAGGCAGGTAGGAAGGCAGGAGGGAAGGTATGTTTGAAGGCAGGTGGGAAGGCAGTTGGGAAGGCAGGAGGGAAGGCAGGAGGGAAGGCAGTAGGGAAGGCAGGAGGGAAGGCAGGAGGGAAGGCAGGAGGGAAGGCAGGAAGGAAGGCAGGTAGGAAGGCAGGAGGGAAGGTATGTTTGAAGGCAGGTGGGAAGGCAGTTGGGAAGGCAGGAGGGAAGGCAGGAGGGAAGGCAGGAGGGAAGGCAGGAGGGAAGGCAGGAGGGAAGGCAGTAGGGAAGGCAGGAGGGAAGGCAGGAGGGAAGGCAGGAGGGAAGGCAGGCGGGAAGGCAGGTGGGAAGGCAGGAGGGAAGGCAGGTTGGAAGGCAGGAGGGAAGGTAGGAAGGAAGGCAGGTGGGAAGGCAGAAGGGAAGGCAGGAGAGAAGGCAGGAGGGAAGGCAGTGAAAATTCGGGCTCTGATCAGCTTCAAATCTTTTGTGTTTGACAGCTCAGCCAGTCAGCCAGTGAGCCAGTGAGCCAGTGATCCAGTGAGCCAGCCATCCAGTGAGCCAGTCAGCCAACCAGCCAGCCAGCCAGTCAACCAGTCAGCCAGCCAGCCAGTCAGCCAGTCAGCCAGTCAGCCAGTCAACCAGTCAGCCAGTCAGCCAGGCAGTCAGCCAGCGAGCCAGCCAGTCAGCCAGCCAACCAATACACACACACACACACACGCGCAAAAGGGGAAAGGAAAAATAAGATATATAAGAAGGGAAGGTGGCAGCAGTAGGCCTGCTTAAAGCAGTGACGTCACGACAAGTTGTGTGCCATTATACATATAAATTGAATTGTATATAATGTGAAGTGTATACTATCATAAGTGAAAAGTGAAATCGCATGAGGAACGAGGGATGTATGAGCACATGTGGCTATAATCAACACGGGTGAAGGATCTCCAAAATAGGGATTTAAGGACTACGTACGACGACTTCGTCATCAGCATCTGGCAACTGTCACGACCGTTGCCAGTGCAAGTATCACTCACATATTTTGTGGTTTGCATGTTGCAGGCTTCGCATCGCTGTTAGATACTGGTCACCCACTCCTGCAAGCTATTACAGTAGTTATTAGTTGTAAGAATACTTAGGAAGTTAGGAAGTCCTCTCTCAACGTGAACAAGGAATAGGATAATAACCAGCAATAATTGATACTTAAATCCAGAGAGGGCAATAAGTGGAGAGAGTAGCATTTCTAGGAAAGACAGTTGGAACAGAGAGGTATAACGGATCTTTAAACCACACCATCTACCCCCCCCCTAACCATCCCTCTCTCATATACACACACAAGGGCAGACACTCATAGAAGCTTTAGACCCTAGTAGCAATTTCCACTTTTTACAACCCAGAATTACTGGTATGTATTAACAGTATCTACCCCTCTTACCTCCCCAATACACACGAATACACACGTATACACACATACACACACAGCTTTTAAGGGCAACATTGTAAGTAGGTGGGGTAAGCCCCAGGAGAGTGGGGGTCAGGTCACAAGAAGTTGCGGCCAGTCAAGGACCACTGACACACACACACACACACACACACACACACACACAACATATACACACACACATAAAACACACACACACACACACACACACACACACACACACACACGCAACACACAACACACACACACACAACATACACACACACACACACACACACACACGCACACACACACACACACACACACACACACACACACACACACACACATACACACACACATTGCCAGACACACATACACTCCCCCCCTCCCCCACCGACATCTCACTCCTTCACCTGATCCCTCCCCTCCCTCTTTCACCCTCCCCCTCCCCACCTCTCCCTCCTTTCCCCTCTCCCTCTCCCACTCACCCACTTGCTCCTCCCTCCTTCCCACATAGCCACAGTTCCTCCACTACCTCCCCCCCCCACACTCTGACATACACAATACTAACCTAACATACAGAATTATATAGGTTTCACACTCTGAGGCAATCAGGATAAAACAAAATTGGGTTGCCAGAGAGCAACAAGAAAAACCAAGGGACAGGAGGAGGAAACTGCAAAGGAAGATTGGGCAGCAGAGCTCACAAAAAGGGAACGTGAATGGGAAAAGAAACTAGAAGAACTTAGCATGAGAATGGAAGAGAGGTTAGACATGGAAAGCAGGAAGTGGGAGGTGCAAGTCAAAGCAGCAGAGGCCAGGATACAGAGTTTAGAAGAGGAACTGAAAAATCTGAAACAGCCTAAAGAACTAAAGAACATTTTGGGATTGACAACAGAGACTGCTACCTCAGCCACAAATAAGGGGACTGTAGGGAAAGAAGGAGCAAAACTGCATGTAGAAGCTCAATCAGTGGAGACTGTAGTAAATGAAAGAGCTAAGCTATATGTGGAGGCCCTAACAGACCACAGCAGAACCCAGGGAAAGCCGAGAAGGGAAAATGACAGGCCACTGATCCCAAGTACATTAGCTAGTGAAACTGAAGAAAGGAAAGCTGCAATGGAGGAAATCAAATTGAATGAGGGGATACACAGGGATATGCAGTGGGAGAATGAAAGGGTGAGGTCAGTCTTTGTGTATGGGCTCCAGGAAGTTGAAGGGGAAACATATGAAGCAAGAAAACAAGGGAAAAAAAAGCAATTGAAAGCATCATGAAAGCAATAGGAGAAGACGACATGACCCAGCTGGAAAATTTTCGGAGAATAGGGGGGTTTGTAAAAAAAAGAACCCGGCCAGTGAAAGTGACCTTCAAGGCAGAATCGACTCGGAACAGGATCCTGCAGGAGAAAGCACGATTAAGGGACATGCCGGCATACAGGAAGGTGTATCTCGACCGCGACAGAACACAAGCAGAAAGGCAGAAACAGAGAGAGATGGTACAAAGGCGAAAGGAGGAAAGAGAGGGAATGGAGAAGACAGACAGGAGATCCCAGACACAGGAAGATCAAATACAGCCTCCCTCACAACTTCCTATAGAAGCCTCCCAACCAGGTCAACCCCAGTGCAACCAAACACTCTAAACCAAAACACCCATGCCACATCCAATGCCCCCACCCACTGCATTACAAACTCCACCCCCACAGCAACCACCCATAGTTCCTTATCAGGTCTCCCACTTTCCCAACCCCAATACACCTCCCAGACAACAATCTTAGAAAAGAAGTTGAAGGTGTGGTATACAAATGCAGATGGAATAACAAATAAGTATGAGGAGTGGCACGAAAGAATCAAGGAGACATCCCCAGACATAATAGCACTCACAGAAACAAAACTCACCAGAATAATAACAGATTCAATCTTTCCACCCGGATATCAAATCCTCAGGAAAGACAGAGGGAGGAGAGGGGGAGGAAGAGTTGCACTGCTCATTGAAAACCAGTGGGGGTTTGAGAAAATGGAAGGAATGGATGGCACGGGCGAAAGGGACTACTTAGTAGGAACAATCCAGTCTGAGGGACATAAGGTGATAATTGCAGTAATGTATAACCCACCACAGAACTGCAGGAGGCCAAGAGAAGAATACGAAGAGAGCACCAGAGCAATGGTCGACACACTAGCCGAGGTGGCCGGGAGAGCACACACGGGGGGAGCAAAGTTACTAGTTATGGGTGATTTCAATCACAAGGAGATTGACTGGGAAAACCTGGAGCCCCTTGGGGGTCCCGAAACATGGAGAGCCAAGATGATGGATGTGGTACTGGAAAACCTCATGCATCAACATGTTAGAGACACTACCAGAGAGAGAGAGAGGAGAGGATGAACCAGCAAGACTGGACCTTGTATTCACCTTCAGTAGTTCTGACATCGAGGATATCATGTATGAAAGGCCCCTGGGAGCTAGTGATCATGTGGTTCTGTGCTTCGACTACATAGTTGAGCTCCAAGTGGAGAGAGCAGCAGGAATAGGGTGGGAAAACCAAACTACAAAAGGGGGAACTACTCAGGCTTGAGGAACTTCTTTCAAGACATTCAGTGGGAGAGGGAACTGACAGGAAAACCAGTACAATAAATGATGGATTATGTGGCAACAAAATGCAAGGAGGCAGAGGAGAGGTTTGTTCCCAAGGGAAACAGAAATAATGGGAAGAACAGAACGAGTCCTTGGTTCACCCAAAGGTGTAGGGAGGCAAAAACTAGGTGTACTAGAGAATGGAAAAGGTACAGAAGACAGAGAACTCAGGAAAATAAAGAGATTAGCCGAAGAGTCAGAAACGAATATGCACAGATAAGAAGGGAGGCTCAGCGGCAATACGAAAATGACATAGCATCGAAAGTCAAGACTGACCCGAAGCTGTTGCACAGCCACATCAGGAGGAAAACAACAGTCAAGGACCAGGTAATCAGACTGAGGAAGGGCGATGGGGAATTCACAAGAAACGACCGGGAGGTATGTCAGGAGCCCAACACAAGATTTAAAGAAGTATTTACAGTGGAAACCAGTATGACTCCAGGAAATCAGAGCAGGGGGGTGCACCAGCAAGTGCTGGATGAGGTACATATAACCAAGGAGGAGGTGAAGAAGCTGCTATGCGAACTTGACACCTCAAAAGCGGTGGAACCAGACAACATCTCTCCGTGGGTCCTTAAAGAGGGAGCAGAGATATTGTGTGTACCGTTAACAAAGATCTTCAACACATCATTTGAAACTGGGCAACACCCTGAGGAATGGAAGATGGCAAATGTAGTCCCAATTTTTAAAAAGGGAGACAGATATGAGGCACTAAACTACAGACCTGTATCACTAACGTGTATAGTATGCAAGGTCATGGAGAAGATCATCAGGAGGAGAGTGGTGGAGCACCTGGAAAGAAACAAGTGTATAATTGACAACCAGCATGGTTTCAGGGAGGGAAAATCCTGTGTCACAAACCTACTAGAGTTTTATGACAAGGTGACAGAAGTAAGACAAGAGAGAGAGGGGTGGATCGACTGCATTTTTATGGACTGCAAGAAGGCCTTCGACACAGTTCCTCACAAGAGGTTACTGCAAAAGCTAGAGGATCAGGCACACATAACAGGAAAGGCACTGCAATGGATCAGAGAATACCTGACAGGGAGGCAAGAACGAGTCATGGTACGTGACGAGGTGTCAGAGTGGGCGCCTGTGACAAGCGGGGTTCCACAGGGGTCAGTCCTAGGACCTGTGCTGTTCTTGGTATATGTGAATGACATAACGGAAGGGATAGACTCAGAAGTGTCCTTGTTTGCGGACGATGTGAAGTTAATGAGAAGAATCAAATCGGATGAGGATCAGGCAGGACTACAAAGAGACCTGGACAGACTACAAGCCTGGTCCAGCAACTGGCTCCTTGAGTTTAACCCTGCCAAATGCAAAGTCATGAAGATTGGGGAAGGGCAAAGAAGACCGCAGACACAATATAGTTTAGACGGCGAAAGTCTGCAAACCTCACTCAAGGAAAAAGATCTGGGGGTGAGTATAACACCGAGCATATCTCCCGAGGCGCACATCAATCAGATAACTGCTGCAGCATACGGGCGCCTGGCAAACCTACGGATAGCGTTCCGATACCTCAGTAAGGAGTCGTTCAAGACTCTGTATACCATTTACGTCAGGCCCATACTGGAGTATGCAGCACCAGTTTGGAATCCACACCTAGTCAAGCACGTCAAGAAATTAGAGAAAGTGCAAAGGTTTGCAACAAGACTAGTCCCAGAGCTACGGGGATTGTCCTATGAAGAAAGGTTGAGGGAAATCGGCCTGACGACACTGGAGGCCAGGAGGGTCAGGGGAGACATGATAACGACATATAAAATACTGCGCGGAATAGAAGAGGTGGACAAAGACGGGATGTTCCAGAGATGGGACACAGAC
>NC_091336.1:4943801-4966301 GCF_038502225.1 Cherax quadricarinatus
AGTGAGAGATGCTCACCTCGCTATGTATAAACAGTGAGAGATACTCACCACTCTGTGTATATACAGTGAGAGATACTCACCTCTCTGTGTATATTAAGTGAGAGATGCTCACTACTCTGTGTATATACAGTGAGAGACACTCACCTCTCTGTGTATATTAAGTGAGAGATGCTCACCTCGCTATGTATAAACAGTGAGAGATACTCACCACTTTGTGTATATACAGTGAGAGACACTCACCTCTCTGTGTATATTAAGTGAGAGATGCTCACCTCGCTATGTATAAACAGTGAGAGATACTCACCACTCTGTGTATATACAGTGAGAGATACTCACCTCTCTGTGTATATTAAGTGAGAGATGCTCACTACTCTGTGTATATACAGTGAGAGATACTCACCACTCTGTGTATATACAGTGAGAGATACTCACCACTCTGTGTATATACAGTGAGAGATACTCACCACTCTGTGTATATACAGTGAGAGATACTCACCACTCTGTGTATATGCAGTGAGAGATACTCACCACTCTGTGTATATACAGTGAGAGACACTCACCACTCTGTGTATATACAGTGAGAGATACTTACCACTCTGTGTATATACAGTGAGAGATACTCACCACTCTGTGTATATACAGTGAGAGATACTCACATCTCTGTGTATATACAGTGAGAGATACTCACCTCTCTGTGTATATACATTGAGAGATGCTCACCTCTTTGTGTACATACAGTGAGAGATACTCACCTCTGTGTATATACATTGAGAGATACTTACCTGTCTGTGTATATACAGTGAGAGATGCTCACCTCTTTGTGTACATACAGTGAGAGATACTCACCTCTCTGTGTATATACATTGAGAGATACTCACCTCTCTGTGTACATACAGTCAGAGATACTCACCTCTCTGAGCATATACAGAGATACTCGCCTGTCTATGTACATACAGTGAGAGATACTCACCTCTCTCTGTATATACAAAGATACACACCTATCTCTGAATATACAGTGAGAGATACTCAACTCTCTGTGTACATACAGTGAGAGATACTCATCTCTCTGTGAATATACAGTGAGAGATACTCACCTCTCTGTGTATATACAGTGAGAGATACTCACCTCTCTGCGTATATACAGTGAGAGATACTCACCTCTCTGTGCATATACAGTGAGAGATACTCATACTCTGTATATATACAGTGAGAGATACCTCTCTGTGTATAAGCAGAGGTTCAAACCTATCTGTGTATATACAGTGAGAGATACTCACCTCTCTGTGTATGTACAGTGAAAGATACTCACCTCTCTGTGTATGTACAGTGAGAGATACTCACCTCTCTGTGTATATACAGTGAGAGATACTCACCTCTCTGTGTATGTACAGTGAGAGATACTCACCTCTTTGTGTATATACAGTGAGAGATACTCTCCTCTTTGTGTACATGATGTGAGAGATACACTCCTCTCTGTGCACATGCAGTGAGAGATACACTCTTCTCTGTGTATATACATTTAGAGATACACACCTCTCTGTGAAAATACAGTGAGAGATACATTCCTCTCTGTGCATATATCTAGAGTTTACCTGGAGAGAGTTCCGGGGGTCAACGTCTCCGTGGCCCGGTCTGTGACCAGGCCTCCTGTGGATCAGAGCCTGATCAACCAGGCTGTTACTGCTGGCTGCACGCAATCCAACGTACGAGCCACAGCCCCGCTGGTCAGGGGTCTATTGGAAATCCCCCTTATGTATGCTGGGGGGCAGTTGAACAGTCTCGGGCCCCTGACACTTATTGTATTGTCTCTTAACGTGCTAGTGACACCCATGCTTTTCATTGGGGGGATGTTGCATCGTCTGCCGAGTCTTTTGCTTTCGTTGTGAGTGATTTTCGTGTGCAAGTTCGGTACTAGTCCCTCTAGGATTTTCCAGGTGTATATAATCATGTATCTCTCCCGCCTGCGTTCCAGGGAATACAGGTTTAGGAACCTCAAGCGCTCCCAGTAATTGAGGTGTTTTATCTCCGTTATGTGCTCCGTGAAGGTTCTCTGTACATTTTCTAGGTCAGAAATTTCACCTGCCTTGAAAGGTGCAGTTAGTGTGCAGCAATATTCCAGCCTAGATAGAACAAGTGACCTGAAGAGTGTCATCATGGGCTTGGCCTCCCTAATTTTGAAGGTTCTCATTATCCATCCTGTCATTTTTCTAGCAGATCCGATTGATACAATGTTATGGTCCTTGAAGGTGAGATCCTCTGACATGATCACTCCCAGGTCTTTGACGTTGGTGTTTCGCTCTATTTTGTGGCCAGAATTTGTTTTGTACTCTGATGAAGATTTAATTTCCTCGTGTTTACCATATCTGAGTAATTGAAATTTCTCATCGTTGAACTTCATATTGTTTTCTGCAGCCCAGTGAAAGATTTGGTTGATGTCTGCCTGGAGCCTTGCAGTGTCTGCCATGGAAGACACTGTCATGCAGATTCGGGTGTCATCTGCAAAGGAAGACACGGTTCTGTGGCTGACATCCTTGTCTATGTCGGATATAAGGATGAGGAACAAGATGGGAGCGAGTACTGTGCCTTGTGGAACAGAGCTTTTCACCGTAGCTGCCTCGGACTTTACTCTGTTGACGACTACTCTCTGTGTTCTGTTAGTGAGGAAATTATAGATCCATCGACCGACTTTTCCTGTTATTCCTTTAGCACGCATTTTGTGCGCTATTACGTCATGGTCACACTTGTCGAAGGCTTTTGCAAAGTCTGTATATATTACATCAGCATTCTTTTTGTCTTCTAGTGCATCTAGGACCTTGTCGTAGTGATCCAATAGTTGAGACAGACAGGAGCGACCTGTTCTAAACCCATGTTGCCCTGCGTTGTGTAACTGATGGGTTTCTAGATGGGTGGTGATCTTGCTTCTTAGGACCCTTTCAAAGATTTTTATGATATTGGATGTTAGTGCTATCGGTCTGTAGTTCTTTGCTGTTGCTTTACTGCCCCCTTTGTGGAGTGGGGCTATGTCTGTTGTTTTTAGTAACTGTGGGACGACCCCCGTGTCCATGCTCCCTCTCCATAGGATGGAAAAGGCTCGTGATAGGGGCTTCTTGCAGTTCTTGATGAACACGGAGTTCCATGAGTCTGGCCCTGGGGCAGAGTGCACGGGCATGTCATTTATCGCCTGTTCGAAGTCATTTGGCGTCAGGATAACATCGGATAGGCTTGTGTTAACCAAATTCTGTGGCTCTCTCATAAAAAAATCATTTTGATCTTCGACTCTCAGTCTGGTTAGCGGCTTGCTAAAAACTGAGTCATATTGGGACTTGAGTAGCTCACTCATTTCCTTGCTGTCATCTGTGTAGGACCCATCTTGTTTAAGTAGGGGCCCAATACTGGACGTTGTTCTCGACTTTGATTTGGCATAGAAGAAGAAATACTTTGGGTTTCTTTAGATTTCATTTATGGCTTTTAGTTCTTCCCGCGATTCCTGACTCCTATAAGATTCCTTTAGCTTAAGTTCGATGCATGCTATTTCTCTGACCAGTGTCTCCCTACGCATTTCAGATATATTGACCTCTTTTAGCCGCTCTGTTATTTTTTTCCGTCGCCTGAAAAGGGAGCGCCTGTCTCTTTCTATTTTACATCTACTCCTCCTTTTTCTTAGAGGAATAAGCCTTGTGCATACATCGAGTGCCACCAAGTTAATCTGTTCTAGGCATAAGTTGGGGTCTGTGTTGCTTAGTATATCTTCCCATCTTATATCGGTTAGGACTTGGTTTACTTGGTCCCACTTTATGTTTTTGTTATTGAAGTTGAATTTGGTGAAGGCTCCCTCGTGACTAATCTCATTATGTCGGTCTGGGGCTCCACGCATACATGTCTGAACCTCGATTATGTTGTGATCTGAGTATATTGTTTTTGATATGTGTATATACAGAGATACACTCCTCTCTGTGTATATACAGAGATACACTCCTCTCTGTGTATATACAGAGATACACTCCTCTCTGTGTATACACAGAGATACACTCCTCTCTGTGTATATGCAGAGATACACTCCTCTCTGTGTACATGCAGAGATACACTCCTCTCTATGTATATACAGAGATACACTCCTCTCTGTGTATATACAGAGATACACTCCTCTCTGTGTATGTACAGAGATACACTTTTCTCTGTGTAAATACAGAGATACACTCCTCTCTGTGTATGTACAGAGATAAACTCCTCTCTGTGTATATACAGAGATACACTCCTCTCTGTATATGTACAGAGATACACTCCTCTCTGTGTATATACAGAGATACACTCTTCTGTGTGTATGTACAGAGATAAACTCCTCTCTGTGTAAATACAGAGATACACTCCTCTCTGTGTATGTACAGAAATACACTCCTCTCTGTGTATATACAGAGATACACTCTTCTGTGTGTATGTACAGAGATAAACTCCTCTCTGTGTAAATACAGAGATACACTCCTCTCTGTGTATGTACAGAAATACACTCCTCTCTGTGTATATACAGAGATACACTCCTCTCTGTGTATTTACAGAGATAAACTCCTCTCTGTGTATATACATAGATACACTCCTCTCTGTGTATGTACAGAGATAAACTCCTCTCTGTGTATATACAGAGATACACTCCTCTCTGTGTATATACAGAGATTCACTCCTCTCTGTGTATATACAGAGATACACTCCTCTCTGTGTATATACAGAGATAAACTCCTCTCTGTGTATAAACAGAGATACACTCCTCTCTGTGTATGTACAGAGATAAACTCCTCTCTGTGTATATACAGAGATACACTCCTCTCTGTGTATGTACAGAGATACACTCCTCTCTGTGTATATACAGAGATACACTCCTCTCTGTGTATATACAGAGATACACTCCTCTCTGTGTATGTACAGAGATACACTCCTCTCTGTGTATATACAGAGATACACTCCTCTCTGTGTATGTACAGAGATACACTCCTCTCTGTGTATGTACAGAGATACACTCCTCTCTGTGTATGTACAGAGATGGTATAAACCTTGGTAATAAATACCGACAAGTTGGTTTAGAAAGACACGTAAGCAAACACTATAACATATTTATTAGAAAACGTTTCGGTCCTGGGACCTTGATCACTTCTAACATACAGAGGTAGAAAGACAATATATATATAGGCGGAGAGTGAGGTGTGACGCACGTGACCTGAGGTATGTCATAAGAACATAAGAATGGAGGAACACTGTAGAAGGCCTACTGGTCCATGTGAGGCAGGTCCTTATCAAAACAACCTCTACCTATGATTACGACGGGTAGACGATGAAATCATGTGACTCCTGTGTTGGGTTGGTGCTGCTTAAGTATCATGTATGCCAATGTTTTTGAAATTTTGTAGTTTCCAGTGTTGCGTTCTAGTGTCGGTGACGGCGATTAGTGAGGCTTCTAGGCACCGTCGGCGTCTGAGGTCTGGTTCGGTGAGATACACTCCTCTCTGTGTATATACAGATACACTCCTCTCTGTGTATATACAGATACACTCCTCTCTGTGTATATACAGAGATACACTCCTCTCTGTGTATATACAGAGATACACTCCTCTCTGTGTATATACAGATACACTACTCTCTGTGTATATACATAGATACACTCCTCTCTGTGTATATACAGAGATACACTCCTCTCTGTGTATATACAGAGATACACTCCTCTCTGTGTATATACAGAGATACACTCCTCTCTGTGTATATACAGAGATACACTCCTCTCTGTGTATATACGGAGATACACTCCTCTCTGTGTATATACAGAGATACACTCCTCTCTGTGTATATACAGAGATACACTCCTCTCTGTGTATATACGGAGATACACTCCTCTCTGTGTATATACAGAGATACACTCCTCTCTGTGTATATACAGAGATAAACTCCTCTCTGTGTATATACAGAGATACACTCCTCTCTGTGTATATACAGAGATACACTCCTCTCTGTGTATATACAGAGATATTTACATTAAAATATCAATGATAATCAATACAGTTTACGTCTAGATTATTATCTAGTCATGAAAGAAATGTGTCAAGCTATGAAGGTATACCAGTCAGTGCAAGAAATATGAAGGTATACCAGTCAGTGCAAGAAATATGAAGGTATACCAGTCAGTGCAAGGAATATGAAGGTATACCAGTCAGTGCAAGAAATATGAAGGTATACCAGTCAGTGCAAGGAATATGAAGGTATACCAGTCAGTGCAAGAAATATGAAGGTATACCAGTCAGCGCAAGAAATATGAAGGTATACAAGTCAGTGCAAGAAATATGAAGGTATACCAGTCAGCGCAAGAAATATGAAGGTATACCAGTCAGTGCAAGAAATATGAAGGTATACCAGTCAGTGCAAGAAATATGAAGGTATACCAGTCAGTGCAAGAAATATGAAGGTATACCAGTCAGTGCAAGGAATATGAAGGTATACCAGTCAGTGCAAGAAATATGAAGGTATACCAGTCAGTGCAAGGAATATGAAGGTATACCAGTCAGTGCAAGAAATATGAAGGTATACCAGTCAGCGCAAGAAATATGAAGGTATACAAGTCAGTGCAAGAAATATGAAGGTATACCAGTCAGCGCAAGAAATATGAAGGTATACCAGTCAGTGCAAGAAATATGAAGGTATACCAGTCAGTGCAAGAAATATGAAGGTATACCAGTCAGTGCAAGAAATATGAAGGTATACCAGTCAGTGCAAGAAATATGAAGGTATACCAGTCAGTGCAAGAAATATGAAGGTATACCAGTCAGTGCAAGAAATATGAAGGTATACCAGTCAGTGCAAGAAATATGAAGGTATACCAGTCAGTGCAAGAAATATGAAGGTATACCAGTCAGCGCAAGAAATATGAAGGTATACCAGTCAGTGCAAGAAATATGAAGGTATACCAGTCAGTGCAAGAAATATGAAGGTATACCAGTCAGTGCAAGAAATATGAAGGTATACCAGTCAGTGTAAGAAATATGAAGGTATACCAGTCAGCGCAAGAAATATGAAGGTATACCAGTCAGTGCAAGAAATATGAAGGTATACCAGTCAGCGCAAGAAATATGAAGGTATACCAGTCAGCGCAAGAAATATGAAGGTATACCAGTCAGCGCAAGAAATATGAAGGTATACCAGTCAGTGCAAGAAATATGAAGGTATACCAGTCAGTGCAAGAAATATGTCAAGCTTTGAAGGTATACCAGTCAGTGCAAGAAATATGAAGGTATACCAGTCAGTGCAAAAAATATGTCAAGCTATGAAGGTATACCAGTCAGTGCAAAAAATATGTCAAGCTATGAAGGTATACCAGTCAGTGCAAAAAATATGTCAAGATATGAAGGTATACCAGTCAGTGCAAAAAATATGTCAAGATATGAAGGTATACCAGTCAGTGCAAGAAATATGAAGGTATACCAGTCAGTGCAAAAAATATGTCAAGCTATGAAGGTATACCAGTCAGTGCAAAAAATATGTCAAGCTATGAAGGTATACCAGTCAGTGCAAAAAATATGTCAAGCTATGAAGGTATACCAGTCAGTGCAAAAAATATGTCAAGCTATGAAGGTATACCAGTCAGTGCAAAAAATATGTCAAGATATGAAGGTATACCAGTCAGTGCAAAAAATATATCAAGCTATGAAGGTATACCAGTCAGTGCAAAAAATATGTAAAGATATGAAGGTATACCAGTCAGTGCAAAAAATATGTCAAGCTATGAAGGTATACCAGTCAGTGCAAAAAATATGTCAAGCTATGAAGGTATACCAGTCAGTGCAAAAAATATGTCAAGATATGAAGGTATACCAGTCAGTGCAAAAAATATATCAAGCTATGAAGGTATACCAGTCAGTGCAAAAAATATGTCAAGATATGAAGGTATAACAGTCAGTGCAAAAAATATGTCAAGATATGAAGGTATACCAGTCAGTGCAAAAAATATATCAAGCTATGAAGGTATACCAGTCAGTGCAAAAAATATGTCAAGATATGAAGGTATAACAGTCAGTGCAAAAAATATGTCAAGATATGAAGGTATACCAGTCAGTGCAAAAAATATATCAAGCTATGAAGGTATACCTGTCAGTGCAAAAAATATGTCAAGATATGAAGGTATAACAGTCAGTGCAAAAAATATGTCAAGATACGAAGGTATAACAGTCAGTGCAAAAAATATGTCAAGATATGAAGGTATAACAGTCAGTGCAAAAAATATGTCAAGATATGAAGGTATAACAGTCAGTGCAAAAAATATGTCAAGATATGAAGGTATAACAGTCAGTGCAAAAAATATGTCAAGATATGAAGGTATAACAGTCAGTGCAAAAAATATGTCAAGATATGAAGGTATACCAGTCAGTGCAAAAAATATATCAAGCTATGAAGGTATACCAGTCAGTGCAAAAAATATGTCAAGATATGAAGGTATAACAGTCAGTGCAAAAAATATGTCAAGATATGAAGGTATACCAGTCAGTGCAAAAAATATATCAAGCTATGAAGGTATACCAGTCAGTGCAAAAAATATGTCAAGATATGAAGGTATAACAGTCAGTGCAAAAAATATGTCAAGATATGAAGGTATAACAGTCAGTGCAAAAAATATGTCAAGATATGAAGGTATAACAGTCAGTGCAAAAAATATTTCAAGATATGAAGGTATAACAGTCAGTGCAAAAAATATGTCAAGATATGAAGGTATAACAGTCAGTGCAAAAAATATGTCAAGATATGAAGGTATAACAGTCAGTGCAAAAAATATGTCAAGATATGAAGGTATACCAGTCAGAGCAAAAAAAGTGGAAAATCACCCAAAATATATATTTATGTAGTAATTGTTCCCTTCACCATTGTGTCTAAAACGCACGCGCACACACACACACACACACACACACATACACACACACACACACACACACATATATATATATATATATATATATATATATATATATATATATATATATATATATATATATATATATATATATATATATATATATATATATATATATATATATATATATATATATATGTATATGTATATTTATATTCATATATATATTAAATAATGAAAGTGGGTAACTATTACATAAGAGGCACCTTATTATTATATTTTATTTCTATGTCAAACGTAGACTAAACTGGTGGAGACACCTCCGGGTTTTGTATCATACAGCTGGTGCAGACGGCTCCAGGTGCTGTATAGTACAGCTGGTTTAGACAGCTCCAGTTATTGTGTCATACAGCTGGTGCAGATGGCTCCAGGTATTGTATCGTACAGCTGGTGGAGACACCACCGGGTATTATATCATTCAGCTGGTGGAGACAGCTCCAGGTATTGTATCGTACAGCTGGTGGAGACACCTCCGGGTTTTATATCATCCAGCTGGTGGAGACAGCTCCAGGTATTGTATCGTACAGCTGGTGGAGACACCTCCGGGTAATATATCATTCAGCTGGTGGAGACACCTCCGGGTATTATATCATATAGCTGGTGGAGACACCTCCGGGTATTATATCATTCAGCTGGTGGAGACAGCTCCAGGTATTGTATCATATAGCTGGTGGAGACACCTCCGGGTATTATATCATTCAGCTGGTGGAGACACCTCCGGGTATTATATCATTCAGCTGGTGGAGACAGCTCCAGGTATTGTATTGTACAGCTGGTGGAGACACTTCCGGGTAATATATCATTCAGCTGGTGGAGACACCTCCGGGTATTATATCATTCAGCTGGTGGAGACAGCTCCAGGTATTGTATCATATAGCTGGTGGAGACACCTCCGGGTATTATATCATTCAGCTGGTGGAGACACCTCCGGGTATTATATCATTCAGCTGGTGGAGACAGCTCCAGGTATTGTATTGTACAGCTGGTGGAGACACTTCCGGGTAATATATCATTCAGCTGGTGGAGACACCTCCGGGTATTATATCATATAGCTGGTGGAGACACCTCCGGGTATTATATCATTCAGCTGGTGGAGACAGCTCCAGGTATTGTATCATATAGCTGGTGGAGACACCTCCGGGTATTATATCATTCAGCTGGTGGAGACACCTCCGGGTATTATATCATTCAGCTGGTGGAGACAGCTCCAGGTATTGTATCATATAGCTGGTGGAGACACCTCCGGGTATTATATCATTCAGCTGGTGGAGACAGCTCCAGGTATTGTATCATATAGCTGGTGGAGACACCTCCGGGTATTATATCATTCAGCTGGTGGAGACACCTCCGGGTATATATCATTCAGCTGGTGGAGACACCTCCGGGTATTATATCATTCAGTTGGTGGAGACACCTCCGGGTATTATATCATTCAGCTGGTGGAGACACCTCCGGGTATTATATCATTCAGCTGGTGGAGACACCTCCGGGTATTATATCATTCAGCTGGTGGAGACACCTCCGGGTATTATATTATTCAGCTGGTGAAGACACCTCCGGGTATTATATCATTCAGCTGGTGGAGACAGCTCCAGGTATTGTATCATACAGCTGGTGGAGACACCTCCGGGTATTATATCATTCAGCTGGTGGAGACAGCTCCAGGTATTGTATCGTACAGCTGGTGGAGACACCTCCGGGTATTATATCATTCAGCTGGTGGAGACACCTCCGGGTATTATATCATTCAGCTGGTGGAGACACCTCCGGGTATTATATTATTCAGCTGGTGGAGACACCTCCGGGTATTATATCATTCAGCTGGTGGAGACAGCTCCAGGTATTGTATCATACAGCTGGTGGAGACACCTCCGGGTATTATATCATTCAGCTGGTGGAGACAGCTCCAGGTATTGTATCACACAGCCGCTGGAGATCCCGCCCGTATTATTTATGGCTGCCCTGGGTGTCTCTCTCCTTTTAGAAGTCTCTAATTGTGTGTGGGTATAATTGCTGGTGGTGGCGCATACTTTGTTTGCCTTGTTAGCCCGACCACAATGCCCACCACACTGCCCAGTTCATTTGCATCACCTGCTGACCGCTCGTGTTGTCTCCTGAGCCAGTGGCTCACCTGATAGGCGCCATATACCTCACCTGCACGCACCTAACTTACATGTAATTAGCCATAATTACAGGTGGACGTGCGGACCTTAATATGTTGTAGGTCCTGGACCTAAATATGTTGTGGGTCCTGGACCTTAATATGTTGTAGGTCCTGGGCCTTAATATGTTGTTGGTCCTGGACCTTAATATGTTGTGGGTCCTGGACCTTAATATGTTGTGGGTCCTGGACCTTAATATGTTGTGGGTCCTGGACCTTAATATGTTGTGGGTCCTGGACCTTAATATGTTGTAGGTCCTGGACCTTAATATGTTGTGGGTCCTGGACCGTAATATGTTGTGGGTACTGGACCTTAATATGTTGTAGGTCCTGGACCTTAATATGTTGTGGGTCCTGGACCTTAATATGTTGTAGGTCCTGGGCCTTAATATGTTGTGGGTCCTGGACCTTAATATGTTGTGGGTCCTGGACCTTAATATGTTGTGGGTCCTGGACCTTAATATGTTGTGGGTCCTGGACCTTAATATGTTGTGGGTCCTGGACTTTAATATGTTGTGGGTCCTGGACCTTATTATGTTGTGGGTCCTGGACCTTAATATGTTGTGGGTCCTGGACCTTAATATGTTATAGGTCCTGGACCTTAATATGTTGTGGGTCCTGGACCTTAATATGTTGTGGGTCCTGGACCTTAATATGTTGTGGGTCCTGGACCTTAATATGTTGTGGGTCCTGGACCTTAATATGTTGTGGGTCCTGGACCTTAATATGTTGTGGGTCCTGGACCTTAATATGTTGTGGGTCCTGGACCTTAATATGTTGTGGGTCCTGGACCTTAATATGTTGTGGGTCCTGGACCTTAATATGTTGTGGGTCCTGGACCTTAATATGTTGTGGGTATTGGACCTTAATATGTTGTGGGTCCTGGACCTTAATATGTTGTGGGTCCTGGACCTTAATATGTTGTGGATCCTGGACCTTAATATGTTGTGGGTCCTGGACCTTAATATGTTGTGGGTCCTGGACCTTAATATGTTGTGGGTCCTGGACCTTAATATGTTGTGGGTCCTGGACCTTAATATGTTGTGGGTCCTGGACCTTAATATGTTGTGGGTCCTGGACCTTAATATGTTGTGGGTCCTGGACCTTAATATGTTGTGGGTCCTGGACCTTAATATGTTGTGGGTCCTGGACCTTAATATGTTGTGGGTCCTGGACCTTAATATGTTGTGGGTCCTGGACCTTAATATGTTGTGGGTCCTGGACCTTAATATGTTGTGGGTCCTGGACCTTAATATGTTGTGGGTCCTGGACCTTAATATGTTGTGGGTCCTGGACCTTAATATGTTGTGGGTCCTGGACCTTAATATGTTGTGGGTCCTGGACCTTAATATGTTGTGGGTCCTGGACCTTAATATGTTGTGGGTCCTGGACCTTAATATGTTGTGGGTCCTGGACCTCATCCCGGGGTTTTACCAAGTGTTTCTTTAATAGCTATGAAGTTATGAACTCATTCTTTTAGGTGTTTAAACTACGGATTCCTTAAGAATGTTACTAGATAAGAATGAGTGGCTAGTTTATGGTCCAGGACCGACTTCGTCATAAGTTTAAGTGTCCTATGAGCGGCTTATTTGTGTACAAATTTGTTGCTAATGTTAGGAATAAAAGTGTGAGTACCGTGGCTGGAACAATTCACAACTAACCATCAATACCGTGGCTGGAACAATTCATAGCTAACCATCAATACCGTGGCTGGAACAATTCACAACTAACCCACAATACCGTGGCTGGAACAATTCATAGCTAACCATCAATACCGTGGCTGGAACAATTCACAACTAACAATACCGTGGCTGGAACAATTCACAACTAACCATCAATACCGTGGCTGGAACAATTCACAACTAACCCACAATACCGTGGCTGGAACAATTCATAGCTAACCATCAATACCGTGGCTGGAACAATTCACAACTAACCATCAATACCGTGGCTGGAACAATTCATAGCTAACCATCAATACCGTGGCTGGAACAATTCACAACTAACCCACAATACCGTGGCTGGAACAATTCATAGCTAACCATCAATACCGTGGCTGGAACAATTCACAACTAACAATACCGTGGCTGGAACAATTCACAACTAACCATCAATACCGTGGCTGGAACAATTCACAACTAACCCACAATACCGTGGCTGGAACAATTCACAACTAACCCACAATACCGTGGCTGGAACAATTCATAGCTAACCATCAATACCGTGGCTGCTACAATTCACAACTAACCAACAATACCGTGGCTGGAAAAATTCACAACTAACCATCAATACCGTGGCTGAAAAAATTCACAACTAACCAACAATACCGTGGCTGGAACAATTCATAGCTAACCATCAATACCGTGGCTGGAACAATTCACAACTAACCCACAATACCGTGGCTGGAACAATTCATAGCTAACCATCAATACCGTGGCTGGAACAATTCACAACTAACTAACAATACCGTGGCTGGAACAATTCACAACTAACCATCAATACCGTGGCTGGAACAATTCACAACTAACCCACAATACCGTGGCTGGAACAATTCACAACTAACCCACAATACCGTGGCTGGAACAATTCATAGCTAACCATCAATACCGTGGCTGCTACAATTCACAACTAACCAACAATACCGTGGCTGGAAAAATTCACAACTAACCATCAATACCGTGGCTGAAAAAATTCACAACTAACCAACAATACCGTGGCTGGAACAATTCACAACTAACCCACAATACCGTGGCTGGAACAATTCACAACTAACCCACAATACCGTGGCTGGAACAATTCATAGCTAACCATCAATACCGTGGCTGGAACAATTCACAACTAACTAACAATACCGTGGCTGGAATAATTAACAACTAACCATCAATACCGTGGCTGGAACAATTCACAACTAACCCACAATACCGTGGCTGGAACAATTCACAACTAACCCAGAAAACCGTGGCTGGAACAATACCATCAATACCGTGGCTGGAACAATTCACAACTAAGCCACAATACCGTGGCTGGAACAATTCACAACTAACCCACAATACCGTGGCTGGAACAATTCATAGCTAACCATCAATACCGTGGCTGCTACAATTCACAACTAACCAACAATACCGTGGCTGGAACAATTCACAACTAACCAACAATACCGTGGCTGGAACAATTCACAACCAATCATCAATACCGTGGCTGGAACAATTCACAACTAACCCACAATACCGTGGCTGGAACAATTCATAGCTAACCATCAATACCGTGGCTGGAACAATTCACAACTAACTAACAATACCGTGGCTGGAACAATTCACAACTAACCATCAATACCGTGGCTGGAACAATTCACAACTAACCCACAATACCGTAGCTGGAACAATTCAAAACTAACCCACAATGCCGTGGCTGGAACAATTCATAGCTAACCATCAATACCGTGGCTGGAAAAATTCACAACTAACCAACAATACCGTGGCTGGAACAATTCACAACTAACCATCAATACCGTGGCTGGAACAATTCACAACTAACCATCAATGCCGTGGCTGGAACAATTCACAACTAACACACAATACCGTGGCTGGAACAATTCACAACTAACCCACAATACCGTGGCTGGAACAATTCATAGCTAACCATCAATACCGTGGCTGCTACAATTCACAACTAACCAACAATACAGTATCTGGAACAATTCACAACTAACCATCAATACCGTGGCTGGAACAATTCACAACTAACCCACAATACCGTGGCTGGAACATTTCATAGCTAACCATCAATACCGTGGCTGCTACAATTCACAACTAACCAACAATACCGTGGCTGGAACAATTCACAACTAACCATCAATACCGTGGCTGCTACAATTCACAAATAACCATCAATACCGTGGCTGGAACAATTCACAACAAACCAACAATACCGTGGCTGGAACAATTCACAACTAACCAACAATACCGTGGCTGGAACAATTCACAACTAACCAACAATACCGTGGCTGGAAAAATTCACAACTAACCAACAATACCGTGGCTGGAACAATTCACAACTAACCATCAATACCGTGGCTGGAACAATTCACAACTAACCATCAATACGGTGGCTGGAACAATTCACAACTAACCATCAATACCGTGGCTGGAACAATTCACAACTAACCATCAATACCGTGGCTGCTACAATTCACAACTAACCAACAATACCGTGGCTGGAACAATTCACAACTAACCAACAATACCGTGGCTGGAACAATTCACAACTAACCATCAATACCGTGGCTGGAACAATTCACAACTAACCATCAATACCGTGGCTGGAACAATTCACAAGTAACCAACAATACCGTGGCTGGAACAATTCACAACTTACCAACAATACCGTTGCTGGAACAATTCACAACTAACCAACAATACCGTGGCTGGAACAATTCACAACTAACCAACAATACCATGGCTGGAACAATTCACAACTAACCAACAATACCGTGGCTGGAACAATTCACAACTAACCAACAACACCGTGGCTTGAACAAATCACAACTAACCCACAATACCGTGGCTGGAACAATTCATAGCTAACCATCAATACCGTGGCTGGAACAATTCATAGCTAACCAATACCGTGGCTGCTACAATTCACAACTAACCAACAATACCGTGGCTGGAACAATTCACAACTAACGAACAATACCGTGGCTGGAACAATTCACAACTAATCATCAATACCGTGGCTGGAACAATTCACAACTAACCCACAATACCGTGGCTGGAACAATTCATAGCTAACCATCAATACCGTGGCTGGAACAATTCACAACTAACTAACAATACCGTGGCTGGAACAATTCACAACTAACCATCAATACCGTGGGTGGAACAATTCACAACTAACCCACAATACCGTGGCTGGAACAATTCACAACTAACCCACAATGCCGTGGCTGGAACAATTCATAGCTAGCCATCAATACAGTGGCTGGAAAAATTCACAACTAACCAACAATACCGTGACTGGAACCATTCACAACTACCCATCAATACCGTGGCTGGAACAATTCACAACTAACCATCAATGCCGTGGCTGGAACAATTCACAACTAACCCACAATACCGTGGCTGGAACAATTCACAACTAACCCACAATACCGTGGCTGGAACAATTCATAGCTAACCATCAATACCGTGGCTGATACAATTCACAACTAACCAACAATACCGTGGCTGGAACAATTCACAACTAACCATCAATACCGTGGCTGGAACAATTCACAACTAACCCACAATACCGTGGCTGGAACATTTCATAGCTAACCATCAATACCGTGGCTGCTACAATTCACAACTAACCAACAATACCGTGGCTGGAACAATTCACAACTAACCATCAATACCGTGGCTGCTACAATTCACAACTAACCATCAATACCGTGGCTGGTACAATTCACAACTAACCAACAATACCGTGGCTGGAACAATTCACAACTAACCCACAATACCGTGGCTGGAACAATTCACAACTAACCCACAATGCCGTGGCTGGAACAATTCATAGCTAACCATCAATACCGTGGCTGGAAAAATTCACAACTAACCAACAATACCGTGGCTGGAACAATTCACAACTAACCATCAATACCGTGGCTGGAACAATTCACAACTAACCATCAATGCCGTGGCTGGAACATTTCACAACTAACCCACAATACCGTGGCTGGAACAATTCACAACTAACCATCAATACCGTGGCTGGAACAATTCACAACTAACCAACAATACCGTGGCTGCAACAATTCACAACTTACCAACAATACCGTTGCTGGAACAATTCACAACTAACCAACAATACCGTGGCTGGAACAATTCACAACTAACCAACAATACCGTGGCTGGAACAATTCACAACTAACCCACAATACCGTGACTGGAACAATTCACAACTAACCCACAATGCCGTGGCTGGAACAATTCATAGCTAACCATCAATACCGTGGCTGGAAAAATTCACAACTAACCAACAATACCGTGGCTGGAACAATTCACAACTAACCATCAATACCGTGGCTGGAACAATTCACAACTAACCATCAATGCCGTGGCTGGAACAATTCACAACTAACCCACAATACCGTGGCTGGAACAATTCACAAGTAACCATCAATACCGTGGCTGGAACAATTCACAACTAACCAACAATACCGTGGCTGGAACAATTCACAACTTACCAACAATACCGTTGCTGGAACAATTCACAACTAACCAACAATACCGTGGCTGGAACAATTCACAACTAACCAACAATACCGTGGCTGGAACAATTCACAACTAACCAACAATACCGTGGCTGGAACAATTCACAACTAACCAACAATACCGTGCCTGGAACAATTCACAACTAACCATCAATACTGTGGCTGGAACAATTCACAACTAACCAACAATACCGTGGCTGGAACAATTCACAACTAACCAACAATACCGTGGCTGGAACAATTCACAACTAACCAACAATACCGTGGCTGGAAAAATTCACAACTAACCAACAATACCGTGGCTGGAACAATTCACAACTAACCATCAATACCGTAGCTGGAACAATTCACAACTAACCAACAATACCGTGGCTGGAACATTTCATAGCTAACCATCAATACCGTGGCTGCTACAATTCACAACTAACCAACAATACCGTGGCTGGAACAATTCACAACTAACCATCAATATCGTGGCTGCTACAATTCACAAATAACCATCAATACCGTGGCTGGAACAATTCACAACAAACCAACAATACCGTGGCTGGAACAATTCACAACTAACCAACAATACCGTGGCTGGAACAATTCACAACTAACCAATAATACCGTGGCTGGAAAAATTCACAACTAACCAACAATACCGTGGCTGGAACAATTCACAACTAACCATCAATACCGTGGCTGGAACAATTCACAACTAACCATCAATACCGTGGCTGGAACAATTCACAACTAACCATCAATACCGTGGGTGGAACAATTCACAACTAACCCACAATACCGTGGCTGGAACATTTCATAGCTAACCATCAATACCGTGGCTGTTACAATTCACAACTAACCAACAATACCGTGGCTGGAACAATTCACAACTAACCATCAAAACCGTGGCTGCTACAATTCACAAATAACCATCAATACCGTGGCTGGAACAATTCACAACTAACCAACAATACCGTGGCTGGAACAATTCACGACTAACCAACAATACCGTGGCTGGAACAATTCACAACTAACCAACAATACCGTGGCTGGAAAAATTCACAACTAACCAACAATACCGTGGCTGGAACAATTCACAACTAACCATCAATACCGTTGCTGGAACAATTCACAACTAACCATCAATACCGTGGCTGGAACAATTCACAACTAACCATCAATACCGTGGCTGCTACAATTCACAACTAACCAACAATACCGTGGCTGGAACAATTCACAACTTACCTCCAATACCGTGGCTGGAACAATTCACAACTTACCTCCAATACCGTGGCTGGAACAATTCACAACTTACCTCCAATACCGTGGCTGGAACAATTCACAACTTACCTCCAATACCGTGGCTGGAACAATTCACAACTTACCACAATACCGTTGCTGGAACAATTCACAACTAACCAACAATACCGTGGCTGGAACAATTCACAACTAACCAACAATACCGTGGCTGGAACAATTCACAACTAACCATCAATACCGTGGCTGGAACAATTCACAACTAACCATCAATACCGTGGCTGGAACAATTCACTACTAACCCACAATACCGTGGCTGGAACAATTCATAGCTAACCATCAATACCGTGGCTGGAACAATTCATAGCTAACCATCAATACCGTGGCTGCTACAATTCACAACTAACCAACAATACCGTGGCTGGAACAATTCACAACTAACGAACAATACCATGGCTGGAACAATTCACAACTAATCATCAATACCGTGGCTGGAACAATTCACAACTAACCCACAATACCGTGGCTGGAACAATTCATAGCTTTCCATCAATACCGTGGCTGGAACAATTCACAACTAACCCACAATACCGTGGCTGGAACAATTCACAACTAACCCACAATGCCGTGGCTGGAACAATTCATAGCTAACCATCAATACCGTGGCTGGAAAAATTCACAACTAACCAACAATACCGTGGCTGGAACAATTCACAACTAACCATCAATACCGTGGCTGGAACAATTCACAACTAAGCATCAATGCCGTGGCTGGAACAATTCACAACTAACCCACAATACCGTGGCTGGAACAATTCACAACTAACCCACAATATCGTGGCTGGAACAATTCATAGCTAACCATCAATACCGTGGCTGCTACAATTCACAACTAACCAACAATACCGTGGCTGGAACAATTCACAACTAACCATCAATACCGTGGCTGGAACAATTCACAACTAACCCACAATACCGTGGCTGGAACATTTCATAGATAACCATCAATACCGTGGCTGCTACAATTCACAACTAACCAACAATACCGTGGCTGGAACAATTCAGAACTGACCATCAATACCGTGGCTGCTACAATTCACAACTAACCATCAATACCGTGGCTGGAACAATTCACAACTAACCAACAATACCGTGGCTGGAACAATTCACAACTAACCCACAATACCGTGGCTGGAACAATTCTCAACTAACCCACAATGCCGTGGCTGGAACAATTCATAGCTAACCATCAATACCGTGGCTGGAAAAATTCACAACTAACCAACAATACCGTGGCTGGAGCAATTCACAACTAACCATCAATACCGTGGCTGGAACAATTCACAACTAACCATCAATGCCGTGGCTGGAACAATTCACAACTAACCCACAATACCGTGGCTGGAACAATTCACAACTAACCCACAATACCGTGGCTGGAACAATTCATAGCTAACCATCAATACCGTGGCTGCTACAATTCACAACTAACTAACAATACCGTGGCTGGAACAATTCACAACTAACCAACAATACCGTGGCTGGAACAATTCACAACTAACCCACAATACCGTGGCTGGAACATTTCAGAGCTAACCATCAATACCGTGGCTGCTACAATTCACAACTAACCAACAATACCGTGGCTGGAACAATTCACAACTAACCATCAATATCGTGGCTGCTACAATTCACAAATAACCATCAATACCGTGGCTGGAACAATTCACAACAAACCAACAATACCGTGGCTGGAACAATTCACAACTAACCAACAATACCGTGGCTGGAACAATTCACAACTAACCAATAATACCGTGGCTGGAAAAATTCACAACTAACCAACAATACCGTGGCTGGAACAATTCACAACTAACCATCAATACCGTGGCTGGAACAATTCACAACTAACCATCAATACCGTGGCTGGAACAATTCACAACTAACCATCAATACCGTGGGTGGAACAATTCACAACTAACCCACAATACCGTGGCTGGAACATTTCATAGCTAACCATCAATACCGTGGCTGTTACAATTCACAACTAACCAACAATACCGTGGCTGGAACAATTCACAACTAACCATCAAAACCGTGGCTGCTACAATTCACAAATAACCATCAATACCGTGGCTGGAACAATTCACAACTAACCAACAATACCGTGGCTGGAACAATTCACGACTAACCAACAATACCGTGGCTGGAACAATTCACAACTAACCAACAATACCGTGGCTGGAAAAATTCACAACTAACCAACAATACCGTGGCTGGAACAATTCACAACTAACCATCAATACCGTGGCTGGAACAATTCACAACTAACCATCAATACCGTGGCTGGAACAATTCACAACTAACCATCAATACCGTGGCTGCTACAATTCACAACTAACCAACAATACCGTGGCTGGAACAATTCACAACTTACCTCCAATACCGTGGCTGGAACAATTCACAACTTACCTCCAATACCGTGGCTGGAACAATTCACAACTTACCTCCAATACCGTGGCTGGAACAATTCACAACTTACCTCCAATACCGTGGCTGGAACAATTCACAACTTACCACAATACCGTTGCTGGAACAATTCACAACTAACCAACAATACCGTGGCTGGAACAATTCACAACTAACCAACAATACCGTGGCTGGAACAATTCACAACTAACCATCAATACCGTGGCTGGAACAATTCACAACTAACCATCAATACCGTGGCTGGAACAATTCACTACTAACCCACAATACCGTGGCTGGAACAATTCATAGCTAACCATCAATACCGTGGCTGGAACAATTCATAGCTAACCATCAATACCGTGGCTGCTACAATTCACAACTAACCAACAATACCGTGGCTGGAACAATTCACAACTAACGAACAATACCATGGCTGGAACAATTCACAACTAATCATCAATACCGTGGCTGGAACAATTCACAACTAACCCACAATACCGTGGCTGGAACAATTCATAGCTTTCCATCAATACCGTGGCTGGAACAATTCACAACTAACCCACAATACCGTGGCTGGAACAATTCACAACTAACCCACAATGCCGTGGCTGGAACAATTCATAGCTAACCATCAATACCGTGACTGGAAAAATTCACAACTAACCAACAATACCGTGGCTGGAACAATTCACAACTAACCATCAATACCGTGGCTGGAACAATTCACAACTAAGCATCAATGCCGTGGCTGGAACAATTCACAACTAACCCACAATACCGTGGCTGGAACAATTCACAACTAACCCACAATATCGTGGCTGGAACAATTCATAGCTAACCATCAATACCGTGGCTGCTACAATTCACAACTAACCAACAATACCGTGGCTGGAACAATTCACAACTAACCATCAATACCGTGGCTGGAACAATTCACAACTAACCCACAATACCGTGGCTGGAACATTTCATAGATAACCATCAATACCGTGGCTGCTACAATTCACAACTAACCAACAATACCGTGGCTGGAACAATTCAGAACTGACCATCAATACCGTGGCTGCTACAATTCACAACTAACCATCAATACCGTGGCTGGAACAATTCACAACTAACCAACAATACCGTGGCTGGAACAATTCACAACTAACCCACAATACCGTGGCTGGAACAATTCTCAACTAACCCACAATGCCGTGGCTGGAACAATTCATAGCTAACCATCAATACCGTGGCTGGAAAAATTCACAACTAACCAACAATACCGTGGCTGGAGCAATTCACAACTAACCATCAATACCGTGGCTGGAACAATTCACAACTAACCATCAATGCCGTGGCTGGAACAATTCACAACTAACCCACAATACCGTGGCTGGAACAATTCACAACTAACCCACAATACCGTGGCTGGAACAATTCATAGCTAAC
>NC_091336.1:4973801-5008801 GCF_038502225.1 Cherax quadricarinatus
ACACATGCTCAGTTACCCAACCAACAACACACGCCCAGTTATCCAACCACCAACACACGCTCAGTTACCCAACCACCAACACACGCTCAGTTACCCAACCACCAACACGCGCTCAGTTACCCAACCACCAACTCACGCCCAGTTACCCAACCACCAACACACGCCCAGTTACCCAACCACCAACACACGCTCAGTTATCTAACCACCAACACACGCTCAGTTACCCAACCACCAACACATGCCAAGTTACCCAACCACCAACACACGCTCAGTTACCCAACCACAAACACACGCCCAGTTTCCCAACCTCCAACACACGCCCAGTTACCTAACCACCAACACACGCTCAGTTACCCAACCACCAACTCACGCCCAGTTACCCAACCACCAACACACGCCCAGTTTCCCAACCACCAACACACGCTCAGTTACCCAACCACCAACACACGCTCAGTTACCCAACCACCAACACACGCTTAGTTACCCATCCACCAACACACGCCCAGTTACCCAGCCACCAACACAGGCTCAGTTACCCAACCACCAACACACGCTCAGTTATCCAACCACCAACACACGCCCAGTTACCCAACCACCAACACACGCCCAGTTTCCCAACCACCAACACACGCTCAGTTACCCAACCACCAACACACGCTCAGTTACCCAACCACCAACACACGCTTAGTTACCCATCCACCAACACACGCCCAGTTACCCAGCCACCAACACACGCTCAGTTACCCAACCACCAACACACGCTCAGTTACCCAACCACCAACACACGCCAAGTTAGCAAACCTCCAACACACGCCCAGTTACCCAAACACCAACACACGCCCAGTTATTCAACCACCAACACACGCTCAGTTACCTAAAAACCAACACACGCCCAATTACCCAACCCCTAACACACGCCCAGTTACCCAACCACCAACACACGCCCAGTTAACCTACCAACAACACACGCCCAGTTACCCACCCACCAACACACGCCCATTTACCCAACCACCGACACAAGCTCAGTTACCCAACCACCAACACACGCCCAGTTACCCAACCACCAACACACGCCCAGTTACCCAAAAACCAACACACGCCCAGTGACCCAACCACCAACACACGCCCAGTTACCCAACCACCAACACACGCTCAGTTACCCAATCACCAACACACGATCAGTTACCCAACCACAAACACACGCCAAGTTTCCCAACCTCCAACACACGCCCAGTTACCCAACCACCAACACACGCCCAGTTACCCAACAACCAACAAACGCCCAGTTACCCAACCATCAACACACGCCCAGTTACCCAACCACCAACACACGCCCAGTTAACCTACCACCAACACACGCCCAGTTACGCACCCACCAACACACGCCCAGTTACCCAACCACCAACACACGCCCAGTTACCCAACCACCAACACACGCTCAGTTACCCAACCATCAACACACGCCCAGTTACCCAGCCACCAACACACGCCCAGTTACCCAACCACCAACACACGCTCAGTTACCCAACCATCAACACACGCCCAGTTACCCTACCACCAACACACGCTCAGTTACCCAACCACCAACACACGCCCAGTTACCCAACCACCAACACACGCCCAGTTAACCTACCACCAACACACGCCCAGTTACCCACCCACCAACACACGCCCAGTTACCCAACCACCAACACACGCCCAGTAATCCAACCACCAACACACGCTCAGTTACCCAACCATCAACACACGCTCAGTTACCCAACCACCAACACACGCTCAGTTACCCAACCACCAACTCAGGCCCAGTTACCCAACCAACAACACACGCCCAGTTACCAAGCCACAAACACACGCCCAGTTACCCAACCACCAACACACGCCCAGTTACCCAACCACCAACACACGCCCAGTTACCCAACCACCAACACACGCTCAGTTATTGAATTAGACACATGTGCAACTCTTGGGTATCTTTATTGAGGAAACGTTTCGCCACACAGTGGCTTCATCAGTCCATACAAAGGAGAAACTTGAAGAACAGGAGGAGAATGAGGTAATCAGTCCCTCAGCCTTGAGTCGATGTGTTCAGTCCATCAGTCTTGAATAGAATGCGGCATATGAGCGGAGAAGCAGCTTATAAACCGTAGACAGGAGAGGTGCAGCAGTCGTAGGTGGTGCCACATTTGTCCAATGTGGAAGTAGGTCGTGCCCAAGGGTTACGCAAGTTTCTCCTTTGTATGGACTGATGAAGCCACTGTGTGGCGAAACGTTTCCTCAATAAAGATACCCAAGAGTTGCACATGTGTCTAATTCAACAACATGTCGGTTCTCCGAACCATTCATCTACACGCTCAGTTACCCAACCACCAACACACGCCCAGTTACCCAACTACAAACACACGCCCAGTTACCCAACCACCAACACACGCTCAGTTACCCAACTACAAACACACGCCCAGTTACCCAACCACCAACACATGCCCGGTTACCCAACCACCAACACACGCCCAGTTACCCAAACACCAACACACGCCCAGTTACCAAACCACCAACACACGCTCAGTTACCCAACCACCAACACACGCCCAGTTACCGAACCACCAACACACGCTCAGTTACCCAACCACAAACACATGCCAAGTTACCCAACCACCAACACACGCCCAGTTACCCAACCACCAACACACGCCCAGTTTCCCAACCTCCAACACACATCCAGTTACCCAACCACCAACACACGCTAAGTTACCCAACCACAAACACACGCCCAGTTTCCCAACCTCCAACACACATCCAGTTACCCAACCACCAACACACGCTCAGTTACCCAACCACCAACACACGCCCAGTTACCCAACCACCAACACACGCCCAGTTTCCCAACCACCAACACACGCTCAGTTACCCAACCACCAACACACGCTCAGTTACCCAACCAACAACACACGCCCAGTTACCCAACCACAAACACACGCCCAGTCACCCAACCACCAACACACTCTCAGTTACCCAACCACTAACACACTCTCAGTTACCCAATCACCAACACACGCTCAGTTACCCAACCACAACACACGATCAGTTACCCAACAACCAACACACGCTCAGTTACCCAACCACCAACACTCGCTCAGTTACCCAACCACCAACACTCGCTCAGTTACCCAACCACCAACACACGCTCAGTTACCCAACCACCAACACACGCTCAGTTACCCAACCACCAACACTCGCTCAGTTACCCAACCACCAATACTCGCTCAGTTACCCAACCACCAACACACGCTCAGTTACCCAACCACCAACACACGCTCAGTTACCCAACCACCAACACACGCTCAGTTACCCAACTACCAACACACGCTCAGTTACCCAACCACCAACACACGCTCGGTTACCCATCCACCAACACTCGCTCAGTTTCCCAACCACCAACACTCGCTCAGTTACCCAACCACCAACACACGCTCAGTTACCCAACCACCAACACACGCTCAGTTACCCAACCACCAACACACGCTCAGTTACCCAACCACCAACACACGCTCAGTTTCCCAACCACCAACACTCGCTCAGTTACCCAACCACCAACACACGCTCAGTTACCCAACTACCAACACACGCTCAGTTACCCAACCACCAACACACGCTCAGTTACCCAACCACCAACACTAGCTCAGTTACCCAACCACCAACACACGTCCAGTTACCCAACCACCAACACACTCTCAGTTACCCAACCACCAACACACGTCCAGTTACCCAACCACCAACACACGCCTAGTTACCCAACCACCAACACACTCTCAGTTACCCAACCACCAACACTCGCTCAGTTACCCAACCACCAACACACGTCCAGTTACCCAACCACCAACACACTCTCAGTTACCCAACCACCAACACACGTTCAGTTACCCAACCACCAACACACCCCTAGTTACCCAATCACCAACACACTCTCACTTACCCAACCACCAACACACGCCTAGTTACCCAATCACCAACACACTCTCAGTTACCCAACCACCAACACACGTCCAGTTACCCAACCACCAACACACGCCTAGTTACCCAACCAAAAACACACGCTCAGTTACCCAACCACCATCACACGCTCAGTTACCCAACCACCAACACACGCTCAGTTACCCAACCACCAACACACGCCCAGTTACCCAACCACCAACACACGCTCAGTTACCCAACCACCAACACACGCCTAGTTACCCAACCACCAACACACGCTCAGTTACCCACCCACCAACAGACGCTCAGTTACCGAACCACCAACACACGCCCAGTTACCCAACCACCAACACACGCTCAGTTACCCAACCACCAACACACGCTCAGTTATCCAACCGCCAACACACGCCCAGTTACCCAACCACCAACACACGCTCAGTTACCCAATCACCAACACACGTTCAGTTACCCAACTACCAACACACGCTCAGTTACGCAACCACCAACACACGCCCAGTTACCCAACCACCAACACACGGCCAGTTACCCAACCACCAACACACGCCCAGTTACCCAACCACCAACACACGCTCAGTTACCCAACCTCCAACACACGCCCAGTTACCAAACCACCAGGACACGCCCAGTTACCCAACCACCAACACACGCTTAGTTATCCAACCACCAGCACACGCTCAGTTACCCAACCACCAACACACCGTCAGTTGCCCAACCACCAGCACACGCCCAGTTACCCAACCACCAACACACGCTCAGTTACCCAACTACTAACACACGCCCAGTTACCCAACTACCAACACACGCCCAGTTACCCAAGCACCAACACACGCCCAGTTACCCAACCACCAACACACTCCCAGTTACCTAACCACCAACACACGCTCAGTTACCCAACCACCAACACACGCTCAGTTACCCAACCACCAACACACGCCCAGTTACCCAACCACCAACACACGCTCAGTAACCCAACCTCCAACACACGCCCTGTTACTTAACCACCAACAGACGCCCAGTTACCCAACCACCAACACACGGCCAGTTACCCAAACAATAACACACGCCCAGTTACCCAACCACCAACACACGCCCACTTCCCCAGCCACCAACACACGCTCAGTTACCCAACCACCAACACATGCTCAATTACCCAATCACCAACACACGCCCAGTTACCAAACCACCAGCACACCCCCAATTACCCAACCACCAACACACGCCCAGTTACCCAACCACCAACACAAGCCCAGTTACCCAACCTCCAACACACGCCCAGTTACCCAACCACCAAAACACACCCAGTTACCCAACCTCCAACACACGCTCAGTAACCCAACCACCAACACACGCCCAGTTACTGAACCACCAACACACGCCCAGTTACCCAACCACCAACACACGCCCAGTTACCCAACCACCAACACACGTCCAGTTACCCAACCACCAACACACGCTCAGTTACCCAACCACAAACACACGCTCAGTTACCTATCCACCAACACACGCCCAGTTACCCAACCACCAACACACGCCCAGTTACCCAACCACCAACACACGCTTAGTTACCCAACCACCAACACACGCTCAGTTACCCAACCACCAACACACGCTTAGTTACCCAACCACCAACACACGCCCAGTTACCCAACCACCAACACACGCTTAGTTACCCAACCACCAACACACGCCCAGTTACCTAACCACTAACACACGCCCAGTTACCCAACCACCAACAAACGCTCAGTTACCCAACCACCAAGACACGCCCAGTTACCCAACCTCCAACACACGTCCAGTTACCCAACCTCCAACACACGCCTTGTTACCCAACCACCAACACACGCCCTGTTACCCAACCAGTAAGACAAGCCCAGTTACCCAACCACCAACACACGCCGTTACCCAACCACCAGCACACGCCCAGTTACCCAACCACCAATACACGCCCAGTTCCCCAAACATCAACACACGCCTAGTTACCCAACCACCAACACACGCTCAGTTACCCAACCACCAACACACGCCCAGTTACCCAACCACCAACACACGCCCAGTTACCCAACCGCCAACACACGCTCAGTTACCCAACCACTAACACACGCTCAGTTACCCAACCACCAACACACGCTCAGTTGCCCTACCACCAACACACTCTCAGTTACCCAATCACCAACACACGCTCAGTTACCCAACCACCAACACACGCCCATTTACCCAACCACCAACACACGCCCAGTTACCCAACCACCAACACACGCTCAGTTTCCCAACCACAAACTCACGGTCAGTTACCTATCCACAAACACACGCTCAGTTACCCAACCACCAACACACGCCCAGTTACCCAACCACCAACACACGCTTAGTTACCCAACCACCAACTCACGCTCAGTTACCCAACCACCAACACACGCTTAGTTACCCAACCACCAACAGACGCCCAGTTACCCAACCACCAACACACGCTTAGTTACCCAACCACCAACACACGCCCAGTTACCCAACCACTAACACACGCCCAGTTACAAAACCACCAACAAACGCTCAGTTACCCAACCACCAACACACGCCCAGTTACCCAACCTCCAACACACGTCCAGTTACCCAACCTCCAACACACGCCCTGTTACCCAGCCACCAACACACGCCCTGTTACCCAACCACTAAGACAAGCCCAGTTACCCAACCACCAACACACGCCGTTACCCAACCACCAACACACGGCCAGTTACTCAACCACCAACACAAGCCCAGTTACCCAACCACCAACACAAGCCTAGTTACCCAACCACCAACACACGCTCAGTTAACCAACCACCAACACACGCCCAGTTACCCATCCACCAACACACGCTCAGTAACCAAACCACCAACACACGCCCAGCTACCCAACCACGAACACACGCCCAGTTACCCAACTACCAACACACGCCCAGTTACCCAACCACCAGCACACGCCCAGTTACCCAACCACCATTACACGGCCAGTTCCCCAACCACCATTACACGGCCAGTTCCCCAACCATCAACACACGCCTAGTTGATAAATTAGAGACATGTGCAACTCTTGGGTATCTTTATTGAGGAAACGTTTCGCCACACAGTGGCTTCATCTACAAACCTGTCAGACACTGCAACTTCTTGGGATCTTAATACTTGGGAATTCTTCGCTTGCCTAATTCTTGGGCACAACCTACTTCCACATTGAACAAATGTGACACGACCTATAACTGCTGCACCTCTCCTGCCATACGGTTTATAAGCTGCTTCTCCGCTGATATGTCGTATTCTATTCAAGATTGATGGACTGACCACATCGACTCAAGGTTGAGGGACTGATTACCTCATTCTCCTCCTGTTCTTCAAGATTCTCTTTTGTATGGACTGATGAAGCCACTGTGTGGCGAAACGTTTCCTCAATAAAGATACCCAAGAGTTGCACATGTGTCTAATTTATCAACATGTCGGTTCTCTGAACCATTCATCTACACGCTCAGTTACCCAACCACCAACACACGCTCAGTTACCCAACCAGCAAGACACGCTCAGTTACCCAACCACCAACACACGCCCAGTTACCCAACCACCAACACACGAACAGTTACCCAACCACCAACACACGCCCAGTTTCCCAACCACCAACACACGCTCAGTTACCCAACCACGAACACACGCTCAGTTACCCAAACACCAACACACGCCTAGTTACCCAACCACCAACACACGCTCAGTAACCCAACCACCAACACACGCCCAGTTACCCAACCACCAACACACGCTCAGTTACCCAATCACCAACACACGTTCAGTTACCCAACTACCAACACACGCTCAGTTACGCAACCACCAACACACGCCCAGTTACCCAACCACCAACACACGGCCAGTTACCCAACCACCAACACACGCCCAGTTACCCAACCACCAACACACGCTCAGTTACCCAACCTCCAACACACGCCCAGTTACCAAACCACCAGGACACGCCCAGTTACCCAACCACCAACACACGCTTAGTTATCCAACCACCAGCACACGCTCAGTTACCCAACCACCAACACACCGTCAGTTGCCCAACCACCAGCACACGCCCAGTTACCCAACCACCAACACACGCTCAGTTACCCAACTACTAACACACGCCCAGTTACCCAACTACCAACACACGCCCAGTTACCCAAGCACCAACACACGCCCAGTTAAACAACCACCAACACACTCCCAGTTACCTAACCACCAACACACGCTCAGTTACCCAACCACCAACACACGCTCAGTTACCCAACCACCAACACACGCCCAGTTACCCAACCACCAACACACGCTCAGTAACCCAACCTCCAACACACGCCCTGTTACTTAACCACCAACAGACGCCCAGTTACCCAACCACCAACACACGGCCAGTTACCCAAACAATAACACACGCCCAGTTACCCAACCACCAACACACGCCCACTTCCCCAGCCACCAACACACGCTCAGTTACCCAACCACCAACACATGCTCAATTACCCAATCACCAACACACGCCCAGTTACCAAACCACCAGCACACCCCCAATTACCCAACCACCAACACACGCCCAGTTACCCAACCACCAACACAAGCCCAGTTACCCAACCTCCAATACACGCCCAGTTACCCAACCACCAAAACACACCCAGTTACCCAACCTCCAACACACGCTCAGTAACCCAACCACCAACACACGCCCAGTTACTGAACCACCAACACACGCCCAGTTACCCAACCACCAACACACGCCCAGTTACCCAACCACCAACACACGTCCAGTTACCCAACCACCAACACACACTCAGTTACCCAACCACAAACACACGCTCAGTTACCTATCCACCAACACACGCCCAGTTACCCAACCACCAACACACGCCCAGTTACCCAACCACCAACACACGCTTAGTTACCCAACCACCAACACACGCTCAGTTACCCAACCACCAACACACGCTTAGTTACCCAACCACCAACACACGCCCAGTTACCCAACCACCAACACACGCTTAGTTACCCAACCACCAACACACGCCCAGTTACCTAACCACTAACACACGCCCAGTTACCCAACCACCAACAAACGCTCAGTTACCCAACCACCAAGACACGCCCAGTTACCCAACCTCCAACACACGTCCAGTTACCCAACCTCCAACACACGCCTTGTTACCCAACCACCAACACACGCCCTGTTACCCAACCAGTAAGACAAGCCCAGTTACCCAACCACCAACACACGCCGTTACCCAACCACCAGCACACGCCCAGTTACCCAACCACCAATACACGCCCAGTTCCACAAACATCAACACACGCCTAGTTACCCAACCACCAACACACGCTCAGTTACCCAACCACCAACACACGCCCAGTTACCCAACCACCAACACACGCCCAGTTACCCAACCGCCAACACACGCTCAGTTACCCAACCACTAACACACGCTCAGTTACCCAACCACCAACACACGCTCAGTTGCCCTACCACCAACACACTCTCAGTTACCCAATCACCAACACACGCTCAGTTACCCAACCACCAACACACGCCCATTTACCCAACCACCAACACACGCCCAGTTACCCAACCACCAACACACGCTCAGTTTCCCAACCACAAACTCACGGTCAGTTACCTATCCACAAACACACGCTCAGTTACCCAACCACCAACACACGCCCAGTTACCCAACCACCAACACACGCTTAGTTACCCAGCACCAACAGACGCCCAGTTACCCAACCACCAACACACGCTTAGTTACCCAACCACCAACACACGCCCAGTTACCCAACCACTAACACACGCCCAGTTACAAAACCACCAACAAACGCTCAGTTACCCAACCACCAACACACGCCCAGTTACCCAACCTCCAACACACGTCCAGTTACCCAACCTCCAACACACGCCCTGTTACCCAGCCACCAACACACGCCCTGTTACCCAACCACTAAGACAAGCCCAGTTACCCAACCACCAACACACGCCGTTACCCAACCACCAACACACGGCCAGTTACTCAACCACCAACACAAGCCCAGTTACCCAACCACCAACACAAGCCTAGTTACCCAACCACCAACACACGCTCAGTTAACCAACCACCAACACACGCCCAGTTACCCATCCACCAACACACGCTCAGTAACCAAACCACCAACACACGCCCAGCTACCCAACCACCAACACACGCCCAGTTACCCAACTACCAACACACGCCCAGTTACCCAACCACCAGCACACGCCCAGTTACCCAACCACCATTACACGGCCAGTTCCCCAACCACCATTACACGGCCAGTTCCCCAACCATCAACACACGCCTAGTTGATAAATTAGAGACATGTGCAACTCTTGGGTATCTTTATTGAGGAAACGTTTCGCCACACAGTGGCTTCATCTACAAATCTCTCAGACACTGCAACTTCTTGGGATCTTAATACTTAGGAATTCTTCGCTTGCCTAATTCTTGGGCACAACCTACTTCCACATTGAACAAATGTGACACGACCTTTGACTGCTGCACCTCTCCTGCCATACGGTTTATAAGCTGCTTCTCCGCTGATATGTCGTACTCTATTCAAGACTGATGGACTGAACACATCGACTCAAGGTTGAGGGACTGTTTACCTCATTCTCCTCCTGTTCTTCAAGTTTCTCCTTCGTATGGACTGATGAAGCCACTGTGTGGCGAAACGTTTCCTCAATAAAGATACCCAAGAGTTGCACATGTGTCTAATTTATCAACATGTCGGTTCTCTGAACCATTCATCTACACGCTCAGTTACCCAACCACCAACACACGCTCAGTTACCCAACCAGCAAGACACGCTCAGTTACCCAACCACCAACACACGCCCAGTTACCCAACCACCAACACACGAACAGTTACCCAACCACCAACACACGCCCAGTTTCCCAACCACCAACACACGCTCAGTTACCCAACCACGAACACACGCTCAGTTACCCAAACACCAACACACGCCTAGTTACCCAACCACCAACACACGCTCAGTAACCCAACCACCAACACACGCCCAGCTACCCAAGCACCAACACACGCCCAGTTACCGAACCACGAACACATGCCCAGTTACCCAACCACCAACACACGCTCAGTTACCCAACCACCAACACCCGCCTAGATACCCAAACACCAACACACGCTCAGTTACCCAACCACCAACACACGCTCAGTTACCCAACCACCAACACACGCTCAGTTACCCAACCACCAGCACACGCTCAGTTACCCAACCACCAACACACGCTCAGTTACCCAACCACCAACACACGCTCAGTTACCCAACCACCAACACACGCCCAGTTACCCAACCACTAACACACGCTCAGTTACCCAATCACCAACACACGCTCAGTTACCCAACTACCAACACACGCTCAGTTACCCAACCACCAACACACGCCCAGTTACCAAACCACCAACACACGGCCAGTTACCCAACCACCAACACACGCCCAGTTACCCAATCACCAACACACGCCCAGTTACCCAACCACCAACACACACTCAGTTACCCAACCATCAACACACGCCCAGTTACCCAACCACCAACTCACACTCAGTTACCCAACCACCAACACACGCCCAGTTACCCAACCACCAGGACACGCCCAGTTACCCAACCACCAACACACGCTCAGTTACCCAACCACCAACACACCGTCAGTTACCCAACCACCAACACACGCCCAGTTACCCAACCACCAACACTCGCCCATTTACCCAACCACCAACACACGATCAGTTACCCAACCACCAACACTCGCCCAGTTACCCAACCACCAACACTCGCCCAGTTACCCAACCACCAACACACGCTCAGTTACCCAACCACTAACACACGCCCCGTTACCCAACTACCAACACACGCCCAGTTACCCAAGCACCAACACACGCCCAGTTACCCAACCACCAACACACGCCCAGTTACCCAACCACCAACACACGCCCAGTTACCCAACCACCAACACACGGCTAGTTACCCAACCACCAACACACGGCCAGTTACCCAACCTCAAACTCGCGCCCAATTACCCAACCACCAACACACGCCCAGTTACCCAACCACCAACACACGCCCAGTTACCCAACCACCAACACACGCTCAGTTACCCTACCACCAACACACGCCTAGTTACCCAACCACCAACACATGCTCAGTTACCCAACCACCAACACACGCTCAGTTACCCAACCACCAACACACGCTCAGTTACCCAACCACCAACACACGCTCAGTTACCCAATCACCAACACACGCTCAGTTACCCAACCACCAACACACGCTCAGTAACACAACCACCAACACACACCCAGTTACCCAACCACCAACACACGCTCAGTTACCCGACCACCAACACACGCTCAGTTACCCAACCACCAACACACGCCCAGTTTTCCAACCACCAACACACGCTTAGTTACCGAACCACCAACACACGCTCAGTTACCCAACCACCAACACACCGTCAGTTACCCAACCACCAGCACACGCCCAGTTACCCAACCACCAACACACGCTCAGTTACCCAACCACTAACACACGCCCAATTACCCAACCACCAACACACGCCCAGTTACCCAAGCACCAACACGCACCCAGTTACCCAACCACGAACACACGCCCAGTTACCCAATCACCAACACACGCTCAGTTACCCAACCGCCAACACACGCTCAGGTACCCAACCACCAATACACGCCCAGTTACCCAACCACCAACACACGCTCAGTTACCCATCCACCAACACACGGCCAGTTACCCAACCACCAACACACGGCCAGTTACCGAACCACCAACACACGCCCAGTTACCCAACCACCAACACACGCCCAGTTACCCAACCACCAACACACACCCAGTTACCCAACCACCAACACACGCCCAGTTACCCAATCACCAACACACGCTCAGTTACCCAACCGCCAACACACGCTCAGGTACCCAACCACCAATACACGCCCAGTTACCCAACCACCAACACACGCTCAGTTACCCAACCACCAACACACGGCCAGTTACCCAACCACCAACACACGCCCAGTTACCCAACCACCAGCACACGCTTAGTTACCCAACCACCAACACACGCTCAGTTACCCAACCACCAACACTCGGCCAGTTACCCAACCACCAACACACGCCCAGTTACCCAACCACCAACACACGCTCAGTTACCCAACCACCAACACACGCTCAGTTATCCAACCACCAACACACGCTCAGTTACCCAACCACCAACACACGTTCAGTTACCCAACCACCAACACACGCTCAGTTACCCAACCACCAACACACGTTCAGTTACCCAACCACCAACACACGCCCAGTTACCCAACCACCAACACACGCACAGTTACCCAACCACCAACACAAGCCTAATTACCCAACCACCAACACTCGCCCAATTACCCAACCACCAACACACGCTCAGTTACCCAACCACCAACACACGCCCAGTTACCCAACCACCAACACACGCCCAGTTACCCAACTACAACAACATTCGTTCGAGTATTTCCTGGATAATGTTAAATAAGAAAATTCTTGGATAATGTAAAATAAAAACAAAATTCTTTTATAGAGAGAAATTAAAAGAAAAAAAATTGGATAATGGAAAATTATTAGAATAATTCTTGGATAAAAGACAATGCAGCTTGGTACTAAGTTTAAAATCCTTGGCTGGAACAATTTGTAACTTGCACAACAACTGGAAGGATAACTAGACGTTTCGGCCCCTTCTGAAGTATTTTCAATATCTGATATTGGCGCAGGAATGACCGAAACGTGTAGGATCTTCATTTTCATTTTATAGATTTTTTTAAATTCTTGAGCTTTAATTTAAACTTAGAACAGGATATATACACTAAGAGGTGTATATTTATCAGTGTATATATGCTAGAAGTTTATATATGCTGAGATTAAGTTTTCTTGACTGGTTGTGAATAGGTGACACGTAGCCCAATGACCGCCTGGTGATGGTGGTGGATCTGAAAGGGTTGATAGAAGTGTAGCAAGAGAAATAATGGGAATGGGATGATGATATGGGGGATGGGATAGTCGTGGGTATGGACTCTTCCTTGTGGTGGTTACAACAAAGGACTCTTGGATGCTTCACTCTTGTTTCTCGTGTTCCTGCCTGTCGCCGCGTGTTGCAGTCACTTCCAGACAAAGAGTTACCAGTGGACCACCCATCCTTCTCTGACAGCTCTCTCTCTCTCTCTCTCTCTCTCTCTCTCTCTCTCTCTCTCTCTCTCTCTCTCTCTCTCTCTCTCTCTGTGGATAACTGCATTTTGGGATGGTCATGGGCTACATCATCAGCTATGGATTATTTCACCAGCATATGGAACGTTCAGAAACTGGACGCACCAAACTCTCATCCCCGGCAGTGTAACATGGTTACATTATGTGGACGACATTTTAGTGATTTATTTTAATAGACTCTACCCACAGACTAAGAGATATTTCTTCAGATTCTTCCTCAGAGTGCATGCAATTTGTAGCTCACAGTTCCTCGAAGAGGAATATGATAACATGTTTATGTTATGACATGACTGCAGAAGACGAGCCAGTAGTACCATCAATACTGCCAACAGCGTGTGCACGCCAACCACGTGTGTCGTAACTGCAGTTGAGAAGGCAGCTACCAACGTCACTAAGGCTTAGGCTGGTCTGGAATCGGGCAGCAGGGACGGTGACCCCTGAAACTGACTCTAGATGGGAAGGCATTCGTGGGTCACATAACTGTGGCTACCAGTTAGTCATCCATTGCCTGGGACCTGGTAAAGAAGAGACCACAGATTGAACCCAGCACAGGTGTACAAGTCACCCCATGCAGGGCACGCCACAAAGTATAAATGGGCAAGAGGGCCAAGAGGCTTAGACCAGCGAGTGAGGGAGACGACTACTAATGTGATACACCAAGTAGATGAGTGAAACATATGTGCAACAATTTGGTATCTTTATTGTCGAAACGTTTCGCGTACTGAGTAGGCTTCTTTAGTTGAATACAGAGGTGCCTAACTGTTGCACATATATCTTACTCATCTACTTGCCGGTATTGTATACCATTAACATGATAATATACAGGATACACCGTAACACACAAGGCCATCTTAGGAAATAGAAAGAAGCTAGGTTAGTTTTAAAGGAGGAAGATTTTCACAAGAGACATTGTCTGGAGTCAGCCATGATCAAAGTGTCAAATATGGTGGCCCTCAACACTGGGAGTTCTAGCATATCCGAAGTCCATACTAAACTACACTACCACATGCTACACCAGCTGGTGACTCACGTACCGACACCTGGACTTACCGGACCTGACCCCACTTAATTCACCTGACCTCTGTTACTATATTTTGTATTCCTCTATGCTCTGTACTGAATTAATAAAGCCCATTGCGAGAGAAACCTCACCTAATAAAACGTTCTAAGTGTTGCATATGTGTTTTAATTCCAACGAAGAATGAAGGTAACTGCACACAAATAACCCGCACATAAAAGAGAGAAGCTTACGACGACGTTTCGGTCCGACTTGGACCATTGACAAAGTCACTTGGACTTTGTCAATGGTCCAAGTCGGACCGAAACGTCGTCGTAACCTTCTCTCTTTTATGTGCGGGTTATTTGTGTATCGTTCCAGTCACGGTATTGTGCCTTTTTGTTATTTATTGAAGGTAACTGCAGTCGTGGTTGCCATTCAAAATATTATTTTACTAACGATATGACCAAGTTTCCACCCATCCAGCAACTAGCCAGACCAGGTGGTTTAACTTAGCTTCAATAAGTATATTTAAGAACGAAGTCGTTCTCCGTATAAACTTTCCAACTCCCAAAAAACTTACATATTTACGTAACTGAGTGATGGAATCTTCGGTTCGCAATCGAAGAACTCGTGATCAATCCTGGGTTACTGGAGATATTTAAGCAACTATCATTATACCTATTACTCTTACATGGCAGTCAGTAGGTACCTGAGTGCTGGCAGACCCTTGTAAATCCCGTCCAGGGGGTGGTAATGTACTTTAAATAGAGATGGAGTTTGAAATGTGCTAAGGCAGGAAAACACCTCTTAACTTGTAAATGTACTGAGGCAGGATAACATCTCTTAGCTTGTAAATGTACGGAGACAGGATAACATCTCTTAGCTTGTAAATGTACGGAGACAGGATAACATCTCTTAGCTTGTAAATGTACTGAGACAGGATAACATGTCTTAGCTTGTAAATGTACGGAGACAGGATAACATCTCTTAGCTTGTAAATGTACGGAGACAGGATAACATCTCTTAGCTTGTAAATGTACTGAGACAGGATAACATCTCTTAGCTTGTAAATGTACGGAGACAGGATAACATCTCTTAGCTTGTAAATGTACTGAGACAGGATAACATCTCTTAGCTTGTAAATGTACTGAGACAGAATAACATCTCTTAGCTCGTAAACGTGTTGATATAAAACAGCAGATCTTAGCTTCTAAATTGAACGATTTAACAAAAGAAGAAATATTTTAAAACGTCATCTGCTCCCACTCTTTCCAAGTCCCATCACCAGCCTATCCCACACTTCCAGGGCTCATCACACACGTCCAAGCCCCATCACTCAGCCATTACACACGTCCCAGGCCCTATCAATAGCTGTCATACACATCCAGGGCCCCATCACACACGTCTCAGGCCCCATCACCCAGCTATCCCATTCTTCCAGGCTCCATCACACACGCCCAAGCCCCATCACTCATCCATCACACACGCCCCAGGCTCCATCACCCAGCTATTCCACTCTTCCAGGCTCCATCACCCAGCTATTCCACTCTTCCAGGCTCCATCACCCAGCTATTCCACTCTTCCAGGCTCCATCACACACGGCCAAGTTCCATCACTCAGCCATCACACACGTTCATACCCCATCAGCCAGCTATCACTCACGTCCCAACCCCAACACTCATCCCTCACACACGTCCAGAGCCCCTCACCCAGCTATCACACACGTCCAGGCCCCATCACCCATCCCTCACACACGTCCAGGCCCCCATCATCCATCCATCACACACGTCCAGGCCCCCATCACCCATCCATTACACACGTCCAGGCCCCATCACCCAGCCATCACACACGTCCCAGGCCACAGCGGACGTATGGAGGGACAGGTGATGCAGCAGGTGCGCTCTACGACGGATGCAAGGATGATTAGTATGCTCTTGTGTGCTTCATGGAAGGGAGGGATGACAGCGACATCCACAGTACCTTCGTCAGGAGGAAGTTCATTCTTCCTGTAGCTAGACTTTACCGGAGAGACTTTGTAGCGGCTCCTGATATCTCAAGGATAGCTACCCTGATATCTGAATGACAGTAACTCTGATGACTGAAGCACAGCGGCCTTGATACCTGAAGTATACTTAACTGATAACTGAAGAACGATATCACATTTTAAGAGAGAGATGACGAGAGTATGTCAGGCATATCATTATTATTATTGTAGACATGATTATCATTACTGTCTCTCCCAAAACAATGAAACATGGGAGGCAATCAAGTCTGATCCAAGGAAAGAGAGAATAGGTCTAATTCCATTGGTCAAGGACCCCTCACAAAGGGTGATCATTAGCCTAGACCAGGGAGAACACTGCAGGTTGTGAGTTAGGGCAATTAGCGAGGGCAATTAGCGAGGGCAATTAGGTTATCTGTGTCATTAACACAGTGTTAAGAGGAGACAATGAAGGAAGAACCTCAGGCTTCATGTAAATTACACTTTCCTATTGTCTGCTGTAATATCTGTCATATAATTCACCAGTGATAAATATTCATGCCAGTGTATCATCCACCAGTCCTGGGAGTGTGGATGTATCATCCACCAGTGCTGGGAGAATGGATGTATCATCCACCAGTGCTGGGAGTGTGGATGTATCATCCACCAGTGCTGGGAGTGTGGATGTATCATCCACCAGTGCTGGGAGTGTGGATGTATCATCCACCAGTGCTGGGAGAGTGGATGTATCATCCACCAGTGCTGGGAGTGTGGATGTATCATCCACCAGTGCTGGGAGAGTGGATGTATCATTCACCAGTGCTGGGAGTGTGGATGTATCATCCACCAGTGCTGGGAGTGTGGATGTATCATCCACCAGTGCTGGGAGTGTGGATGTATCATCCACCAGTGCTGGGAGAGTGGATGTATCATCCACCAGTGCTGGGAGTGTGGATGTATCATCCACCAGTGCTGGGAGAGTGGATGTATCATCCACCAGTGTTGGGAGTGTGGATGTATCATCCACCAGTGCTGGGAGTGTGGATGTATCATCCACCAGTGCTGGGAGTGTGGATGTATCATCCACCAGTGCTGGGAGTGTGGATGTATCATCCACCAGTGCTGGGAGAGTGGATGTATCATCCACCAGTGCTGGGAGTGTGGATGTATCATCCACCAGTGCTGGGAGTGTGGATGTATCATCCACCAGTGCTGGGAGTGTGGATGTATCATCCACCAGTGCTGGGAGAGTGGATGTATCATCCACCAGTGCTGGGAGTGTGGATGTATCATCCACCAGTGCTGGGAGAGTGGATGTATCATCCACCAGTGCTGGGAGTGTGGATGTATCATCCACCAGTGCTGGGAGTGTGGATGTATCATCCACCAGTGCTGGGAGTGTGGATGTATCATCCACCAGTGCTGGGAGTGTGGATGTATCATCCACCAGTGCTGGGAGAGTGGATGTATCATCCACCAGTGCTGGGAGTGTGGATGTATCATCCACCAGTGCTGGGAGTGTGGATGTATCATCCACCAGTGTTGGGAGTGTGGATGTATCATCCACCAGTGCTGGGAGTGTGGATGTATCATCCACCAGTGCTGGGAGTGTGGATGTATCATCCACCAGTGCTGGGAGTATGGATGTATCATCCACCAGTGCTGGGAGTGTGGATGTATCATCCACCAGTGCTGGGAGTGTGGATGTATCATCCACCAGTGCTGGGAGTGTGGATGTATCATCCACCAGTGCTGGGAGTGTGGATGTATCATCCACCAGTGCTGGGAGTGTGGATGTATCATCCACCAGTGCTGGGAGTGTGGATGTATCATACACCAGTGCTGGGAGTGTGGATGTATCATCCACCAGTGCTGGGAGTGTGAATGTATCATCCACCAGTGCTGGGAGTGTGGATGTATCATCCACCAGTGCTGGGAGTGTGGATGTATCATCCACCAGTGCTGGGAGTGTGGATGTATCATCCACCAGTGCTGGGAGTGTGGATGTATCATCCACCAGTGCTGGGAGTGTGCATGTATCATCCACCAGTGCTGGGAGTGTGGATGTATCATCCACCAGTGCTGGGAGTGTGGATGTATCATCCACCAGTGCTGGGAGTGTGGATGTATCATCCACCAGTGCTGGGAGTGTGGATGTATCATCCACGAGTGCTGGGAGTGTGAATGTATCATCCACCAGTGCTGGGAGTGTGGATGTATCATCCACCAGTGCTGGGAGTGTGGATGTATCATCCACCAGTGCTGGGAGTGTGGATGTATCATCCACCAGTGCTGGGAGTGTGGATGTATCATCCACAAGTGCTGGGAGTGTGGATGTATCATCCATCAGTGCTGGGAGTGTGGATGTATCATCCACCAGTGCTGGGAGTGTGGATGTATCATCCACCAGTGCTGGGAGTGTGAATGTATCATCCACCAGTGCTGGGAGTGTGGATGTATCATCCACCAGTGCTGGGAGTGTGGATGTATCATCCACCAGTGCTGGGAGTGTGGACGTATCATCCACCAGTGCTGGGAGTGTGGATGTATCATCCACCAGTGCTGGGAGTGTGGATGTATCATCCACCAGTGCTGGGAGTGTGAATGTATCATCCACCAGTGCTGGGAGTGTGGATGTATCATCCACCAGTGCTGGGAGTCTGGATGTATCATCCACCAGTGCTGGGAGTGTGGATGTATCATCCACCAGTGCTGGGAGTGTGAATGTATCATCCACCAGTGCTGGGAGTGTGGATGTATCATCCACCAGTGCTGGGAGTCTGGATGTATCATCCACCAGTGCTGGGAGTGTGGATGTATCATCCACCAGTGCTGGGAGTCTGGATGTATCATCCACCAGTGCTGGGAGTGTGGATGTATCATCCCCCAGTGCTGGGAGTCTGGATGTATCATCCACCAGTGCTGGGAGTGTGAATGTATCATCCACCAGTGCTGGGAGTATGGATGTATCATCCACCAGTGCTGGGAGTGTGAATGTATCATCCACCAGTGCTGGGAGTGTGAATGTATCATCCACCAGTGCTGGGAGTGTGGATGTATCATCCACCAGTGCTGGGAGTGTGGATGTATCATCCACCAGTGCTGGGAGTGTGGATGTATCATCCACCAGTGCTGGGAGTGTGGATATATCATCCACCAGTGCTGGGAGTGTGAATGTATCATCCACCAGTGCTGGGAGTGTGGATATATCATCCACCAGTGCTGGGAGTGTGGATGTATCATCCACAAGTGCTGGGAGTGTGGATGTATCATTCACCAGTGCTGGGAGTGTGAATGTATCATCCACCAGTGCTGGGAGGGTGAATGTATCATACACCAGTGCTGGGAGTCTGGATGTATCATCCACCAGTGCTGGGAGTGTGAATGTATCATCCACCAGTGCTGGGAGTATGGATGTATCATCCACCAGTGCTGGGAGTGTGGATGGATCATCCACCAGTGCTGGGAGTGTGGATGTATCATCCACCAGTGCTGGGAGTGTGGATGTATCATCCACCAGTGCTGGGAGTGTGGATATATCATCCACCAGTGCTGGGAATGTGGATGTATCATCCACCAGTGCTGGGAGTGTGGATGTATCATCCACCAGTGCTGGGAGTGTGGATGTATCATCCACCAGTGCTGGGAGTGAGGATGTATCATCCACCAGTGCTGGGAGTGTGGATATATCATCCATCAGTGCTGGGAATGTGGATGTATCATCCACCAGTGCTGGGAGTGTGGATGTATCATCCACCAGATCAGGGAGTGTGGATGTATCATCCACCAGCGCTGGGAGTGAGGATGTATCATCCACCAGTGCCGGGAGTGTGGATGTATCATCCACCAGTGCTGGGAGTCTGGATGTGTCATCCATCAGTGCTGGGAGTGTGAATGTATCATCCACCAGTGCTGGGAGTGTGGATGTATCATCCACCAGTGCTGGGAGTGCGCATGCATCATCCACCAGTGCTGGGAGTGTGGATGCATCATCCACCAATGCTGGGAGTGTGGATGCATCATCCACCAGTGCTGGGAGTGTAATTGTATCATCCACCAGTGCTGGGAGAGTGGATGTATCATCCACCAGTGCTGGGAGTGTGGATGTATCAACCACCAGTGCTGGGAGTGTGGATGCATCATCCACCAGTGCTGGGAGCGTGGATGTATCATCCACCAGTGCTGAGTGTGGATGTATCATCCACCAATGCTGAGTGTGGATGAATCATCCACCAGTTCTGAGTGTGGATGTATCATCCACCAGTGCTGAGTGTGGATGTATCATCCACCAGTGCGGAGTGTGGATGTATCATCCACCAGTGCTGAGTGTGGATGCATCATCCAACAGTGCTGAGTGTGGATGTATCGTCCATCAGTGCTGAGTGTGGATGTATCATCCAACAGTGCTTTGTGTGGATGTATCGTCCACCAGTGCTGAGTGTGGATGTATCATCCACCAGTGCTGAGTGTGGATGTATCATTCACCAGTGCTGAATGTGGATGTATCGTCCACCAGTGCTGAGTGTGGATGTATCATCCAACAGTGCTGAGTGTGAATGTATCATCCACCAGTGCTGAGTGTGGATGTATCATCCACAAGTGCTGAGTGTGGATGTATCATCCACCAGTGCTGGGTGTGGATGTATCATCCACCAGTGCTGAGTGTGGATGTATCGTCCACCAGTGCTGAGTGTGGATGTGTCATCCACCAGTGCTGAGTGTGGATGTATCATCCACCAGTGCTGAGTGTGGATGTATCATCCACCAGTGCTGAGTGTGGATGTATCATCCAACAGTGCTGAGTGTGGATGTATCATTCACCAGTGCTGAGTGTGGTTGTATCATCCACCAGTGCTGAGTGTGGATGTATCATCCAACAGTGCTGAGTGTGAATGTATCATCCACAAGTGCTGAGTGTGGATGTATCATCCATAAGTGCTGAGTGTGGATGTATCATCCACCAGTGCTGAGTGTGGATGTATCATCCACCAGTGCTGAGTGTGGATGTATAATCCACCAGTGCTGAGTTTGGATGTATCATCCACCAGTGCTGAGTTTGGATGTATCATCCACCAGTGTTGAGTGTGGATGTATCATCCACCAGTGCTGAGTGTGGATGTATCATTCACCAGTGCTGGGAGTGTGGATGTATCATCCACCAGTGCTGAGTGTGGATGTATCATCCACCAGTGCTGAGTGTGGATGTATCATCCACCAGTGCTGAGTGTGGATGTATCATCCACCAGTGCTGAGCGTGGATGTATCATCCACCAGTGCTGAGTGTAGATGTATCATCCACCAGTGCTGAGTGTGGACGTATCATCCACCAGTGCTGAGTGTGGTTGTATCATCCACCAGTGCTGAGTGTGGATGTATCATCCACCAGTGCTGAGTGTGGATGTATCATCCACCACTGCTGAGTGTGGATGTATCATCCACCAGTGCTGAGTGTGGATGCATCATCCACCAGTGCTGGGAGTGTGAACGTATCATCCACCAGTGCTGGGAGTGTGGATGTATCATCCACTAGTTCTGGGAGAGTGGATGTATTATCCACCAGTGCTGGGAGTGTGGATGTATTATCCACCAGTGCTGGGAGTGTAGATGTATCATCCACCAGTGCTGGGAGTGTGGATGTATCATCCACCAGTGCTGGGAGTGTGGATATATCATCCACAAGTGCTGGGAGTGTGGATGTATCATCCACCAGTGCTGGGAGTGTGGATGTATTATCCACCAGTGCTGGGAGTGTGGATGTATCATCCACCAGTGCTGAGAGTGTGGATGTATCATCCACCAGTGCTGGGAGTGTGGATGTATCATCCACCAGTGCTGGGAATGTGGATGTATCATCCACCAGTGCTGGGAATCTAGATGTATCATCCACCAGTGCTGGGAGTGTGGATGTATCATCCACCAGATCAGGGAGTGTGGATGTATCATCCACCAGTGCTGAGAGTGTGGATGTATCATCCACCAGTGCTGGGAGTGAGGATGTATCATCCACCAGTGCTGGGAGTGTGGATGTGTCATACATCAGTGCTGGGAGTGTGAATGTATCATCCACCAGTGCTGGGAGTGTGGATGTACCATCCACCAGTGCTGGGAGTGCGCATGCATCATCCACCAGTGCTGGGAGTGTGGATGCATTATCCACCAATGCTGGGAGTGTGGATGCATCATCCACCAGTGCTAGGAGTGTAATTGTATCATCCACCAGTGCTGGGAGAGTGGATGTATCATCCACCAGTGCTGGGAGTGTAGATGTATCAACCACCAGTGCTGGGAGTGTGGATGCATCATCCAACAGTGCTGGGAGAGTGGATATATCATCCACCAGTGCTGAGTGTGGATGTATCATCCACCAGTGCTGAGTGTGGATGAATCATCCACCAGTGCTGAGTGTTGATGTATCATCCACCAGTGCTGAGTGTGGATGTATCATCCATCAGTGCTGAGTGTGGATGTATCATCCACCAGTGCTGAGTGTGGATGTATCATCCACCAGTGCTGAGTGTGGATGTATCATTCACCAGTGCTGAGTTTGGATGTATCATCCACCACTGCTGAGTGTGGATGTATCATCCACAAGTGCTGAGTGTGGATGTATCATCCACCAGTGCTGAGTGTGGATGTATCATCCACCAGTGCTGAGTGTGGATGTATAATCCACCAGTGCTGAGTTTGGATGTATCATCCACCAGTGCTGAGTGTGGATGTATCATCCACCAGTGCTGAGTTTGGATGTATCATCCACCAGTGTTGAGTGTGGATGTATCATCCACCAGTGCTGAGTGTGGATGTATCATCCACCAGTGCTGAGTGTGGATGTATCATCAACCAGTGCTGAGTGTGGATGTATCATCCACCAGTGCTGAGTGTGGATGTATCATCCACCAGTGCTGAGTGTGGATGTATCATCCACCAGTGCAGAGTGTGGATGTGTCATCCACCAGTGCTGAGTGTGGATGTGTCATCCACCAGTGCTGAGTGTGGATGTATCATCCACCAGTGCTGAGTATGGATGTATCATCCACCAGTGCTGAGTGTGGATGTATCATCCACCAGTGCTGAGTGTGGATGTATCATCCACCAGTGCTGAGTGTGGATGTATCATCCACCAGTGCTGAGTGTGGATGTATCATCCACCAGTGCTGAGTGTGGACATATCATCCACCAGTGCTGAGTGTGGATGTATCATCCACCAGTGCTGAGTGTGGATGTATCGTCCACCAGTGCTGAGTGTGGATGTATCATCCACCAGTGCTGAGTGTGGATGTATCATCCACCAGTGCAAAGTGTGGATGTATCATCCACCAGTGCTGAGTGTGGATGTATCGTCCACCAGTGCTGAGTGTGGATGTATCATTCACCAGTGCTGAGTGTGGCTGTATCATCCACCAGTGCTAAGTGTGGATGTATCATCCACCAGTGCTGAGTGTGGATGTATCATCCACCAGTGCAGAGTGTGGATGTATCATCCACCAGTGCTGGGAGTGTGGATGTATCATCCAGCAGTGCTGAGTGTGGATGTATCATCCACCAGTGCTGAGTGTGGATGTATCATCCACCAGTGCTGTGTGTGGATGTATCATCCACCAGTGCTGAGTGTGGATGTATCATCCACCAGTGCTGAGTGTGGATGTATCATCCACCAGTGCTGAGTGTGGACGTATCATCCACCAGTGCTGAGTGTGGATATATCATCCACCAGTGCTGAGTGTGGATGCATCATCCACCGGTGCTGAGTGTGGATGTATCATCCACCAGTGCTGAGTGTGGATGTATCATCCACCAGTGTTGAGTGTGGATGTATCATCCACCTGTGCTGAGTGTGGATGTATTATCCACCAGAGCTGAGTGTAGATGTATCTTCCACCAGTGCTGAGTGTGGATGTATCATCCACCAGTGCTGAGTGTGGATGTATCATCCACCAGTGCTGAGTGTGGATGTATCATCCTCCAGTGTTGAGTGTGGATGTATCATCCACCAGTGCTGAGTGTGGATGTATCATCCATCATTGCTGAGTGTGGATGTATCATCCACTAGTGCAGACTGTGGATGTATCATTCACCAGTGCTGGGGGTGTGGGTGTATCATCCACCAGTGCTGAGTGTGGTATATCATCCACCAGTGCTGAGTGTGGATGTATCATCAACCAGTGCTGAGTGTGGATGTATCATCCACCAGTGCTGATTGTGGATGTATCATCCACCAGTGCTGAGTGTGGATGTATCATCCACAAGTGCTGAGTGTGGATGTATCATCCACCAGTGCTGTGTGTGGATGTATCATCCACAAGTGCTGAGTGTGTATGTATCATCCACCAGTGCTGATTGTGGATGTATCATCCACCAGTGCTGAGTGTGGATGTATAATCCACCAGTGCTGAGTGTGGATGAATCGTCCACCAGTGCTGAGTGTGGATGTATCATCCACCAGTGCTGAGTGTGGATGTATCATCCACCAGTGCTGAATGTGGATGTATCATCCACCAGTGCTGAGTGTGGATGTATCATCCACCAGTGCTGAGTGTGGATGTATCATCCACCAGTGCTGAGTGTGGATGTATCATCCACCAGTGCTGAGTGTGCATGTATCATCCACCAGTGCTGAATGTGGATGTATCATCCACCAGTGCTGAGTGTGGATGTATCATCCACCAGTGCTGAGTGTGGATGTATCATCCACCAGTGCTGACTGTGGATGTATCATCCACCAGTGCTGAGTGTGGATGTATCATCCACCAGTGCTGAGTGTGGATGTATCATCCACCAGTGCTGAGTGTGGATGTATCATCCACCAGTGCTGAGTGTGGATGTATCATCCACCAGTGCTGAGTGTGGATGTATCATCCACCAGTGCTGAGTGTGGATGTATCATCCACCAGTGCTGAGTGTGGATGTATCATCCACCAGTGCTGAGTGTGGATGTATCATCCACCAGTGCTGAGTGTGCATGTATCATCCACCAGTGCTGAGTGTGGATGTATCATCCACCAGTGCTGAGTGTGGATGTATCGTCCACCAGTGCTGAGTGTGGATGTATTATCCACCAGTGCTAAGTGTGGACGTATCATCCACCAGTGCTGAGTGTGGATGTATCATCCACCAGTGCTGAATGTGGATGTATCATCCACCAGTGCTGAGTGTGGATGTATCATCCACCAGTGCTGAGTGTGGATGTATCATCTACTAGTGCTGAGTGTGGATGTATCATCCACCAGTGCTGAGTGTGGATGTATCATCCACCAGTGCTGAGTGTGGATGTATCATCCACCAGTGCTGAGTGTGGATGTATCGTCCACCAGTGCTGAGTGTGGATGTATCATCCACCAGTGCTGAGTGTGGATGTGTCATCCACCAGTGCTGAGTGTGGATGTATCGTCCACCAGTGCTGAGTGTGGATGTATCATCCACCAGTGCTGAGTGTGGATGTATCGTTCACCAGTGCTGAGTGTGGATGTATCATCCACCAGTGCTGAGTGTGGATGTATCATCCACCAGTGCAGAGTGTGGATGTATCGTCCACCAGTGCTGAGTGTGGATGTATCATCCACTAGTGCTGGATGTGGATGTATCATCCTCCAGTGCTGAGTGTGGATGTATCATCCAACAGTGCTGAGTGTGGATGTATCATCCTCCAGTGCTGAGTGTGGATGTATCATCCACCAGTGTTGAGTGTGGATGTATCATCCACCAGTGCTGAGTGTGGATGTATCATCCACCAGTGCTGAGTGTGGATGTATCATCCACCAGTGCTGAGTGTGGATGTATCATCCTCCAGTGCTGAGTGTGGATGTATCATCCACCAGTGCTGAGTGTGGATGTATCATCCACCAGTGCTGATTGTGGATGTATCATCCACCAGTGCTGAGTGTGGATGTGTCATCCACCAGTGCTAAGTGTGGATGTATCGTCCACCAGTGCTGAGTGTGGATGTATCGTCCACCAGTGCTGAGTGTGGATGTATTGTCCACCAGTGCTGAGTGTGGATGTATCGTCCACCAGTGCTGAGTGTGGATGTATCATCCACCAGTGCTGAGTGTGGATGTATCATCCACCAGTGCTGAGTGTGGATGTATCATCCACCAGTGCTGAGTGTGGATGTATCACCCACCAGTGCTGAGTGTGAGTGTGTCATCCACCAGTGTTTAGTGTGGATGTATCATCCACGAGTGCTGAGTGTGGATGTATCATCCACCAGTGCTGAGTGTGGATGTATCATCCACCAGTGCTGAGTGTGAATGTATCATCCACCAGTGCTGAGTGTGAATGTATCATCCACTAGTGCTGAGTGTGGATGTATCATCCACCAGTGCTGACTGTGGATGTATCATCCACCAGTGCTGAGTATGGATGTATCGTCCACCAGTGCTGAGTGTGGATGTATCATCCACCAGTGCTGAGTGTGGATGTATCATCCACCAGTGCTGAGTATGGACGTATCGTCCACCAGTGCTGAGTGTGGATGTATCATCCACCAGTGCTGAGTGTGGATGTATCATCCACCAGTGCTGAGTGTGGTTGTATCATCCAACAGTGCTGAGTGTGGATGTATCATCCACCAGTGCTGAGTGTGGATGTATCATCCACCAGTGCTGAGTGTGGATGTATCATCCACCAGTGCTGAGTGTGGTTGTATCATCCACCAGTGCTGAGTGTGGATGTATCATCCACCAGTGCTGAGTGTGGATGTATCATCCACCAGTGCTGAGTGTGGATGTATCATCCACCAGTGCAGAGTGTGGATGCATCATCCACCAGTGCTGAGTGTGGATGTATCATCCACCAGTGCTGAGTGTGGTTGTATCATCCACCAGTGCTGAGTGTGGATGTATCATCCACCAGTGCTGAGTGTGGATGTATCATCCACCAGTGTTGAGTGTGGATGTATCATCCACCAGTGCTGAGTGTGGATGTATCATCCACCAGTGCTGAGTGTGGATGTATCATCCACCAGTGCTGAGTGTGGATGTATCATCCACCAGTGCTGAGTGTGGATGTATCATCCACCAGTGCAGAGTGTGGATGTATCATCCACCAGTGCTGAGTGTGGATGTATCATCCACCAGTGCTGAGTGTGGATGTATCATCCACCAGTGCAGAGTGTGGATGTATCATCCAATAGTGCTGAGTGTGGATGTATCATACACCAGTGCTGAGTGTGGATGTATCATCCACCAGTGCAGAGTGTGGATGTATCATCCACCAGTGCAGAGTGTGGATGTATCATCCACAAGTGCAGAGTGTGGATGTATCATCCACCAGTGCTGAGTGTGGATGTATCATCCACCAGTGCTGAGTGTGGATGTATCATCCACCAGTGCAGAGTGTGGATGTATCATCCACCAGTGCTGAGTGTGGATATATAATCCACCAGTGCAGAGTGTGGATGTATCATCCACCAGTGCAGAGTGTGGATGTATCATCCACCAGTGCAGAGTGTGGATGTATCATCCCCCAGTGCAGAGTGTGGATGTATCATCCACCAGTGCAGAGTGTGGATGTATCATCCACCAGTGCATAGTGTGGATGTATCATCCACCAGTGCAGAGTGTGGATGTATCATCCACCAGTGCTGAGTGTGGATGTATCATCCACCAGTGCAGAGTGTGGATGTATCATCCACCAGTGCAGAGTGTGGATGTATCATCCACCAGTGCAGAGTGTGGATGTATCATCCACCAGTGCAGAGTGTGGATGTATCATCCACCAGTGCAGAGTGTGGATGTATCATCCACCAGTGCAGAGTGTGGATGTATCATCCACCAGTTCTGAGTGTGGATGTATCATCCACCAGTGCTGAGTGTGGATGTATCATCCACCAGTGCTGAGTGTGGATGTATCTTCCACCAGTGCAGAGTGTGGATGTATCATCCACCAGTGCAGAGTGTGGATGTATCATCCACCAGTGCAGAGTGTGGATGTATCATCCACCAGTGCAGAGTGTGGATGTATCATCCACCAGTGCAGAGTGTGGATGTATCATCCACCAGTGCAGAGTGTGGATGTATCATCCACCAGTGCTGAGTGTGGATGTATCATCCACCAGTGCTGAGTGTGGATGTATCATCCTCCAGTGCTGAGTGTGGATGTATCATCCACCAGTGCAGAGTGTGGATGTATCATCCACCAGTGCAGAGTGTGGATGTATCATCCACCAGTGCAGAGTGTGGATGTATCATCCACCAGTGCAGAGTGTGGATGTATCATCCACCATTGCAGAGTGTGGATGTATCATCCACCAGTGCAGAGTGTGGATGTATCATCCACCAGTGCAGAGTGTGGATGTATCATCCACCAGTGCTGAGTGTGGATGTATCATCCACCAGTGCTGAGTGTGGATGTATCATCCACCAGTGCAGAGTGTGGATGTATCATCCACCAGTGCTGAGTGTGGATGTATAATCCACCAGTGCAGAGTGTGGATGTATCATCCACCAGTGCAGAGTGTGGATGTATCATCCACCAGTGCAGAGTGTGGATGTATCATCCACCAGTGCAGCGTGTGGATGTATCATCCACCAGTGCAGAGTGTGGATGTATCATCCACCAGTGCATAGTGTGGATGTATCATCCACCAGTGCAGAGTGTGGATGTATCATCCACCAGTGCTGAGTGTGGATGTATCATCCACCAGTGCAGAGTGTGGATGTATCATCCACCAGTGCAGAGTGTGGATGTATCATCCACCAGTGCAGAGTGTGGATGTATCATCCACCAGTGCTGAGTGTGGATGTATCATCCACCAGTGCAGAGTGTGGATGTATCATCCACCAGTGCAGAGTGTGGATGTATCATCCACCAGTTCTGAGTGTGGATGTATCATCCACCAGTGCTGAGTGTGGATGTATCATCCACCAGTGCTGAGTGTGGATGTATCATCCACCAGTGCAGAGTGTGGATGTATCATCCACCAGTGCAGAGTGTGGATGTATCATCCACCAGTGCAGAGTGTGGATGTATCATCCACCAGTGCAGAGTGTGGATGTATCATCCACCAGTGCAGAGTGTGGATGTATCATCCACCAGTGCAGAGTGTGGATGTATCATCCACCAGTGCAGAGTGTGGATGTATCATCCACCAGTGCAGAGTGTGGATGTATCATCCTCCATTGCAGAGTGTGGATGTATCATCCACCAGTGCAGAGTGTGGATGTATCATCCACCAGTGCAGAGTGTGGATGTATCATCCACCAGTGCATAGTGTGGATGTATCATCCACCAGTGCAGAGTGTGGATGTATCATCCACCAGTGCTGAGTGTGGATGTATCATCCACCAGTGCAGAGTGTGGATGTATCATCCACCAGTGCAGAGTGTGGATGTATCATCCACCATTGCAGAGTGTGGATGTATCATCCACCAGTGCAGAGTGTGGATGTATCATCCACCAGTGCAGAGTGTGGATGTATCATCCACCAGTGCTGAGTGTGGATGTATCATCCACCAGTGCTGAGTGTGGATGTATCATCCACCAGTGCTGAGTGTGGATGTATCATCCACCAGTGCAGAGTGTGGATGTATCATCCACCAGTGCAGAGTGTGGATGTATCATCCACCAGTGCTGAGTGTGGATGTATCATCCACCAGTGCTGAGTGTGGATGTATCATCCACCAGTGCTGAGTGTGGATGTATCATCCACCAGTGCAGAGTGTGGATGTATCATCCACCAGTGCAGAGTGTGGATGTATCATCCTCCAGTGCAGAGTGTGGATGTATCATCCACCAGTGCAGAGTGTGGATGTATCATCCACCAGTGCAGAGTGTGGATGTATCATCCACCAGTGAAGAGTGTGGATGTATCATCCACCAGTGCTGAGTGTGGATGTATCATCCACCAGTGCTGAGTGTGGATGTATCATCAACCAGTGCTGAGTGTGGATGTATCATCCACCAGTGCAGAGTTTGGATGTATCATCCACCAGTGCAGAGTGTGGATGTATCATCCACCAGTGCAGAGTGTGGATGTATCATCCACCAGTGCAGAGTGTGGATGTATCATCCACCAGTTCTGAGTGTGGATGTATCATCCACCAGTGCTGAGTGTGGATGTATCATCCACCAGTGCTGAGTGTGGATGTATCATCCACCAGTGCAGAGTGTGGATGTATCATCCACCAGTGCAGAGTGTGGATGTATCATCCACCAGTGCAGAGTGTGGATGTATCATCCACCAGTGCAGAGTGTGGATGTATCATCCACCAGTGCAGAGTGTGGATGTATCATCCACCAGTGCAGAGTGTGGATGTATCATCCACAAATGCTGAGTGTGGTTGTATCATCCACCAGTGCTGAGTGTGGATGTATCATCCACCAGTGCTGAGTGTGGATGTATCATCCACCAGTGCAGAGTGTGGATGTATCATCCACCAGTGCAGAGTGTGGATGTATCATGCACCAGTGCAGAGTGTGGATGTATCATCCACCAGTGCAGAGTGTGGATGTATCATCCACCATTGCAGAGTGTGGATGTATCATCCACCAGTGCAGAGTGTGGATGTATCATCCACCAGTGCAGAGTGTGGATGTATCATCCACCAGTGCTGAGTGTGGATGTATCATCCACCAGTGCTGAGTGTGGATGTATCATCCACCAGTGCAGAGTGTGGATGTATCATCCACCAGTGCTGAGTGTGGATGTATAATCCACCAGTGCAGAGTGTGGATGTATCATCCACCAGTGCAGAGTGTGGATGTATCATCCACCAGTGCAGAGTGTGGATGTATCATCCACCAGTGCAGCGTGTGGATGTATCATCCACCAGTGCAGAGTGTGGATGTATCATCCACCAGTGCATAGTGTGGATGTATCATCCACCAGTGCAGAGTGTGGATGTATCATCCACCAGTGCTGAGTGTGGATGTATCATCCACCAGTGCAGAGTGTGGATGTATCATCCACCAGTGCAGAGTGTGGATGTATCATCCACCAGTGCAGAGTGTGGATGTATCATCCACCAGTGCTGAGTGTGGATGTATCATCCACCAGTGCAGAGTGTGGATGTATCATCCACCAGTGCAGAGTGTGGATGTATCATCCACCAGTTCTGAGTGTGGATGTATCATCCACCAGTGCTGAGTGTGGATGTATCATCCACCAGTGCTGAGTGTGGATGTATCATCCACCAGTGCAGAGTGTGGATGTATCATCCACCAGTGCAGAGTGTGGATGTATCATCCACCAGTGCTGAGTGTGGATGTATCATCCACCAGTGCAGAGTGTGGATGTATCATCCACCAGTGCAGAGTGTGGATGTATCATCCACCAGTGCAGAGTGTGGATGTATCATCCACCAGTGCAGAGTGTGGATGTATCATCCACCATTGCAGAGTGTGGATGTATCATCCACCAGTGCAGAGTGTGGATGTATCATCCACCAGTGCAGAGTGTGGATGTATCATCCACCAGTGCATAGTGTGGATGTATCATCCACCAGTGCAGAGTGTGGATGTATCATCCACCAGTGCTGAGTGTGGATGTATCATCCACCAGTGCAGAGTGTGGATGTATCATCCACCAGTGCAGAGTGTGGATGTATCATCCACCAGTGCAGAGTGTGGATGTATCATCCACCATTGCAGAGTGTGGATGTATCATCCACCAGTGCAGAGTGTGGATGTATCATCCACCAGTGCAGAGTGTGGATGTATCATCCACCAGTGCTGAGTGTGGATGTATCATCCACCAGTGCTGAGTGTGGATGTATCATCCACCAGTGCTGAGTGTGGATGTATCATCCACCAGTGCAGAGTGTGGATGTATCATCCACCAGTGCAGAGTGTGGATGTATCATCCTCCAGTGCAGAGTGTGGATGTATCATCCACCAGTGCAGAGTGTGGATGTATCATCCACCAGTGCAGAGTGTGGATGTATAATCCACCAGTGAAGAGTGTGGATGTATCATCCACCAGTGCTGAGTGTGGATGTATCATCCACCAGTGCTGAGTGTGGATGTATCATCAACCAGTGCTGAGTGTGGATGTATCATCCACCAGTGCAGAGTTTGGATGTATCATCCACCAGTGCAGAGTGTGGATGTATCATCCACCAGTGCAGAGTGTGGATGTATCATCCACCAGTGCAGAGTGTGGATGTATCATCCACCAGTGCAGAGTGTGGATGTATCATCCACCAGTGCAGAGTGTGGATGTATCATCCACCAGTGCTGAGTGTGGATGTATCATCCACCAGTGCTGAGTGTGGATGTATCATCCACCAGTGCTGAGTGTGGATGTATCATCCACCAGTGCAGAGTGTGGATGTATCATCCACCAGTGCTGAGTGTGGATGTATCATCCACCAGTGCAGAGTGTGGATGTATCATCCACCAGTGCTGAGTGTGGATGTATCATCCACCAGTGCAGAGTGTGGATGTATCATCCACCAGTGCTGAGTGTGGATGTATCATCCACCAGTGCTGAGTGTGGATGTGTCATCCACCAGTGCAGAGTGTGGATGTATCATCCACCAGTGCAGAGTGTGGATGTATCATCCACCAGTGCTGAGTGTGGATGTATCATCCACCAGTGCTGAGTGTGGATGTATCATCCACCAGTGCTGAGTGTGGATGTATCATCCACCAGTGCTGAGTGTGGATGCATCATCCACCAGTGCTGAGTGTGGATGTATCATCCACCAGTGCTGAGTGTGGATGTATCATCCACCAGTGCAGAGTGTGGATGTATCATCCACCAGTGCTGAGTGTGAATGTATAATCCACCAGTGCAGAGTGTGGATGTATCATCCACCAGTGCTGAGTGTGGATGTATCATCCACCAGTGCAGAGTGTGGATGTATCATCCACCAGTGCTGAGTGTGGATGTATAATCCACCAGTGCAGAGTGTGGATGTATCATCCACCAGTGCTGAGTGTGGATGTATCATCCACCAGTGCAGAGTGTGGATGTATCATCCACCAGTGCTGAGTGTGGATGTATAATCCACCAGTGCAGAGTGTGGATGTATCATCCACCAGTGCTGAGTGTGGATGTATCATCCACCAGTGCAGAGTGTGGATGTATCATCCACCAGTGCAGAGTGTGGATGTATCATCCACCAGTGCTGAGTGTGGATGTATCATCCACCAGTGCTGAGTGTGGATGTATCATCCACCAGTGGAGAGTGTGGATGTATCATCCACCAGTGCTGAGTGTGGATGTATCATCCACCAGTGCAGAGTGTGGATGTATCATCCACCAGTGCTGAGTGTGGATGTATCATCCACCAGTGCTGAGTGTGGATGTATCATCCACCAGTGCTGAGTGTGGATGTATCATCCACCAGTGCTGAGTGTGGATGTATCATCCACCAGTGCAGAGTGTGGATGTATCATCCACCAGTGCTGAGTGTGGATGTATCATCCACCAGTGCAGAGTGTGGATGTATCATCCACCAGTGCTGAGTGTGGATGTATCATCCACCAGTGCTGAGTGTGGATGTATCATCCACCAGTGCTGAGTGTTTATGTATCATCCACCAGTGCAGAGTGTGGATGTATCATCCACCAGTGCTGAGTGTGGATGTATCATCCACCAGTGCAGAGTGTGGATGTATCATCCACCAGTGCTGAGTGTGGATGTATCATCCACCAGTGCAGAGTGTGGATGTATCATCCACCAGTGCAGAGTGTGGATGTATCATCCACCAGTGCTGAGTGTGGATGTATCATCCACCAGTGCTGAGTGTGGATGTATCATCCACCAGT
>NC_091336.1:5013801-5046301 GCF_038502225.1 Cherax quadricarinatus
TCACTGACACGGATGATGGCGCAACACTCTCAATGTGTCACTGACACGGATGATGGCGCTCCACTCTCAATGTATCACTGACACGGATGATGGCGCAACACTCTCAATGTATCACTGACACGGATGATGGCGCAACACTCTCAATGTATCACTGACGCGGATGATGGCGCAACACTCACAATGTATCACTGACGCGGATGATGGCGCAACACTCACAATGTATCACTGACACGGATGATGGCGCAACACTCTCAATGTATCACTGACACGGATGATGGCGCAACACTCTCAATGTATCACTGACACGGATGATGGCGCAACACTCACAATGTATCACTGACACGGATGATGGCGCAACACTCACAATGTATCACTGACGCGGATGATGGCGCAACACTCACAATGTATCACTGACACGGATGATGGCGCAACACTCACAATGTATCACTGACACGGATGATGGCGCACCACTCTCAATGCTGTTACAGGAAACAAGCAGGTATCCCACTGCCCACTCATTATACAAGGAACACAGGTGTCCCACTGCCCACTCATAATACAAGGAACACAGGTATTCCACTGCCCACTCATAATACAAGGAACACAGGTATTCTACTGCCCACTCGTAATACAAGGAACACGGGTATCCCACTGTCCATTCATAATATAAGGAACACAGGTATCCCACTGCCCACTCATAATACAAGGAACACAAGTATTCAACTCCCCACTTATGATACAAGGAACACAGGTATTCCACTACCCACTCGTAATACAAGGAACACATGTATTCCACTACCCACTCATAATACAAGGAACACAGGTATTCCACTGCCCACTCGTAATACAAGGAACACAGGTATTCAACTCCCCACTCATAATACAAGGAACACAGGTATTCCACTACCCACTCATAATACAAGGAACACAGGTATTCCACTACCCACTCGTAATACAAGGAACACAGGTATTCAACTCCCCACTCATAATACAAGGAACACAGGTATTCCACTACCCACTCATAATACAAGGAACACAGGTATTCCACTACCCACTCGTAATACAAGGAACACAGGTATTCAACTCCCCACTCATAATACAAGGAACACAGGTATTCCACTGCCCACTCGTAATACAAGGAACACAGGTATTCAACTCCCCACTCATAATACAAGGAACACAGGTATCCCACTGCCCGCTCATAATACAAGGAACACAGATATTCCACTACCCACTCATAATACCAGGAACACAGGTGTTCCACTGTCCACTCATGATACGGGAAACACAGGTATCCGACTGCCCACTTATGATACAGGAAACACATGTCTTCCATTGTCCACTCATGATACAGAACACACAGGCATTCCATTGTCCTCTCATGCTTCAGGAAACACAGGTATTCCACTGTTCACTCATGATATGGGAAACACAGGTATTTCACTGCGTACTCATGATACGGGAAACATAGGTATTCAGCTGCCCACTCATCATACAGGGAACACACAGGTATCAGCGGATAAAAACCATTCTCAGACACATTTGCACTAAGTGATCATTTAATTTGCCTGAGATGGGCAATGACTTTGTCAAACAGTGATATATTGACTTTCAAGCTTTGAATGGTATGATTTTTTTGTCCCTACGAAAATATTAACGTACAGACGTAAGTGACGAGTGAACGCACCTCGTCTCCCACTCGCTTCACAGATTTACCTCTTTTCTCAGAAACTTGAGCTATAAAAGGTTGGCTATATTCATAAGAGTAAACAACGTGGTATTCCGTTCTTTTCACTCAAATCAAAACACAGCAAAATATAACCCATCCTTTCTTAAAAATAAAATGACGTGGCATAACATATATATTTCCTAATTCCGAGGAGGTCTCAGTAACATAAGCTAGTAATATATGCAGTCAATAAAACAATCTGTATCTTGATTTATTTCAGGCTCACAGACCAGGAACTTCCGCTCTATAAGCTGAAAAAAGGCGGATTTGTTTTCAGAGTCACAGACCAGGAATTTCCACTTGATGAGTTATTACGCATCGATATTCTTGAAGATCATTTGTTTATGTTGCGTTAAAATCACCTGCGGTACGGTACTCCTTCATGCGTTAATTACACAGCTGCGGCAACTCGCACACTTCACCGCTATTGTTACTGTATTAAGTGCTACTGCTTCTGTTAATGGTCTTTCTACTCTCTTCCCTGCAAGTATAATAATGCTGAGGCTTCCGTTACTGCTGCTGCTGCTCACCATAATGCTGCTACGGTTGCTGCTGATGCTTACTGTTACCTTTTTTCCTGCTGATCCTGCGCCTGCTACTGCTGTTCTTGGTGTGGCTCTGACTGCTGTTTCACCGGCTACTGTTACTGCTGTTCATGCTGCTACAGTTACTGTTATTCTCGGTGCTAATACTGCTAGCCCCTTTGCCTGCTTTTACTGTTAATGCTGCTCCTGCTGCTGTTGGTGTTGCTAGTGCTGTTGATGCTCTCTCATAGAAAGTGGCAGGCGTACGCCATGAGCTGAAAATTACCAAGAAATCTGCCTTGCAGATATCGAAACTGTATGTTGACACACACAAGGAAATATTCAAAGTGAGGAGAGTCCTGGACACCTCAAAATGATATTAATTTTATTATTATTTTATTATTATTATTATTATTATTATTATTATTATTATTATTATTATTATTATTATTATTATTATTATTATTATTATTATTATTGTTATTATTATTATTATTATTATTATTATTATTATTATTATTATTATTATTATTATTATTATTTTAAATCTTATCATTAATATTATTATATTTGGGATTATTATAATTATAGTCATAACTAAGAGGTAAACCCTTATTATTTGGGGAGGCAATCTAGTTTGATCCGAGAAGGAAGCCTGTGGCTCCAATTCCTTGAATCAAGATCCCCTTGTCAGTATCAAGTTACTCAAATCGGAGCTACTACGGGAAAACTGACAACCCTAACATGTGTTACTAATATTTAGCAAAGAAACAGCCAAGAGATACTCGCAAGGATATATATATATATATATATATATATATATATATATATATATATATATATATATATATATATATATATATATGTATATATATATATATATATATATAGAGAGAGAGAGAGAGAGAGAGGGCATGACTCTCAGTGTATATACGCCGAGAGTTTACTTTAATCCCTAATTTAGGGATTAAATTGCTCTTGACTAGTTGTGAACAGGTGGTACGTAGCCTTAATAACTCTGGAGTTCACAGAGTATATTACAATTTATTGACGTTCATCACACACTCATTGGCATAACCTCCCGACCAGCGAACTGGCAATTCAGAGTACAGCAATTCTGGGGCCCCACTGCTGTATATATTGTCAAGCTCAAGCTACCAGTAAGGTGAGAACACGCTTCCCCAGCCAAAGTGATGCCACATCTGTATGCCTAGGTGGGAGGGCAGACACTCGCTTACTCTGGTTGAAACCACTCGTTGCTTTCAATGGACCTTGACTGTCTTAACATTAATCTCATAACCTTCTAAATATTGTAAATAAGTGTTGAAGGAATACATGTGTAAAGAAATCTGCCCCTTGTTGTGTCTGTCTTGCCCTTGTCTTGCCCTGTTGATCGATATATTGCTGACTTTGTTTACGGGCAGGTGCTACTGGCTTTGAATCACTACCTATGCTCGTCATGATGACCTTCGTGGTCGACAGGCTTAAAACCCGATTAATCGACCATTAACCACAAGAAACGATGTAATACACACCAGTGTAACTAAAGATTACAATATCCTGATTGTTAGTAAAAACAATCAGTGTTTGGAATACGAAATAGGCGTAAAAGTGTTGGAAAATAGAATCAGGAAGCAAAGAATATAAGACAAACGCATAAGAACATAAGCTAATATAATGAAGAAACTACGAATAAGAAACGGATGAAGAAAAAAAATTCTGCGTCACTTAGTGTGAGGACCAAGTCTAGTCTCCCAAGTTGTCCCTCTTCTCGCTCTTGTAGTGTGAGGACTAAGTCTAGTCTCCCAAGTTGTCCCTCTTCTCGCTCTTGTAGTGTGAGGACCAAGTCTAGTCTCCCAAGTTGTCCCTCTTCTCGCTCTTGTAGTGTGAGGACCAAGTCTAGTCTCCCAAGTTGTCCCTCTTCTCGCTCTTTTAGTGTGAGGACCAAGTCTAGTCTCCCAAGTTGTCCCTCTTCTCGCTCTTGTAGTGTGAGGACCAAGTCTAGTCTCCCAAGTTGTCCCTCTTCTCGCTCTTGTAGTGTGAGGACCAAGTCTAGTCTCCCAAGTTATCCCTCTTCTCGCTCTTGCAGTGTCAGGACCAAGTCTAGTCTCCCAAGTTGTCCCTCTTCTCGCTCTTGTAGTGTGAGGACCAAGTCTAGTCTCTCAAGTTATCCCTATTCTCGCTCTTGTAGTGTCAGGACCAAGTCTAGTCTCCCAAGTTGTCCCTCTTCTCGCTCTTGTAGTGTGAGGACTAAGTCTAGTCTCCCAAGTTGTCCCTCTTCTCGCTCTTGTAGTGTGAGGACCAAGTCTAGTCTCCCAAGTTATCCCTCTTCTCGCTCTTGTAGTGTGAGGACCAAGTCTAGTCTCCCAAGTTGTCCCTCTTCTCGCTCTTGTAGTGTGAGGACCAAGTCTAGTCTCCCAAGTTGTCCCTCTTCTCGCTCTTGTAGTGTGAGGACCAAGTCTAGTCTCCCATGTTATCCCTCTTCTCGCTCTTGTAGTGTCAGGACCAAGTCTAGTCTCCCAAGTTATCCCTCTTCTCGCTCTTGTAGTGTGAGGACCAAGTCTAGTCTCCCAAGTTGTCCCTCTTCTCGCTCTTGTAGTGTGAGGACCAAGTCTAGTCTCCCAAGTTGTCCCTCTTCTCGCTCTTGTAGTGTGAGGACCAAGTCTAGTCTCCCAAGTTGTCCCTCTTCTCGCTCTTGTAGTGTGAGGACCAAGTCTAGTCTCCCAAGTTGTCCCTCTTCTCGCTCTTGTAGTGTCAGGACCAAGTCTAGTCTCCCAAGTTGTCCCTCTTCTCGCTCTTGTAGTGTGAGGACCAAGTCTAGTCTCCCAAGTTGTCCCTCTTCTCGCTCTTGTAGTGTGAGGACCAAGTCTAGTCTCCCAAGTTATCCCTCTTCTCGCTCTTGTAGTGTGAGGACCAAGTCTAGTCTCCCAAGTTATCCCTCTTCTCGCTCTTGTAGTGTGAGGACCAAGTCTAGTCTCCCAAGTTGTCCCTCTTCTCGCTCTTGTAGTGTGAGGACCAAGTCTAGTCTCCCAAGTTGTCCCTCTTCTCGCTCTTGTAGTGTCAGGACCAAGTCTAGTCTCCCAAGTTATCCCTCTTCTCGCTCTTGTAGTGTCAGGACCAAGTCTAGTCTCCCAAGTTGTCCCTCTTCTCGCTTTTGTAGTGTCAGGACCAAGTCTAGCCTCCCAAGTTGTCCCTCTTCTCGCTCTTGTAATGTGAGGACCAAGTCTAGTCTCCCAAGTTGTCCCTCTTGTCGCTCTTGTAGTGTGAGGACCAAGTCTAGTCTCCCAAGTTGTCCCTCTTCTCGCTCTTGTAGTGTGAGGACCAAGTCTAGTCTCCCAAGTTATCCCTCTTCTCGCTCTTGCAGTGTCAGGACCAAGTCTAGTCTCCCAAGTTTTCCCTATTCTCGCTCTTGTAGTGTGAGGACCAAGTCTAGTCTCCCAAGTACCCCAAGACACTACTAAAGTCACCTTCAGACTTCACAATGAGGCAGCCATTAATAACTTCACAACAGCAATAGCAAACATTGATTGGCACACTGAGCTAGAAACCTATACAGATATTGACGAATGTATTAATAATTTTCTAAAAAAAACCCAATACCTCTATAACAAGCACTGCCCTAAAAAAACTAAACAGATGACAGCAAAGAGACTGAACAGTCCCTGGCTAACACCCAGCATTCTCAAATCCATAAATACAAAACACCAATATGAAAAACAGTACAGAATGGGTCACATAACCAGAGACCAAACAAAACGTTACTCGTCAATCCTAACCAGCCTGATAAGAAGGGCAAAAAAATTGTATTATGAGAACAGATTATCCAACTTACGAGGTGATATAAAAAAGACCTGGAAAACCCTATCAGAAATTCTGGGAACAAAAAAGATATCACGAAATAGCGAAATAAAATTAGCAAAAACAGATGAACCCCAACTCCCACCAACAGAAACAGCAAACAGACTCAATGATTTCTTCTCCACTATAGGACAAAACCTTGCCAATAAAATCCCAAGCTCAGATACCCCACCAAATGACTACCTCACCGGCAACTACCCGAACACACTGTTCCTAGCTCCGACTAACCCATACGAAGTCTCCCTTATTATCAACGCACTAAAAAACAAGGCAGGAGATTTAAATACCTTACCACCCCTTATATACAAAAAAGTGTCACAAGTGCTATCGCCAATCATTGCAACACTCTTTAACAAATCCATTGAATCCTCCACCTTCCCTACAGTACTCAAAATAGCAAGGGTCACCCCGATCCACAAAGGAGGAGACCAAACAGAGTTGAATAACTATAGGCCAATATCCAACTTACACCCTCTCTCAAAAATCTTCGAAAAATTAATTCATAAACGAATCTACTCCTACCTTATCTCCCAAAACATACTCAACCCCTGCCAATTTGGATTCAGGCCTAATAAAAATACTAATGATGCTATTATACACATGCTAGAACATATATACACTGCAATAGAGAAAAAAGAAGTCCCACTGGGGATCTTCATTAACTTACGTAAAGCTTTTGATACAGTTGACCATGACTTGCTCCACGTAAAATTGTCACACTATGGTATAAGAGGGCACTCCCTCAACTACCTCAAGTCTTACCTCAGCAACAGAAGCCAATATGTGTACGCAAATGGGGCAAACTCTTCTGCACAACCAATTACAGTTGGTGTCCCACAGGGAAGTGTCCTTGGCCCTCTTCTCTTTCTCCTATACATAAATGACCTTCCAAATGCTTCGCAATTACTCAAACCCACACTATTTGCAGATGACACTACATACGTCTTCTCTCACCCGAGCCCAGTCACGCTAGCCAATACTGTAAATACCGAATTACAGAAAATATCTACCTGGATGAGGACTAACAAACTTACACTAAACATTGACAAAACCTACTTCATTCAGTTTGGTAACAGAGCTACAGATGTCCCTCTTAACATAATGATAAATGGATCACCTATCACAAAACTAACAGAGGGAAAATTCTTAGGAATCCACCTTGATAATAGACTCAAATTTCATACACATATACATCAAATTTCTAAGAAAATTTCCAAGACTGTAGGCATACTATCGAAGATACGGTACTATGTTCCACAGTCAGCCCTCCTGGCCCTATATCACTCTCTTATTTACCCCTATCTCACCTATGGAATTTGTGCATGGGGCTCAACAACAATTAACCATCTCAGACCACTAATTACCCAACAAAAGGCTGCAGTTAGAATGATAACAAATTCTCACTACAGGCAGCACACTCCACCAATATTCAATACACTAAACCTACTCACCATACAAAACATCCATACTTATTACTGCACCTATTACATACATAGAACACTTAACTCTGATATTAACCCTCCCCTCAAACATCTCCTTGCCAACCTCAACAGAACACATGACCATAACACAAGGCACAGATCACTCTTTGATGTTCCTCGTGTCCATCTCACACTATGCAAAAACTCAATGCACATAAAAGGCCCTAAAATCTGGAATTCATTACCTGTAAATATAAAAGAAACACAACCTGTTTATAAATTCAAGTCTCTTCTCAAAGATTACTTACTCACCCAAAACCAAATAAATACTGAATAACTGAACATTATAAATTGTATATCTTAAATGTTTCTCACAATTATATCACATAAATGTTAAACCTAAAACCCAATCTAACTTTATTATTTTTTAAATACACTACCTAACAGAATCACTACCTAACTGAATGCAACCATATGACCTGTCTTTGTAATACTCACTTGTGCTTTATAGTTATCTGTTTACATTAATGTTTTATCACTGATTTCATCATTGCTTAGTAGCAGCGCTGTATAGTCCTTGTGGCTTAGCGCTTCTTTTTGATTATAATAATAATAATAATCATTGCTTAGTTAATCTTAAGTTAATTTTAAGCCAGCCCGTAATGCTATGCATAGTATAAGTGGCTTTGGCATACTGCTCTTATCTGTATTTTTTTTTTTTGTACCTCTGTATGAGTGCACAAATTGGAAATAAAAAAATAATAAAAAATAAAAGTTATCCCTCTTCTCGCTCTTGTAGTGTCAGGACCAAGTCTAGTCTCCCAAGTTGTCCCTCTTCTCGCTCTTGTAGTGTGAGGACCAAGTCTAGTCTCCCAAGTTGTCCCTCTTCTCGCTCTTGTAGTGTGAGGACCAAGTCTAGTCTCCCAAGTTATCCCTCTTCTCGCTCTTGTAGTGTGAGGACCAAGTCTAGTCTCCCAAGTTGTCCCTCTTCTCGCTCTTGTAGTGTCAGGACCAAGTCTAGTCTCCCAAGTTGTCCCTCTTCTCGCTCTTGTAGTGTGAGGACCAAGTCTAGTCTCCCAAGTTATCCCTCTTCTCGCTCTTGTAGTGTCAGGACCAAGTCTAGTCTCCCAAGTTATCCCTCTTCTCGCTCTTGTAGTGTGAGGACCAAGTCTAGTCTCCCAAGTTGTCCCTCTTCTCGCTCTTGTAGTGTCAGGACCAAGTCTAGCCTCCCAAGTTGTCCCTCTTCTCGCTCTTGTAATGTGAGGACCAAGTCTAGTCTCCCAAGTTGTCCCTCTTGTCGCTCTTGTAGTGTGAGGACCAAGTCTAGTCTCCCAAGTTGTCCCTCTTCTCGCTCTTGTAGTGTCAGGACCAAGTCTAGTCTCCCAAGTTGTCCCTCTTCTCGCTCTTGTAGTGTGAGGACCAAGTCTAGTCTCCCAAGTTGTCCCTCTTCTCGCTCTTGTAGTGTGAGGACCAAGTCTAGTCTCCCAAGTTATCCCTCTTCTCGCTCTTGTAGTGTGAGGACCAAGTCTAGTCTCCCAAGTTGTCCCTCTTCTCGCTCTTGTAGTGTGAGGACCAAGTCTAGTCTCCCAAGTTGTCCCTCTTCTCGCTCTTGTAGTGTCAGGACCAAGTCTAGTCTCCCAAGTTGTCCCTCTTCTCGCTCTTGTAGTGTGAGGACCAAGTCTAGTCTCCCAAGTTGTCCCTCTTCTCGCTCTTGTAGTGTGAGGACCAAGTCTAGTCTCCCAAGTTGTCCCTCTTCTCGCTCTTGTAGTGTGAGGACCAAGTCTAGTCTCCCAAGTTATCCCTCTTCTCGCTCTTGTAGTGTGAGGACCAAGTCTAGTCTCCCAAGTTATCCCTCTTCTCGCTCTTGTAGTGTGAGGACCAAGTCTAGTCTCCCAAGTTGTCCCTCTTCTCGCTCTTGTAGTGTCAGGACCAAGTCTAGTCTCCCAAGTTGTCCCTCTTCTCGCTCTTGTAGTGTCAGGACCAAGTCTAGTCTCCCAAGTTGTCCCTCTTCTCGCTCTTGTAGTGTGAGGACCAAGTCTAGTCTCCCAAGTTATCCCTCTTCTCGCTCTTGTAGTGTGAGGACCAAGTCTAGTCTCCCAAGTTGTCCCTCTTCTCGCTCTTGTAGTGTCAGGACCAAGTCTAGTCTCCCAAGTTGTCCCTCTTCTCGCTCTTGTAGTGTGAGGACCAAGTCTAGTCTCCCAAGTTATCCCTCTTCTCGCTCTTGTAGTGTCAGGACCAAGTCTAGTCTCCCAAGTTATCCCTCTTCTCGCTCTTGTAGTGTGAGGACCAAGTCTAGTCTCCCAAGTTGTCCCTCTTCTCGCTCTTGTAGTGTGAGGACCAAGTCTAGTCTCCCAAGTTGTCCCTCTTCTCGCTCTTGTAGTGTCAGGACCAAGTCTAGTCTCCCAAGTTGTCCCTCTTCTCGCTCTTGTAGTGTGAGGACCAAGTCTAGTCTCCCAAGTTATCCCTCTTCTCGCTCTTGTAGTGTGAGGACCAAGTCTAGTCTCCCAAGTTGTCCCTCTTCTCGCTCTTGTAGTGTCAGGACCAAGTCTAGTCTCCCAAGTTGTCCCTCTTCTCGCTCTTGTAGTGTGAGGACCAAGTCTAGTCTCCCAAGTTATCCCTCTTCTCGCTCTTGTAGTGTCAGGACCAAGTCTAGTCTCCCAAGTTATCCCTCTTCTCGCTCTTGTAGTGTGAGGACCAAGTCTAGTCTCCCAAGTTGTCCCTCTTCTCGCTCTTGTAGTGTGAGGACCAAGTCTAGTCTCCCAAGTTGTCCCTCTTCTCGCTCTTGTAGTGTGAGGACCAAGTCTAGTCTCCCAAGTTATCCCTCTTCTCGCTCTTGTAGTGTGAGGACCAAGTCTTGTCTCCCAAGTTATCCCTCTTCTCGCTCTTGTAGTGTGAGGACCAAGTCTAGTCTCCCAAGTTGTCCCTCTTCTCGCTCTTGTAGTGTGAGGACCAAGTCTAGTCTCCCAAGTTGTCCCTCTTCTCGCTCTTGTAGTGTCAGGACCAAGTCTAGTCTCCCAAGTTATCCCTCTTCTCGCTCTTGTAGTGTCAGGACCAAGTCTAGTCTCCCAAGTTGTCCCTCTTCTCGCTCTTGTAGTGTCAGGACCAAGTCTAGTCTCCCAAGTTGTCCCTCTTCTCGCTCTTGTAGTGTGAGGACCAAGTCTAGTCTCCCAAGTTGTCCCTCTTCTCGCTCTTGTAGTGTGAGGACCAAGTCTAGTCTCCCAAGTTGTCCCTCTTCTCGCTCTTGTAGTGTCAGGACCAAGTCTAGTCTCCCAAGTTGTCCCTCTTCTCGCTCTTGTAGTGTGAGGACCAAGTCTAGTCTCCCAAGTTGTCCCTCTTCTCGCTCTTGTAGTGTGAGGACCAAGTCTAGTCTCCCAAGTTATCCCTCTTCTCGCTCTTGTAGTGTGAGGACCAAGTCTAGTCTCCCAAGTTGTCCCTCTTCTCGCTCTTGTAGTGTGAGGACCAAGTCTAGTCTCCCAAGTTGTCCCTCTTCTCGCTCTTGTAGTGTGAGGACCAAGTCTAGTCTCCCAAGTTGTCCCTCTTCTCGCTCTTGTAGTGTCAGGACCAAGTCTAGTCTCCCAAGTTGTCCCTCTTCTCGCTCTTGTAGTGTGAGGACCAAGTCTAGTCTCCCAAGTTGTCCCTCTTCTCGCTCTTGTAGTGTCAGGACCAAGTCTAGTCTCCCAAGTTATCCCTCTTCTCGCTCTTGTAGTGTGAGGACCAAGTCTAGTCTCCCAAGTTGTCCCTCTTCTCGCTCTTGTAGTGTCAGGACCAAGTCTAGTCTCCCAAGTTGTCCCTCTTCTCGCTCTTGTAGTGTCAGGACCAAGTCTAGTCTCCCAAGTTGTCCCTCTTCTCGCTCTTGTAGTGTGAGGACCAAGTCTAGTCTCCCAAGTTGTCCCTCTTCTCGCTCTTGTAGTGTGAGGACCAAGTCTAGTCTCCCAAGTTGTCCCTCTTCTCGCTCTTGTAGTGTCAGGACCAAGTCTAGTCTCCCAAGTTGTCCCTCTTCTCGCTCTTGTAGTGTGAGGACCAAGTCTAGTCTCCCAAGTTATCCCTCTTCTCGCTCTTGTAGTGTCAGGACCAAGTCTAGTCTCCCAAGTTATCCCTCTTCTCGCTCTTGTAGTGTGAGGACCAAGTCTAGTCTCCCAAGTTGTCCCTCTTCTCGCTCTTGTAGTGTGAGGACCAAGTCTAGTCTCCCAAGTTGTCCCTCTTCTCGCTCTTGTAGTGTGAGGACCAAGTCTAGTCTCCCAAGTTATCCCTCTTCTCGCTCTTGTAGTGTGAGGACCAAGTCTTGTCTCCCAAGTTATCCCTCTTCTCGCTCTTGTAGTGTGAGGACCAAGTCTAGTCTCCCAAGTTGTCCCTCTTCTCGCTCTTGTAGTGTGAGGACCAAGTCTAGTCTCCCAAGTTGTCCCTCTTCTCGCTCTTGTAGTGTCAGGACCAAGTCTAGTCTCCCAAGTTGTCCCTCTTCTCGCTCTTGTAGTGTCAGGACCAAGTCTAGTCTCCCAAGTTGTCCCTCTTCTCGCTCTTGTAGTGTCAGGACCAAGTCTAGTCTCCCAAGTTGTCCCTCTTCTCGCTCTTGTAGTGTGAGGACCAAGTCTAGTCTCCCAAGTTGTCCCTCTTCTCGCTCTTGTAGTGTGAGGACCAAGTCTAGTCTCCCAAGTTGTCCCTCTTCTCGCTCTTGTAGTGTCAGGACCAAGTCTAGTCTCCCAAGTTGTCCCTCTTCTCGCTCTTGTAGTGTGAGGACCAAGTCTAGTCTCCCAAGTTGTCCCTCTTCTCGCTCTTGTAGTGTGAGGACCAAGTCTAGTCTCCCAAGTTGTCCCTCTTCTCGCTCTTGTAGTGTGAGGACCAAGTCTAGTCTCCCAAGTTGTCCCTCTTCTCGCTCTTGTAGTGTGAGGACCAAGTCTAGTCTCCCAAGTTGTCCCTCTTCTCGCTCTTGTAGTGTGAGGACCAAGTCTAGTCTCCCAAGTTGTCCCTCTTCTCGCTCTTGTAGTGTGAGGACCAAGTCTAGTCTCCCAAGTTGTCCCTCTTCTCGCTCTTGTAGTGTGAGGACCAAGTCTAGTCTCCCAAGTTGTCCCTCTTCTCGCTCTTGTAGTGTGAGGACCAAGTCTAGTCTCCCAAGTTGTCCCTCTTCTCGCTCTTGTAGTGTGAGGACCAAGTCTAGTCTCCCAAGTTGTCCCTCTTCTCGCTCTTGTAGTGTGAGGACCAAGTCTAGTCTCCCAAGTTGTCCCTCTTCTCGCTCTTGTAGTGTGAGGACCAAGTCTAGTCTCCCAAGTTGTCCCTCTTCTCGCTCTTGTAGTGTCAGGACCAAGTCTAGTCTCCCAAGTTGTCCCTCTTCTCGCTCTTGTAGTGTGAGGACCAAGTCTAGTCTCCCAAGTTGTCCCTCTTCTCGCTCTTGTAGTGTCAGGACCAAGTCTAGTCTCCCAAGTTGTCCCTCTTCTCGCTCTTGTAGTGTGAGGACCAAGTCTAGTCTCCCAAGTTGTCCCTCTTCTCGCTCTTGTAGTGTCAGGACCAAGTCTAGTCTCCCAAGTTGTCCCTCTTCTCGCTCTTGTAGTGTGAGGACCAAGTCTAGTCTCCCAAGTTGTCCCTCTTCTCGCTCTTGTAGTGTGAGGACCAAGTCTAGTCTCCCAAGTTGTCCCTCTTCTCGCTCTTGTAGTGTGAGGACCAAGTCTAGTCTCCCAAGTTGTCCCTCTTCTCGCTCTTGTAGTGTGAGGACCAAGTCTAGTCTCCCAAGTTGTCCCTCTTCTCGCTCTTGTAGTGTGAGGACCAAGTCTAGTCTCCCAAGTTGTCCCTCTTCTCGCTCTTGTAGTGTGAGGACCAAGTCTAGTCTCCCAAGTTGTCCCTCTTCTCGCTCTTGTAGTGTGAGGACCAAGTCTAGTCTCCCAAGTTGTCCCTCTTCTCGCTCTTGTAGTGTCAGGACCAAGTCTAGTCTCCCAAGTTGTCCCTCTTCTCGCTCTTGTAGTGTGAGGACCAAGTCTAGTCTCCCAAGTTGTCCCTCTTCTCGCTCTTGTAGTGTGAGGACCAAGTCTAGTCTCCCAAGTTGTCCCTCTTCTCGCTCTTGTAGTGTGAGGACCAAGTCTAGTCTCCCAAGTTGTCCCTCTTCTCGCTCTTGTAGTGTGAGGACCAAGTCTAGTCTCCCAAGTTGTCCCTCTTCTCGCTCTTGTAGTGTGAGGACCAAGTCTAGTCTCCCAAGTTGTCCCTCTTCTCGCTCTTGTAGTGTCAGGACCAAGTCTAGTCTCCCAAGTTGTCCCTCTTCTCGCTCTTGTAGTGTGAGGACCAAGTCTAGTCTCCCAAGTTGTCCCTCTTCTCGCTCTTGTAGTGTGAGGACCAAGTCTAGTCTCCCAAGTTGTCCCTCTTCTCGCTCTTGTAGTGTGAGGACCAAGTCTAGTCTCCCAAGTTGTCCCTCTTCTCGCTCTTGTAGTGTGAGGACCAAGTCTAGTCTCCCAAGTTGTCCCTCTTCTCGCTCTTGTAGTGTCAGGACCAAGTCTAGTCTCCCAAGTTGTCCCTCTTCTCGCTCTTGTAGTGTGAGGACCAAGTCTAGTCTCCCAAGTTGTCCCTCTTCTCGCTCTTGTAGTGTGAGGACCAAGTCTAGTCTCCCAAGTTGTCCCTCTTCTCGCTCTTGTAGTGTGAGGACCAAGTCTAGTCTCCCAAGTTGTCCCTCTTCTCGCTCTTGTAGTGTGAGGACCAAGTCTAGTCTCCCAAGTTGTCCCTCTTCTCGCTCTTGTAGTGTGAGGACCAAGTCTAGTCTCCCAAGTTGTCCCTCTTCTCGCTCTTGTAGTGTGAGGACCAAGTCTAGTCTCCCAAGTTGTCCCTCTTCTCGCTCTTGTAGTGTGAGGACCAAGTCTAGTCTCCCAAGTTGTCCCTCTTCTCGCTCTTGTAGTGTGAGGACCAAGTCTAGTCTCCCAAGTTGTCCCTCTTCTCGCTCTTGTAGTGTCAGGACCAAGTCTAGTCTCCCAAGTTGTCCCTCTTCTCGCTCTTGTAGTGTGAGGACCAAGTCTAGTCTCCCAAGTTGTCCCTCTTCTCGCTCTTGTAGTGTGAGGACCAAGTCTAGTCTCCCAAGTTGTCCCTCTTCTCGCTCTTGTAGTGTGAGGACCAAGTCTAGTCTCCCAAGTTGTCCCTCTTCTCGCTCTTGTAGTGTGAGGACCAAGTCTAGTCTCCCAAGTTGTCCCTCTTCTCGCTCTTGTAGTGTGAGGACCAAGTCTAGTCTCCCAAGTTGTCCCTCTTCTCGCTCTTGTAGTGTGAGGACCAAGTCTAGTCTCCCAAGTTGTCCCTCTTCTCGCTCTTGTAGTGTGAGGACCAAGTCTAGTCTCCCAAGTTGTCCCTCTTCTCGCTCTTGTAGTGTGAGGACCAAGTCTAGTCTCCCAAGTTGTCCCTCTTCTCGCTCTTGTAGTGTGAGGACCAAGTCTAGTCTCCCAAGTTGTCCCTCTTCTCGCTCTTGTAGTGTCAGGACCAAGTCTAGTCTCCCAAGTTGTCCCTCTTCTCGCTCTTGTAGTGTGAGGACCAAGTCTAGTCTCCCAAGTTGTCCCTCTTCTCGCTCTTGTAGTGTCAGGACCAAGTCTAGTCTCCCAAGTTGTCCCTCTTCTCGCTCTTGTAGTGTGAGGACCAAGTCTAGTCTCCCAAGTTGTCCCTCTTCTCGCTCTTGTAGTGTGAGGACCAAGTCTAGTCTCCCAAGTTGTCCCTCTTCTCGCTCTTGTAGTGTCAGGACCAAGTCTAGTCTCCCAAGTTGTCCCTCTTCTCGCTCTTGTAGTGTGAGGACCAAGTCTAGTCTCCCAAGTTGTCCCTCTTCTCGCTCTTGTAGTGTGAGGACCAAGTCTAGTCTCCCAAGTTGTCCCTCTTCTCGCTCTTGTAGTGTGAGGACCAAGTCTAGTCTCCCAAGTTGTCCCTCTTCTCGCTCTTGTAGTGTGAGGACCAAGTCTAGTCTCCCAAGTTGTCCCTCTTCTCGCTCTTGTAGTGTGAGGACCAAGTCTAGTCTCCCAAGTTGTCCCTCTTCTCGCTCTTGTAGTGTGAGGACCAAGTCTAGTCTCCCAAGTTGTCCCTCTTCTCGCTCTTGTAGTGTGAGGACCAAGTCTAGTCTCCCAAGTTGTCCCTCTTCTCGCTCTTGTAGTGTGAGGACCAAGTCTAGTCTCCCAAGTTGTCCCTCTTCTCGCTCTTGTAGTGTGAGGACCAAGTCTAGTCTCCCAAGTTGTCCCTCTTCTCGCTCTTGTAGTGTGAGGACCAAGTCTAGTCTCCCAAGTTGTCCCTCTTCTCGCTCTTGTAGTGTGAGGACCAAGTCTAGTCTCCCAAGTTGTCCCTCTTCTCGCTCTTGTAGTGTGAGGACCAAGTCTAGTCTCCCAAGTTGTCCCTCTTCTCGCTCTTGTAGTGTGAGGACCAAGTCTAGTCTCCCAAGTTGTCCCTCTTCTCGCTCTTGTAGTGTGAGGACCAAGTCTAGTCTCCCAAGTTGTCCCTCTTCTCGCTCTTGTAGTGTGAGGACCAAGTCTAGTCTCCCAAGTTGTCCCTCTTCTCGCTCTTGTAGTGTGAGGACCAAGTCTAGTCTCCCAAGTTGTCCCTCTTCTCGCTCTTGTAGTGTGAGGACCAAGTCTAGTCTCCCAAGTTGTCCCTCTTCTCGCTCTTGTAGTGTGAGGACCAAGTCTAGTCTCCCAAGTTGTCCCTCTTCTCGCTCTTGTAGTGTGAGGACCAAGTCTAGTCTCCCAAGTTGTCCCTCTTCTCGCTCTTGTAGTGTGAGGACCAAGTCTAGTCTCCCAAGTTGTCCCTCTTCTCGCTCTTGTAGTGTGAGGACCAAGTCTAGTCTCCCAAGTTGTCCCTCTTCTCGCTCTTGTAGTGTGAGGACCAAGTCTAGTCTCCCAAGTTGTCCCTCTTCTCGCTCTTGTAGTGTGAGGACCAAGTCTAGTCTCCCAAGTTATCCCTCTTCTCGCTCTTGTAGTGTGAGGACCAAGTCTAGTCTCCCAAGTTGTCCCTCTTCTCGCTCTTGTAGTGTGAGGACCAAGTCTAGTCTCCCAAGTTGTCCCTCTTCTCGCTCTTGTAGTGTCAGGACCAAGTCTAGTCTCCCAAGTTGTCCCTCTTCTCGCTCTTGTAGTGTGAGGACCAAGTCTAGTCTCCCAAGTTGTCCCTCTTCTCGCTCTTGTAGTGTGAGGACCAAGTCTAGTCTCCCAAGTTGTCCCTCTTCTCGCTCTTGTAGTGTGAGGACCAAGTCTAGTCTCCCAAGTTGTCCCTCTTCTCGCTCTTGTAGTGTGAGGACCAAGTCTAGTCTCCCAAGTTGTCCCTCTTCTCGCTCTTGTAGTGTCAGGACCAAGTCTAGTCTCCCAAGTTGTCCCTCTTCTCGCTCTTGTAGTGTGAGGACCAAGTCTAGTCTCCCAAGTTGTCCCTCTTCTCGCTCTTGTAGTGTGAGGACCAAGTCTAGTCTCCCAAGTTGTCCCTCTTCTCGCTCTTGTAGTGTGAGGACCAAGTCTAGTCTCCCAAGTTGTCCCTCTTCTCGCTCTTGTAGTGTGAGGACCAAGTCTAGTCTCCCAAGTTGTCCCTCTTCTCGCTCTTGTAGTGTGAGGACCAAGTCTAGTCTCCCAAGTTGTCCCTCTTCTCGCTCTTGTAGTGTGAGGACCAAGTCTAGTCTCCCAAGTTGTCCCTCTTCTCGCTCTTGTAGTGTGAGGACCAAGTCTAGTCTCCCAAGTTGTCCCTCTTCTCGCTCTTGTAGTGTGAGGACCAAGTCTAGTCTCCCAAGTTGTCCCTCTTCTCGCTCTTGTAGTGTGAGGACCAAGTCTAGTCTCCCAAGTTGTCCCTCTTCTCGCTCTTGTAGTGTGAGGACCAAGTCTAGTCTCCCAAGTTGTCCCTCTTCTCGCTCTTGTAGTGTGAGGACCAAGTCTAGTCTCCCAAGTTGTCCCTCTTCTCGCTCTTGTAGTGTGAGGACCAAGTCTAGTCTCCCAAGTTGTCCCTCTTCTCGCTCTTGTAGTGTGAGGACCAAGTCTAGTCTCCCAAGTTGTCCCTCTTCTCGCTCTTGTAGTGTGAGGACCAAGTCTAGTCTCCCAAGTTGTCCCTCTTCTCGCTCTTGTAGTGTGAGGACCAAGTCTAGTCTCCCAAGTTGTCCCTCTTCTCGCTCTTGTAGTGTGAGGACCAAGTCTAGTCTCCCAAGTTGTCCCTCTTCTCGCTCTTGTAGTGTGAGGACCAAGTCTAGTCTCCCAAGTTGTCCCTCTTCTCGCTCTTGTAGTGTCAGGACCAAGTCTAGTCTCCCAAGTTGTCCCTCTTCTCGCTCTTGTAGTGTGAGGACCAAGTCTAGTCTCCCAAGTTGTCCCTCTTCTCGCTCTTGTAGTGTGAGGACCAAGTCTAGTCTCCCAAGTTGTCCCTCTTCTCGCTCTTGTAGTGTGAGGACCAAGTCTAGTCTCCCAAGTTGTCCCTCTTCTCGCTCTTGTAGTGTCAGGACCAAGTCTAGTCTCCCAAGTTGTCCCTCTTCTCGCTCTTGTAGTGTGAGGACCAAGTCTAGTCTCCCAAGTTGTCCCTCTTCTCGCTCTTGTAGTGTCAGGACCAAGTCTAGTCTCCCAAGTTGTCCCTCTTCTCGCTCTTGTAGTGTGAGGACCAAGTCTAGTCTCCCAAGTTGTCCCTCTTCTCGCTCTTGTAGTGTGAGGACCAAGTCTAGTCTCCCAAGTTGTCCCTCTTCTCGCTCTTGTAGTGTGAGGACCAAGTCTAGTCTCCCAAGTTGTCCCTCTTCTCGCTCTTGTAGTGTGAGGACCAAGTCTAGTCTCCCAAGTTGTCCCTCTTCTCGCTCTTGTAGTGTGAGGACCAAGTCTAGTCTCCCAAGTTGTCCCTCTTCTCGCTCTTGTAGTGTGAGGACCAAGTCTAGTCTCCCAAGTTGTCCCTCTTCTCGCTCTTGTAGTGTCAGGACCAAGTCTAGTCTCCCAAGTTGTCCCTCTTCTCGCTCTTGTAGTGTCAGGACCAAGTCTAGTCTCCCAAGTTGTCCCTCTTCTCGCTCTTGTAGTGTCAGGACCAAGTCTAGTCTCCCAAGTTGTCCCTCTTCTCGCTCTTGTAGTGTGAGGACCAAGTCTAGTCTCCCAAGTTGTCCCTCTTCTCGCTCTTGTAGTGTGAGGACCAAGTCTAGTCTCCCAAGTTGTCCCTCTTCTCGCTCTTGTAGTGTGAGGACCAAGTCTAGTCTCCCAAGTTGTCCCTCTTCTCGCTCTTGTAGTGTGAGGACCAAGTCTAGTCTCCCAAGTTGTCCCTCTTCTCGCTCTTGTAGTGTGAGGACCAAGTCTAGTCTCCCAAGTTGTCCCTCTTCTCGCTCTTGTAGTGTGAGGACCAAGTCTAGTCTCCCAAGTTGTCCCTCTTCTCGCTCTTGTAGTGTGAGGACCAAGTCTAGTCTCCCAAGTTGTCCCTCTTCTCGCTCTTGTAGTGTGAGGACCAAGTCTAGTCTCCCAAGTTGTCCCTCTTCTCGCTCTTGTAGTGTGAGGACCAAGTCTAGTCTCCCAAGTTGTCCCTCTTCTCGCTCTTGTAGTGTCAGGACCAAGTCTAGTCTCCCAAGTTGTCCCTCTTCTCGCTCTTGTAGTGTGAGGACCAAGTCTAGTCTCCCAAGTTGTCCCTCTTCTCGCTCTTGTAGTGTGAGGACCAAGTCTAGTCTCCCAAGTTGTCCCTCTTCTCGCTCTTGTAGTGTGAGGACCAAGTCTAGTCTCCCAAGTTGTCCCTCTTCTCGCTCTTGTAGTGTGAGGACCAAGTCTAGTCTCCCAAGTTGTCCCTCTTCTCGCTCTTGTAGTGTCAGGACCAAGTCTAGTCTCCCAAGTTGTCCCTCTTCTCGCTCTTGTAGTGTGAGGACCAAGTCTAGTCTCCCAAGTTGTCCCTCTTCTCGCTCTTGTAGTGTGAGGACCAAGTCTAGTCTCCCAAGTTGTCCCTCTTCTCGCTCTTGTAGTGTCAGGACCAAGTCTAGTCTCCCAAGTTGTCCCTCTTCTCGCTCTTGTAGTGTGAGGACCAAGTCTAGTCTCCCAAGTTGTCCCTCTTCTCGCTCTTGTAGTGTGAGGACCAAGTCTAGTCTCCCAAGTTGTCCCTCTTCTCGCTCTTGTAGTGTGAGGACCAAGTCTAGTCTCCCAAGTTGTCCCTCTTCTCGCTCTTGTAGTGTGAGGACCAAGTCTAGTCTCCCAAGTTGTCCCTCTTCTCGCTCTTGTAGTGTCAGGACCAAGTCTAGTCTCCCAAGTTGTCCCTCTTCTCGCTCTTGTAGTGTGAGGACCAAGTCTAGTCTCCCAAGTTGTCCCTCTTCTCGCTCTTGTAGTGTGAGGACCAAGTCTAGTCTCCCAAGTTGTCCCTCTTCTCGCTCTTGTAGTGTGAGGACCAAGTCTAGTCTCCCAAGTTGTCCCTCTTCTCGCTCTTGTAGTGTGAGGACCAAGTCTAGTCTCCCAAGTTGTCCCTCTTCTCGCTCTTGTAGTGTCAGGACCAAGTCTAGTCTCCCAAGTTGTCCCTCTTCTCGCTCTTGTAGTGTGAGGACCAAGTCTAGTCTCCCAAGTTGTCCCTCTTCTCGCTCTTGTAGTGTGAGGACCAAGTCTAGTCTCCCAAGTTATCCCTCTTCTCGCTCTTGTAGTGTCAGGACCAAGTCTAGTCTCCCAAGTTGTCCCTCTTCTCGCTCTTGTAGTGTGAGGACCAAGTCTAGTCTCCCAAGTTGTCCCTCTTCTCGCTCTTGTAGTGTGAGGACCAAGTCTAGTCTCCCAAGTTGTCCCTCTTCTCGCTCTTGTAGTGTCAGGACCAAGTCTAGTCTCCCAAGTTGTCCCTCTTCTCGCTCTTGTAGTGTGAGGACCAAGTCTAGTCTCCCAAGTTGTCCCTCTTCTCGCTCTTGTAGTGTCAGGACCAAGTCTAGTCTCCCAAGTTGTCCCTCTTCTCGCTCTTGTAGTGTGAGGACCAAGTCTAGTCTCCCAAGTTGTCCCTCTTCTCGCTCTTGTAGTGTCAGGACCAAGTCTAGTCTCCCAAGTTGTCCCTCTTCTCGCTCTTGTAGTGTCAGGACCAAGTCTAGTCTCCCAAGTTGTCCCTCTTCTCGCTCTTGTAGTGTGAGGACCAAGTCTAGTCTCCCAAGTTGTCCCTCTTCTCGCTCTTGTAGTGTCAGGACCAAGTCTAGTCTCCCAAGTTGTCCCTCTTCTCGCTCTTGTAGTGTGAGGACCAAGTCTAGTCTCCCAAGTTGTCCCTCTTCTCGCTCTTGTAGTGTGAGGACCAAGTCTAGTCTCCCAAGTTGTCCCTCTTCTCGCTCTTGTAGTGTGAGGACCAAGTCTAGTCTCCCAAGTTGTCCCTCTTCTCGCTCTTGTAGTGTGAGGACCAAGTCTAGTCTCCCAAGTTGTCCCTCTTCTCGCTCTTGTAGTGTCAGGACCAAGTCTAGTCTCCCAAGTTGTCCCTCTTCTCGCTCTTGTAGTGTGAGGACCAAGTCTAGTCTCCCAAGTTGTCCCTCTTCTCGCTCTTGTAGTGTGAGGACCAAGTCTAGTCTCCCAAGTTGTCCCTCTTCTCGCTCTTGTAGTGTCAGGACCAAGTCTAGTCTCCCAAGTTGTCCCTCTTCTCGCTCTTGTAGTGTCAGGACCAAGTCTAGTCTCCCAAGTTGTCCCTCTTCTCGCTCTTGTAGTGTGAGGACCAAGTCTAGTCTCCCAAGTTGTCCCTCTTCTCGCTCTTGTAGTGTCAGGACCAAGTCTAGTCTCCCAAGTTGTCCCTCTTCTCGCTCTTGTAGTGTGAGGACCAAGTCTAGTCTCCCAAGTTGTCCCTCTTCTCGCTCTTGTAGTGTGAGGACCAAGTCTAGTCTCCCAAGTTGTCCCTCTTCTCGCTCTTGTAGTGTGAGGACCAAGTCTAGTCTCCCAAGTTGTCCCTCTTCTCGCTCTTGTAGTGTGAGGACCAAGTCTAGTCTCCCAAGTTGTCCCTCTTCTCGCTCTTGTAGTGTGAGGACCAAGTCTAGTCTCCCAAGTTGTCCCTCTTCTCGCTCTTGTAGTGTGAGGACCAAGTCTAGTCTCCCAAGTTGTCCCTCTTCTCGCTCTTGTAGTGTCAGGACCAAGTCTAGTCTCCCAAGTTGTCCCTCTTCTCGCTCTTGTAGTGTGAGGACCAAGTCTAGTCTCCCAAGTTGTCCCTCTTCTCGCTCTTGTAGTGTGAGGACCAAGTCTAGTCTCCCAAGTTGTCCCTCTTCTCGCTCTTGTAGTGTGAGGACCAAGTCTAGTCTCCCAAGTTGTCCCTCTTCTCGCTCTTGTAGTGTGAGGACCAAGTCTAGTCTCCCAAGTTGTCCCTCTTCTCGCTCTTGTAGTGTCAGGACCAAGTCTAGTCTCCCAAGTTGTCCCTCTTCTCGCTCTTGTAGTGTGAGGACCAAGTCTAGTCTCCCAAGTTGTCCCTCTTCTCGCTCTTGTAGTGTGAGGACCAAGTCTAGTCTCCCAAGTTGTCCCTCTTCTCGCTCTTGTAGTGTGAGGACCAAGTCTAGTCTCCCAAGTTGTCCCTCTTCTCGCTCTTGTAGTGTGAGGACCAAGTCTAGTCTCCCAAGTTGTCCCTCTTCTCGCTCTTGTAGTGTGAGGACCAAGTCTAGTCTCCCAAGTTGTCCCTCTTCTCGCTCTTGTAGTGTGAGGACCAAGTCTAGTCTCCCAAGTTGTCCCTCTTCTCGCTCTTGTAGTGTGAGGACCAAGTCTAGTCTCCCAAGTTGTCCCTCTTCTCGCTCTTGTAGTGTGAGGACCAAGTCTAGTCTCCCAAGTTGTCCCTCTTCTCGCTCTTGTAGTGTCAGGACCAAGTCTAGTCTCCCAAGTTGTCCCTCTTCTCGCTCTTGTAGTGTGAGGACCAAGTCTAGTCTCCCAAGTTGTCCCTCTTCTCGCTCTTGTAGTGTGAGGACCAAGTCTAGTCTCCCAAGTTATCCCTCTTCTCGCTCTTGTAGTGTGAGGACCAAGTCTTGTCTCCCAAGTTATCCCTCTTCTCGCTCTTGTAGTGTGAGGACCAAGTCTAGTCTCCCAAGTTGTCCCTCTTCTCGCTCTTGTAGTGTGAGGACCAAGTCTAGTCTCCCAAGTTGTCCCTCTTCTCGCTCTTGTAGTGTCAGGACCAAGTCTAGTCTCCCAAGTTGTCCCTCTTCTCGCTCTTGTAGTGTGAGGACCAAGTCTAGTCTCCCAAGTTGTCCCTCTTCTCGCTCTTGTAGTGTGAGGACCAAGTCTAGTCTCCCAAGTTGTCCCTCTTCTCGCTCTTGTAGTGTGAGGACCAAGTCTAGTCTCCCAAGTTATCCCTCTTCTCGCTCTTGTAGTGTGAGGACCAAGTCTAGTCTCCCAAGTTGTCCCTCTTCTCGCTCTTGTAGTGTGAGGACCAAGTCTAGTCTCCCAAGTTGTCCCTCTTCTCGCTCTTGTAGTGTGAGGACCAAGTCTAGTCTCCCAAGTTGTCCCTCTTCTCGCTCTTGTAGTGTGAGGACCAAGTCTAGTCTCCCAAGTTGTCCCTCTTCTCGCTCTTGTAGTGTGAGGACCAAGTCTAGTCTCCCAAGTTGTCCCTCTTCTCGCTCTTGTAGTGTCAGGACCAAGTCTAGTCTCCCAAGTTGTCCCTCTTCTCGCTCTTGTAGTGTCAGGACCAAGTCTAGTCTCCCAAGTTGTCCCTCTTCTCGCTCTTGTAGTGTCAGGACCAAGTCTAGTCTCCCAAGTTATCCCTCTTCTCGCTCTTGTAGTGTCAGGACCAAGTCTAGTCTCCCAAGTTGTCCCTCTTCTCGCTCTTGTAGTGTGAGGACCAAGTCTAGTCTCCCAAGTTATCCCTCTTCTCGCTCTTGTAGTGTGAGGACCAAGTCTAGTCTCCCAAGTTGTCCCTCTTCTCGCTCTTGTAGTGTCAGGACCAAGTCTAGTCTCCCAAGTTGTCCCTCTTCTCGCTCTTGTAGTGTCAGGACCAAGTCTAGTCTCCCAAGTTATCCCTCTTCTCGCTCTTGTAGTGTGAGGACCAAGTCTAGTCTCCCAAGTTGTCCCTCTTCTCGCTCTTGTAGTGTGAGGACCAAGTCTAGTCTCCCAAGTTGTCCCTCTTCTCGCTCTTGTAGTGTGAGGACCAAGTCTAGTCTCCCAAGTTGTCCCTCTTCTCGCTCTTGTAGTGTCAGGACCAAGTCTAGTCTCCCAAGTTGTCCCTCTTCTCGCTCTTGTAGTGTGAGGACCAAGTCTAGTCTCCCAAGTTGTCCCTCTTCTCGCTCTTGTAGTGTCAGGACCAAGTCTAGTCTCCCAAGTTGTCCCTCTTCTCGCTCTTGTAGTGTGAGGACCAAGTCTAGTCTCCCAAGTTGTCCCTCTTCTCGCTCTTGTAGTGTCAGGACCAAGTCTAGTCTCCCAAGTTGTCCCTCTTCTCGCTCTTGTAGTGTGAGGACCAAGTCTAGTCTCCCAAGTTGTCCCTCTTCTCGCTCTTGTAGTGTGAGGACCAAGTCTAGTCTCCCAAGTTGTCCCTCTTCTCGCTCTTGTAGTGTCAGGACCAAGTCTAGTCTCCCAAGTTATCCCTCTTCTCGCTCTTGTAGTGTGAGGACCAAGTCTAGTCTCCCAAGTTGTCCCTCTTCTCGCTCTTGTAGTGTCAGGACCAAGTCTAGTCTCCCAAGTTATCCCTCTTCTCGCTCTTGTAGTGTCAGGACCAAGTCTAGTCTCCCAAGTTGTCCCTCTTCTCGCTCTTGTAGTGTCAGGACCAAGTCTAGTCTCCCAAGTTGTCCCTCTTCTCGCTCTTGTAGTGTGAGGACCAAGTCTAGTCTCCCAAGTTGTCCCTCTTCTCGCTCTTGTAGTGTCAGGACCAAGTCTAGTCTCCCAAGTTGTCCCTCTTCTCGCTCTTGTAGTGTGAGGACCAAGTCTAGTCTCCCAAGTTGTCCCTCTTCTCGCTCTTGTAGTGTGAGGACCAAGTCTAGTCTCCCAAGTTGTCCCTCTTCTCGCTCTTGTAGTGTCAGGACCAAGTCTAGTCTCCCAAGTTATCCCTCTTCTCGCTCTTGTAGTGTCAGGACCAAGTCTAGTCTCCCAAGTTGTCCCTCTTCTCGCTCTTGTAGTGTCAGGACCAAGTCTAGTCTCCCAAGTTATCCCTCTTCTCGCTCTTGTAGTGTCAGGACCAAGTCTAGTCTCCCAAGTTGTCCCTCTTCTCGCTCTTGTAGTGTGAGGACCAAGTCTAGTCTCCCAAGTTGTCCCTCTTCTCGCTCTTGTAGTGTCAGGACCAAGTCTAGTCTCCCAAGTTGTCCCTCTTCTCGCTGTTGTAGTGTCTTTCACGTGATAGTTTATACAATTTTCCACCATAACTTCCGTTACTGTGTGTGTACTCACCTATTTGTACTCACCTATTTGTGGTTGCAGGGGTCGAGTCACAGCTCCTGGCCCCGCCTCTTCGCTGATTGCTACTAGGTCCTCTCTCTCCCTGCCCCATGAGCTCTATCATATCTCGCCTTAAAAAAACTATGTATTGTTCCCGCCTCCACTATGTCACTTTCTAGGCTATTCCACGACCTGACTACTCTATGTCTGAAGAAATACTTCCTAACATCCCTTTGATTCATCTGAGTCTTTGTTACGGCCGGTCGTACCACTGGGTACGTCATCAAACCCATTGTGGGGATTGCTGAGCCGGCCTTAGAGCATTAAGTACCTGAACACCTCACGGTACTCATCTAAGTAGTAGGTACCTGAACACCTAATGGTACATGTCTACTGGCTTTAGAAGCAGTATGTACCTGAGCACCTCACGGTACGCATGTAAGCATTATGTACCTGAGCACCTAAAGGTACGCATCTAAGCAGTAGGTACCTGAACACCTAATGGTACACATCTACTGGCAGTAGAGTATCCTACTGGCTTCTACTGATTTTAGAAAAAGCGCTCATCGCAGCTCACTGAGTCTGTTGGCCTCAGTTTTCTGACGGCCGCATTCAGTGAGCTTGCAACATAGTGTGCGCTGCACCGGACCACCTTGCGGTGTGTCAACCGGCTTTGGAAAGTATTTACAGGACTGCCGGTGATGTCTGCGGACTCACCGACTACGCTTGTCAACTGTGGGCAGGAGTCATCTGATGCTGTTTAGTGGGACATTACATGAAGAAAAGGTTGGAGTGTTACACTGAACTGGGCCAGGACCGTAGTGTGACACTTAGGGAAGTAAGATGGAGTGGAACACTGAGATATGCTACAGGACCGTAGTGGAACACTGAGAAGAAAAGGGTGTCGTGTGACACTGAAGATGGCCTGGTTGTAGTGTACATTGAATAGTGTCATGTGACTGGCCTCGACAAAGACGCTATGCCGGTAGTGTGACGCAGAGACAAGGGTGTCAAGTGTGACACGGTTGCGAAAGTGTGTGTATTACACGGAGAAAAGGGTGTCAAGTGACACGGTGGAGAAAGAGCGTCACAACTCTGATAAGTGTCGTGAGAAACGCAGTTGATTGTAATTTATTATTTTAAATGTTACTTAATTTATTATTTTACCATAGATATAGGTATATATATATATATAAATATATATATATATATATATATATATATATATATATATATATATATATATATATATATATATATATATATATATACATATACATATATATATATATATATATATATATATATATATATATATATATATATATATATATATATATATATATATATATATATATATATATATATATAGTGACACAGGAGTGTCACTATAAATATATATATATATATATATATATATATATATATATATATATATATATATATATATATATATATATATAAAGATACCTAACTGTTGCATATGTGTCTTACCTAACAATCTGTCGGTATTTTATACCATTTTAATGTTCATTCTGTCAGACACTGCAACACAAGGGTATCTTGGTACAGACCATCAACTTCGACAACCTCTACTAGTGAGAACGGCTGGGTTTGAGAGGGACCTGCCCTCCCAAAGCAACCTACGTCTCACCTCCTGGCACTATATAAAGCCCCTTTCTGTCACTTCAACTTCATATTGTTTCAGACAACGGAACAATGCTCTTCTCCAGACTGAGGGACTGACCACCTCAAAACTTTAAGGGTGATGGACTGATTACATCGTCTTCAAGTATCTTCTGCTTCTATCAACTTTTCTGTACTCGACTGAAGAAGCCTACTGTGTAGGCGAAACGTTTCGAAATAAAGATACCTAACTGTTGCATATGTGTCTTACCTAACAATCTGTCGGTATTTTATACCATTTTAATGTTCATTCTGTCAGACACTGCAACACAAGGGTATCTTGGTACAGACCATCAACTTCGACAACCTCTACTAGTGAGAACGGCTGGGTTTGAGAGGGACCTGCCCTCCCAAAGCAACCTACGTCTCACCTCCTGGCACTATATAAAGCCCCTTTCTGTCACTTCAACTTCATATTGTTTCAGACAACGGAACAATGCTCTTCTCCAGACTGAGGGACTGACCACCTCAAAACTTTAAGGGTGATGGACTGATTACATCGTCTTCAAGTATCTTCTGCTTCTATCAACTTTTCTGTACTCGACTGAAGAAGCCTACTGTGTAGGCGAAACGTTTCGAAATAAAGATACCTAACTGTTGCATATGTGTCTTACCTAACAATCTGTCGGTATTTTATACCATTTTAATGTTCATTCTGTCAGACACTGCAACACAAGGGTATCTTGGTACAGACCATCAACTTCGACAACCTCTACTAGTGAGAACGGCTGGGTTTGAGAGGGACCTGCCCTCCCAAAGCAACCTACGTCTCACCTCCTGGCACTATATAAAGCCCCTTTCTGTCACTTCAACTTCATATTGTTTCAGACAACGGAACAATGCTCTTCTCCAGACTGAGGGACTGACCACCTCAAAACTTTAAGGGTGATGGACTGATTACATCGTCTTCAAGTATCTTCTGCTTCTATCAACTTTTCTGTACTCGACTGAAGAAGCCTACTGTGTAGGCGAAACGTTTCGAAATAAAGATACCTAACTGTTGCATATGTACCTTCAAATGATGTGTTGAAGATCTTTGTTAATGGTACACACAATATCTCTGCTCCCTCTTTAAGGACCCACGGAGAGATGTTGTCTGGTCCCACCGCCTTTGAGGTGTCAAGTTCGCATAGCAGCTTCTTCACCTCCTCCTTGGTTATATGTACCTCATCCAGCACTTGCTGGTGCACCCCCCTGCTCTGATTTCCTGGAGTCCTACTGGTTTCCACTGTAAATACTTCTTTAAATCTTGTGTTGAGCTCCTGACATACCTCCCGGTCGTTTCTTGTGAATTCCCCATCACCCTTCCTCAGTCTGATTACCTGGTCCTTGACTGCTGTTTTCCTCCTGATGTGGCTGTACACCAGCTTCGGGTCAGTCTTGACTTTCGATGCTATGTCATTTTCGTATTGCCGCTGAGCCTCCCTTCTTATCTGTGCATATTCGTTTCTGACTCTTCGACTCATCTCTTTATTTTCCTGAGTTCTCTGTCTTCTGTACCTTTTCCATTCTCTAGTACACCTAGTTTTTGCCTCCCTACACCTTCGGGTGAACCAAGGACTCGTTCTGTTCTTCCCATTATTTCTGTTTCCCTTAGGAACAAACCTCTCCTCTCCCTCCTTGCATTTTGTTGCCACGTAGTCCATCATTTCTTGTACTGGTTTTCCTGTCAGTTCTCTCTCCCACTGAATGTCTTGAAAGAAGTTCCTCAAGCCTGAGTAGTTCCCCCTTTTGTAGTTTGGTTTTCCCATCCTATTCCTGCTGCTCTCTCCACTTGGAGCTCAACTATGTAGTCGAAGCACAGAACCACATGATCACTAGCTCCTAGGGGCCTTTCATACATGATATCCTCGATGTCCGAGCTACTAAATGTGAATACAAGGTCCAGTCTTGCTGGATCATCCTCACCTCCATCTCTCTGGTAGTGTCTCTAGCATGTTGATGCATGAGGTTTTCCAGTACCACATCCATCATCTTGGCTCTCCATGTTTCGGGACCCCCATGGGGCTCCAGGTTTTCCCAGTCAATCTCCTTGTGATTGAAATCACCTATAACTAGTAACTTTGCTCCCCCCATGTGTGCTCTCCTGGCCACCTCGGCTAGTGTGTCGACCATTGCTCTGTTGCTCTCATCGTATTCTTCTCTTGGCCTCTTGCAGTTCTGTGGTGGGTTGTACATTACTGCAATTATTACCTTATGTCCCTCAGACTGGATTGTTCCTACTAAGTAGTCCCTTTCGCCCGTTCCATCCATTCCTTCCATTTTCTCAAAACCCCACTGGTTTTTAATGAGCAGTGCAACTCCTCCTCCCCCTCTCCTCCCTCTGTCTTTCCTGAGGATTTGATATCCAGATGGGAAGATTGCATCTGTTATTATGCTGGTGAGTTTTATTTCTGTGAGTGCTATTATGTCTGGAGATGTCTCCTTGATTCTTTCATGCCACTCCTCACACTTATTTGTTATTCCATCTGTATTTGTATACCACAACTTCAACTTCTTTTCTAAGACTGTGGTCTGGGAGGTATATTGGGGTTGAGGAAGTGGGGGACCTGATAAGGAACTATGGGTGGTTGCTGTGGGGGTGGAGTTTGTAATGCAGTGGGTGGGGGCATTGGATATGGCATGGGTGCTTTGGTTTAGAATGTTTGGTTGAACTGGGGTTGACCTGGTTGGGGGGCTTCTATAGGAGGTTGTGAGGGAGGCTGTATTTGATTATCTTCCTGGGTCTGGGATCTCCTGTCTGTCTCCTCCATCCCCTCTCTTTCCTCCTTTCGCCTTTGTACCATCTCAACCAGTTCCTGCCTTCCTTCTCGTGTTCTGTCGCGGTCGAGATACACCTTCCTGTATGCTGGCATGTCCTTAATGTGTGTCTGTGATAGTGTGTGTGTGTGTGTGTGTGTGTGTGTGTGTGTGTGTGTGTGCACTCACCTAGTTGTACTCACCTAGTTGAGGTTGCAGGGGTCGAGTCCTAGCTCCTGGCCCCGTTTCTTCACTGGTTGCCACTAGGTCACTCTCCCTGAACCATGAGCTTTATCATACCTCTGCTTAAAGCTATGTATGGATCCTGCCTCAACTATATCTCTTCAAAAACTATTCCACTTCCTGACTACTCTGTGGCTGAAGAAATACTTCCTAACATCCCTGTGATTCATCTGTGTCTTCAACTTCCAACTGTATCCCCTTGTTGCTGTGTCCAGTCTCTGGAACATCCTGTCTTTGTCCACCTTGTCAATTCCTCTCAGTATTTTGTAAGTCATTATCATGTCCCCCCTATCTCTCCTGTCCTCCAGTGTCATCAGGTTGATTTCCCTTAACCTCTCCTCGTAGGACATACCACTTAGCTCTGGGACTAGTCTTGTGGCAAACCTTTGCACTTTCTCTAGTTTCTTTACGTGCTTGGCTAGGTGTGGGTTCCAAACTGGTGCCGCATACTCCAATATGGGCCTAACGTACACGGTGTACAGGGTCCTGAACGACTCCTTATTAAGATGTCGGAATGCTGTTCTGAGGTTTGCCAGGCGCCCATATGCTGCAGCAGTTATTTGGTTGATGTGCACTTCAGGAGATGTGCCTGGTGTTATACTCACCCCAAGATCTTTTTCCTTGAGTGAGGTCCTTCCCCAATCTTCATGACTTTGCACTTGGTGGGATTGAACTCCAGGAGCCAATTGCTGGACCAGGTCTGCAGCCTGTCCAGATCCCTTTGTAGTTCTGCCTGGTCTTCGATCGAGTGAATTCTTCTCATCAACTTCACGTCATCTGCAAACAGGGACACCTAACAGTTTATTCCTTCTGTCATGTCGTTCACAAATACCAGAAACAGCACTGGTCCTAGGACTGACCCCTGTGGGACCCCGCTGGTCACAGGTGCCCACTCTGACACCTCGCCACGTACCATTACTCGCTGCTGTCTTCCTGACAAATATTCCCTGATCCATTGTAGTGCCTTCCCTGTTATCCCTGCTTGGTCCTCCAGTTTTTGCACCAATCTCTTGTGTGGAACTGTGTCAAACGCCTTCTTGCAGTCCAAGAATATGCAATCCACCCACCCCTCTCTCTCTTGTCTTACTGCTGTCACCTTGTCATAGAACTCCAGTAGGTTTGTGACACAGAATTTCCTGTCCCTGAAACCATGTTGGCTGCTGTTGATGAGATCATTCCTTTCTAGGTGTTCCACCACTCTTCTCCTGATAATCTTCTCCATGATTTTGCATTCTATACATGTCAGTGACACTGGTCTGTAGTTTAGTGCTTCATGTCTGTCTCCTTTTTTAAAGATTGGGACTACATTTGCTGTCTTCCATGCCTCAGGCAATCTCCCTGTTTTGATAGATGTATTGAATATTGTTGTTAGGGGTACACATAGTGCCTCTGCTCCCTCTCTCAATACCCATGGGGAGATGTTATCTGGCCCCATTGCCTTTGAGGTATCTAGCTCACTCAGAAGCCTCTTCACTTCTTCCTCGGTTGTGTGCACTGTGTCCAGCACATGGTGGTGTGCCCCACCTCTCCGTCTTTCTGGAGTCCCTTCTGTCTCCTCTGTGAACACTTCTTTGAATCTCTTGTTGAGTTCTTCACATACTTCACGGTCATTTCTTGTTGTCTCTCCTCCTTCCTTCCTTAGCCTGATTGCCTGGTCCTTGACTATTGTTTTCCTCCTGATGTGGCTGTATAACAGTTTCGGGTCAGATTTGGTTTCCGCTGCTGTCATTTTCATATTGTCTTTGGGCCTCCCTTCTCATCTGTGCATATTCGTTTCAGGCTCTACGACTGCTCTCCTTATTCTCCTGGGTCCTTTGCCTTCTATATTTCTTCCATTCCCTAGCACACTTGGTTTTTGCCTCCCTGCACCTTTAGGTGAACCATGGTCTCATCCTGGCTTTTTCATTATTCCTGTTACCCTTGGGTACAAACCTCTCCTCAGCCTCCTTGCATTTTGTTGCTACATATTCCATCATCTCATTAACTGGTTTCCCTGCCAGTTCTCTGTCCCACTTAACCCCTTTCAGGAAGTTCCTCATTCCTGTGTAGTCCCCTTTCTTGTAGTTTGGCTTAATTCGTCCTGGCCTTCCTGCTTCCCCCTCCACTTGTAGCTCTACTGTGTATTTGAAGCTTAAAACCACATGGTTGCTGGCCCCAAGGGGTCTTTCATATGTGATGTCCTCGATATCTGCACTACTCAAGGTGAATACTAAGTCCAGTCTTGGTAGTTCATCCTCTCCTCTCTCTCTTGTAGTATCCCTTACATGTTGGTACATGAAGTTTTCCAGTACCACCACCATCATCTTAGCCCTCCATGTATCTTGGCCCCCATGCAGGTCCAAGTTCTCCCAATCGATCTCCTTGTGGTTAAAGTCACCCATGATCAGGAGCTTTGCCCTGCATGCATGAGCTCTTCTGGCCACTGCAGCCAGTGTGTCAACCATCGCTCTATTGCTCTCATCGTACTCTTGCCTTGGCCTCCTGCTGCTCTGTGGTGGGTTATACATCACTGTTATTACCACCTTGGGACCTCCAAAGTGAAGCGTTCCCGCTATGTAATCACTTTCTTCTCCACTGTCTCCTCTCTCCAGCTCATCAAAATTCCAGCGATTTTTGATCAGCAATGCCACTCCTCCACCCCCTCTGTTCCCTCTGTCTTTCCTCAGGATTTGGTATCCCGTTGGAAAGATGGCATCTGTTATCATACCTGTAAGCTTGGTTTCTGTGAGAGCTATGATGTCCGGTGATGCCTCTTTGACTCTTTCGTGCCACTCCTCCCTCTTATTTGTTATTCCATCAGCGTTTGTGTACCATACCTTCAGTTTCCTTTCCAACTCTGTGGTTTGGGGGGCCTGTGAGGGTGGGAGACCTGGTGGCATACTGTGGGATTCTATAGCTCGGTGTTGGGTGGAGGCTGTGGGTATGGATTGTAGTGTGTGTTGGGATGGTGTGATAGGTTGTGGGGTTCTGAGAATAGCTGTGTGTGTGCTTGCCCTTGCTGTTCTGTTCTGCTCTGATTGACCTCTGCTGGTTCCATCCTTGTCTCTTTTCCTAGCTCCTTTCGCTTTTTTGTCCTCTCCCTCAGCTGCTGTCGTTCTGCTTGTGATCTGTCTCTGTCTAGGAACACCC